>NC_133332.1:48314088-48644088 GCF_042186555.1 Aquarana catesbeiana | reverse complement strand
TCAGGGAAACACTTTTTTTTTTTTCACTCACCTCGATCTCTACAGCAGCTTCTTTGCAGAGGAATTCTGTCCCTCCCACCAACACAGGAAGCACGAGGCTCTGCAGTGATGGACTGTGCACCCTGTGTAACTATTGGCTAAGGAGGCAGCAGGAGGCGAAGCAGCCTGCCTCCTGCTACCTCCTCAGCCAATGAGCAACTGAAAGGCTGTTAAGTCCCTCCCTCTTAACATCTCCCGAGTCCTCTGTCCTGCACACCTTCTTGTTCCCGGGCCCCTCCAGATGCTCGCGCCCAATACATGTGTATCGGCTGTACCCGCCTGATGGCGGCCCTGAGTATCAGAGCCAGATACACACAGGTTATATACGCCACGATTGTTAGATTGAGGGCAATAATTCTAGCACTAGACCTCCTCTGTAACTCTAAACATGTAACCTGTAGAAATGTTTAAAGCGTCGCCTATGGAGATTTTTAAGTACTGAAGTTTAACGCCATTCCACAAGTGTGCGCAGTTTTAAAGCATGACATGTTAGGTATCTATTTACTTGGTGTAACATCATCTTTCACATTTTACCAAAAAAAAAAAAAAAAAGAAAAATCGAGCTAACTTTAGTGTATTTTTTTTTTTAATTCATTAAACAGTTTCTTTCCAAAAAGAATGTGTTTGAAAAAATGTTGCGCAAATACCGTGCAACATAAAAAGTTTCAATGACAATATATATAATGTTTGGGGGTTCTAAGTAATTTTCTAGCAAAAAATACTGATTGTTACATGTAGGAGAGAATTGTCAGAATTGGTCTGGGTGGCAAGGGGTTAATTACCATAAGTAAGTAATATACAAATAATTATTATATATTGTTTTGTTTTTAAGGTAATTTACTATATTTTCATAAACTGTACTGAAGCAGGTGGCTTAACGGACAAATTACTGAAGTTTGAAGTTATAACATAATAATTTATTATTTATCTATTTACTTTTGAAATTACTGGTTGGAAGTTATAACATATAACATAATAATATATGATTTAGCTTGACTATAACAGTACCTTTTCAACAGCAGCAGATTCTCATTCTCCTTCTTAACTGTGTGAGAAAAACATGGGATTGTGGGTAAATCTTATACACATAAACACATGTTTTATCCTTCTAGTTAAGAGGGCTGGGCTGGAAGGCAGTATATGTCTTTTAGACACATGCCCCCTTCTATGACACTGCAGTGAGAGGTATGCCTCCACTGCAGCATTTTTATTGGACAGCTGGGACCAATGGTACTTTACTTTATGGTACTTTACTTTAGTGCTAGGATTGATAGGAATTTCAAACAGTGTTGAAATCATAAGAAATACATCTTTCCATAAATGTTTGCTACCTGGCAATCCCACCAAGTATGAAGATGTGATCCAAAATCACCACAGCCACGAAAACAAGATGGGGAATAATTTGGAGCATATTTTGCAATTCTGACAGGGACCAAATACCACCGTGTGAGTACTTTGTAATTTGTCTCTAAGGCAGCTATGTTTTGTGAGTTGTGATCCAAATCTTATCCCAATCGGCTGCTTCCAACGAAAAACCCAAGATCCATCTCCCACTTAGCCACATATGATGGTTGGTCTGAGTTGGGTTTAGTAATAAGATGAGTGTAAAGAGTTGAAATAAGTCTCTTAGTGTGTGGGTCATGTTTACATATATTTTCAAAGCACATTAATGTATCTAAATTAATTCTTCCTTGTATATAGGGCATAACAAAAATGTTTAATCTGAAGATATCGAAAGAGCTCTGAATTAGAAAGTTCGATTTTCATAAGTCAGGGAAAATTTTGAATGAAGTAGAGGCTAATTCATAGAGTTGAGTTAAATTAGTGGAGGTCCATGCTTTAAAAGATTTAGGAGAAGACCAAGTAGGATAGAAAAGTGGATTTTTAGGAAATGATAAAAGCGGTATATGGGGAGATTGTAGTCCATTTACTAATTTAAATTTATCCCAAATGGCTAGTGTGTGTTTAGTTATAGGATTATTGAGTTTTTTTATGGTCAGAGGAATTAGACCATATGAGGTTGGTTATTGAAAGTGGGTCGCAATCTATTAATTCCAGCGCAACCCAAAGCGAAGTTTTGCGTGATATTTAGGAAATATGGGCTAATTGATCTGCATGGTTATAGGTAGTAAAATTAGGAAACCCTAGTCCCCCTTTGGGCTTTGGAAGGTAGAGTGTGTTTGGGCAGACAGGGTTTCAAGGAGCCTCAAACAAAAGTTAATGCCTTACGTTGTATTCAGAGAAAGTATGCTGGAACAGGGATAGGGAAAACTCGAAAAAGATAAAGAATTTTGGGCAGTATAACCATCTTTATTACGTTAATTTTACCTATCCAAGATAATGGTAGAGAGGACCATTGTGTCAGAAGATTATTTGATTCAAAATTGGAGGATAATTGGCAGTGAAAATGTCAGAAAGATTGGGTGTGAGTTATCCCTAGGTAAAGAAGGCGTGAAGTGGACCATAAGAAAGGGAGCGCAAAAGAAATGTTTGCGCTTGTTGTAAAATATGAGGAGGTAAAGATATATTTAAGGCTATAGATTTTTGAGAGTTAATAATTAGACCAGATACATGGGCAAAGTGAGGGATCAGTATGGATTGACTGAGCAAGGGGTTCAATAAGTAGGGCAAATAAGAGTGGGGAAAGTGGACATCCCTGACACGTACCCCTACAGATGTCAAATAGGTTTGATTCATATCCAGCATATTTAACATAAGCTTTGGGATTTTTGTATAATGAGGAGACCCAGCTAAAAAAATAAGGACCAAATCCCCAACGCTGCCAGACAAAATGTAGGCAATGCCACGAAACTGTATCAAATGCTTTTTTGATATCTAAAGATAAGAGAAAGATGGGTATTTGTCGTGATTTAGCTGCTTGAATTAGTAAAGTAGTCCTGCGTACATTATCTGCCGCTGGGCACTGTGGGATAAAGCCGACCTGGTCTTTATTTTTTAAAGAACCTATTACACTATTTAAGCGGGTCGCTAAGACTTTCACTAGTAACTTAATGTCAAGGTTGAGTAATGGTATGGGTCTATAGTTAGAACAAGATGTATAGTCTGACTGAGGTTTGGGGATCATTGAAATTATAGCCGTTAATGTTTCGGGGCAAAAGGATTGACCATTAAGGAGAGAATTAAATGCGTCTATTAACATTGGAGCAAGGATATGAGAGAATTTATTATAGTATAGGGCAGAGAAGCCATCTGGGCCTGAACGTTTATTTGGTTTAACCACCTAAGGACTAGCCTCGTTTTGGATTTTAGGTGTTTACATGTTTAAAACAGTTTTTTTTGCTAGAAAATTACTTAGAACCCCCAAACATTATATATTGTTTTTTTTCTAACACCCTAGAAAATAAAATGGCGGTCATTGCAATACTTTTTTTTGCACCATATTTGCGCAGCGGTCTTATAAGCTCACTTTTTTTGGAAAAAATTCACTTTTTTGAATAAAAAAATAAAAAAGACAACAGTAAAGTTAGCCCAATTTTTTTTTATATTGTGATATATAATGTTACACCAAGTAAATTGATACCCAACATGTCACGCTTCAAAACTGCGCCCGCTCGTGGAATGGTGTCAAACTTTTACCCTTAAAAATCTCCATAGGCGACGTTTAAAAAATTCTACAGGTTGCATGTTTTGCACTACAGAGGAGGTCTAGGGTTAGAATTATTGCTCTTGCTCTACCGGTCGCTGCAATACCTCACATGTGTGGTTTGACCACCGTTTTCATATGCGGGCACTCACATATGCGTTCGCTTCTGCACGCAAGCTCATTTTTTTTAATTTTCTTATTAATTTTACTTTATTATATTTATTTTTGCACTGTTTTTTAAAAAAAAAAAATTTTGGATCACTTTTATTCCTATAACAAGGAATGTAAACATCCCTTGTAATAGAAAAAAGCATGACAGGACCTCCTAAATATGAGATCTGGGGTCAAAAAGTCCTCAGATCTCATATTTGGACTAAAATGCAAAAAAAAAAAGTCGTTTGAAAAAATGACATAAAAAAAAAATATGCCTTTAAGACACATGGGCAAAGCTGACGTCATGACATCGCTTCCGCCCTCCTATGGTATGGAGACGGGTGGCGGACATCTTAGCCTCACTCGTCTCCATACCTCAGCAGTGAGAGGTCCCGATCTCCTCCGCCGCTACCGACGGCTCCGGTAAGCGGCGGAGGGCGCGGGAGAGCGGCGGGAGGGGGGTGGGCACCTCTCCCGTCGCCGATAACGGTGATCTCGCGGCGAACCCACCGCAGAGACCACCATTATCGTACACAGAACCGGCTCCTGTAAAGATGGATACCTCGGTTGAGGTAGCAGCTGCTGCCGTTACCGAGATATCCATCTTCAAAGTGCCGACGTATATGTACAGGAGCCGGTCGGTAAGTGGTTAAGAGAGTTAATTGCCAATTTAATTTCAATAGCTGTAATGGGGCTTTCAAGACAATCGCGTTGGGCTAAAGGAATAGTAGGAAGTTTGATTTGTGAAAAAAGTTATTCTGCTAAAGTTTGATCCTTCTGACTTGGTTAAATTGATGATAGGCAACTCCTATCCTCATATTGATTAGTGGTTCCAAATTAATAATAACTACTGCAGTAGGGAACAGACACAAAAGATACGCTCAGTATCTTTCCAAATAACTGTTCTGCTTTATTATGACGCAATTGAAGGTTTTTGTGCACATGATTACGTAGGTATCACATTAATATTACAATTGTACGTTTATGGTAACAAGGGGCGTTACATAGGTAGGCTAATTCTAATCAGGACTCAAAAGAATGTAAACATGTACTGAAAACATTATTAGTGCCGTATGCACAGTAAGGGCTGTGTGCGATACATACAAAATACAATACAATTATATACAGAACTTACAAATTTCCATTACAGTCTCCCCTCTTTTGATCAATATTTTGATCACTAACCATACCTGCTATCACCTTTAACCTGGAATCTCCACATGCTTTAGGTGGAGGTAGTCCTGGCCAAAGAGGCAAAAACTCCATTGTGGAGAAAATAATAGCTGAGCAACTTTTTCATTACCAAATGACTTTTCATTGTGAAAAACAAAAGATTGATAAGACATATTTACAGAGTACTGGCTGTACACTCCTGTGGCCAGAATGGCCTTCTAGCTGAATTGTTGGCATGCTGACTTATCAGCATATGTAAACACAGACAATTCTACATAAAATGGAAGACGTACAAAAGACAAATATGACTTCACACATGGCTGAACTACTTTTCAAATATATATATATATATATATATATATATATATATATATATATATATATATATACATATATATATATATCCCTTACAATTAAAGTAATTGAATCAAAAAGTACCCTAGACTGTGATCACAAGAGGGAAACAAATCAAACACAGAGATTTCTTTAATTTAGTCATTTTTGCAGTGTCTGGTGTGGATCCAGGTGACTTTTCCTTCAACTTTTGCAAAAACTGTACATGAAATAGATGCTGTATTGAGTCTCCAAACATTTCTTTATATATAAATGTCTCTTAACAATCCACAAGTCACCTGGCTTTAGTTTTAGATCCTTCCAAACTTTTAGGATCTGGAATTGGGGAGAAAACACATAAATGAGTTTGTCAAAAAACCTTAAAAGATCAGGAACATTCTCTGTGAGATCCGAATGGAGGGCTTCAGCTGCTGAGACAAAATATAAGCAAGTGAGTAACACACTCCCAAACCAAATCCCATAGGGAGAGAGTCCAACATCCCCTTAGGGGCTTCATAAAATATAAGAAAACATTCAGGCAAAAGTTTTCTAGTTTCTTACTCTACTTTGTCCGCTACATTGTAGACAGTAGGGGGTGTAAAAATAAAACCTAAAAACTTCTAGTAAGGACTCTCCTATAAAAAATGATTTCCTCTGTTACTCTCTGTACTTTCTGGCACTCTGTACTTACAAACTACTTCTGATAACACTTTTTACTGTGGCCTTTGCAGTAGCATTTGCCACTGGACATCCAAAAAACATGTCCATACAGACAAAATGCATACTTGTATACTTGGGCATCTGGATATATGTTTTTTGTGATCTCTGGAAGGGATGTTCAGCTTTTGGTAACACCTTTGGTAACAGGTAAAACAAGAAGTGGTATGTTATAAAAACAACTGTGGAGAACCCTGGCTCTATCCCATGCTCATTTACTAAGGCAGCCATAACTTCTTGTGACTGATGACACGGTCCATGTGTCAAGCTGGAGGGAAAAGAGTGGCTGGCAGACATACATGATCACCTTTTCCAAAGTCCTGTTTCATAAGAAGTTGCCCCCTGTGGACCACTTGTTCTTCTCGTTCTGGGGTCCTTAAAGTTGAATTATTATTCCCAGCTATACTGGGCCAGAACTAAGGTGGAATCTGTGAGTTGCACAGACCCATCAAGTGTCCGGGGCTGTAAATGCAGCATCCTTAGTCACCTGGTCTGCTTCCATGTGTGAGTTTTAAAGTTAATATGGCTACCTCAGCAAGAACCTGGAAGGCTGAAAACAGCCGATCAAACTAACTTGGCATGCTTGGTTGGTTTACCTGCCAAAGTAAAAACAAACTTCTGGCCCTTTAAAATGGAACCAAAAGCTCTCTATATCTTGACTTTCTATATAAATATACACTCTTTTTATAGCTCACAGGCTTTGCTAAAACTTGGAGCTCTGCTTCTTGAGCTGGGGAAAAAGGATCCAATGACTTTGAATACAGAGTATCCTTCTGGGTGATAAACTGCATACTCAAATCTACAAAAAATGTAATATCTGGGTCTTCAGGGAGTGTGTCCTGCACTGGGCTCACAGCAGCTGATTCCTACACCATCAATTTAACACACATGTCTTCCTTTGTCTCCAGCCTCCTCCAATAGAAGCAATAAGATGGCTGGATTCAAATGTACGCATTTTTCATTGTTAGATTTGTACATAAACAAACTCATATTTTAAACCTTTCATTAGGCAAACATTTAGTTAGCTGTATATTTGCTGTGCAGAATGTCGGACCATTAAAAATTAAATGTTTGACCAAAACAAATATCTAACTTTGTATAATAGCACCTTTGCATAAAAGCTACAGCTCTGATATATCGGGGTGAACCCTTCATTACTGGGTCCAGCTACATAAATATATTACAATGGCTTGTTTTCTATCACGCTGTTTGTGTAAGAACTCCAGTTTCATGTTTCAAAAGACAACTTCTTCCTGGCAATATTATAATAAATGATAACAATACCCTGCGGTCATGCAGAGATGCCCATAAATCCAAAATATTCTTCTGCTTATACCACTGTACTTACAAGAAAAGGGGCACATCATTTCACAATCCATACATTCTGCTTTGGATTTCAAAAATAAAAATAAATAAAAACAAAAGGACCAAGAATCTGTATGATGGACCAGAAAGCATCAAAAACTATAAAACAACTGGCTGCAGGTGGCATCTATCCTAACAGGGTGTGTGGACTTGATGTGATGGGTCTGTCACATCCAAATTCCACTTATTATTACTCTCACATCATGGACCGCACATCAAGTTATTATCAAAAACCTTAAAATTTCATTTTTGTAGAAAAACTTCTTATGTATCCCATCCATATTGGCTTTGTTAAATATTATGGCAGCTTTATTCAAAATAACAACCTCATCTTAATCTTTTTTCTCTCAAAAAGGGCTTATTGTATAAATGTAAAATTACAAAATTGTTATCTTAATCTAAACTAATTCCATTTTTACAAATTTCCCCAATAACCTGGATTTCATTTCCAACCAAAGGTTGTCTAAACCAGTTTCAATATATCTATATTATTAATAAAATTGTTAAACTCATATTAGAAATGAATACTCATTATTACTAAATTTTACTTAATTCCCCTTTTTTAAATGCAGTGTTTCCACTATCAAAGGATATTCAATGTGTGCAATACACAGTTAAATGTAACCTTCATTTTACCATGTTTGGAAAACAGATTCAAAATATTTGTGATCACATTGTTTACCATTAGATTCGTTAACCCGGAACATTTTGTTATAAATGTTTTGTCTAAAAACTGGAATTGGCATGGTGTCCTTCCAGCTTATCACTGACCTCTCATCTCAGCCACATTCTTTCAGGCGAGCACAAAGGAGGGGGTCACATCTGCGTACATGACACACACAAGCAATAGAACTAAAGGTCCCAGCATTCATTCACACACACACCAATATCTCTCTAAAATCGCTTACATTTTTCCCATTTGTACACAACACATGCATATCATTCTCTCAATTTCTTTTAACTCTTTAATATTTCCCTGCCTAAATTCTGCATTCCTTATTTTGTTCAGAAATCCTTTATAACTAGCTTCTATGATTCTATGATCAGACAGGCAGCCACAGTGCTCATCCCATCTTCCCTCTCTGACAACATATAAGGTATTCTGTTTTAATTCTCATTTCTCTGTTTCTGATTTTACTAGTTGTAGTGCCTGATCCCAAATTCATCCCACAACTTAACATGAAAATGTCCCTTTCTGTCTAGTGTTAATGTCACCCTTGATCCATCCTGCTCACATAGATAACTGTTTCTCTAGCTGTTTACTCTGTATGATTCTTAGTCCCTATGGCCTTTGGTAACCCAGGTACCCATTGTGGACCCCTGTCTACTCTAACCATTAATCTAGGGGCTCAGTATAGGCGGAACCGCACCTTCAGTTCATATATAGCGCTCCTCTTGCGCTGGGCATTTGAGGGTCTCTTACCCTTCATTCCCTTACTTAATTCAATGCCCATAATGACTGGCCAGTCTTCTCTCTTCTCTACTTGTGCCTATACCCTCTTGCCTCTAAACTACTTTATCTAGCAGATTTACTACATATACCTGTGAACAGCACTATTCTTCCCTTTCTTATCTATAACACTCTGATGGACAATAGACAGGGACAACATAACATATAACCACCAATCAATACAGTTCGATTAAGGGGAGTAAAATAGGTACCCTTTGTCCCGAAAATGCCTTACCGATCAAGGAAGTCTGATAACTCAAATGTAAGCAAAATGCTTACCTCAGCCGGCTGATTATCAGAAATTCCCGGATTGTCTCAAGCTTCTCGTTTCGGATACTCAGGGTCACCTGGAATCCCCTCCTAAGGCAAGGCTCGCCATGCTGACTTGGTTAAATTGATGATAGGCAACTCCTATCCTCATATTGATTAGTGGTTCCAAATTAATAATAACTACTGCAGTAGGGAACAGACACAAAAGATACGCTCAGCATCTTTCCAAATAACTGTTCTGCTTTATTATGACGCAATTGAAAGTTTTTATGCACATGATTACGTAGGTATCACATTAATATTACAATTGTACGTTTATGGTAACAAGGGGCGTTACATAGGCAGGCTAATTCTAATCAGGACTCAAAAGAATGTAAACATGTACTGAAAACATTATTAGTGCCGTGTGCACAGTGAGGGCAGTGTGCGATACATACAAAATAGAATACAATTATATACAGAACTTACAAATTTCCATTACACTTCCTTTTTATATAAGGAGGTAAGATGTTTTTGAAAGGTGTGGAGGATCTTTACTGGATTACTAGTAAATGTATCATGAGATAATTTCAGTCAAAACGGTTTAAAGGGGAGATTTTAGTTTTTTAAGTGCTCGGGCTAAAATGTTTTAAATTCTAAAATTCGGAAATTTGAAATTTCAGAATCAACTAATTTGTTAAAAAACTAATTCGGAACTAAACAAATTGCACATGTCTACTGGACACAGCCGTTGACTGATTAGTGTATCGGCCCGCTGCCGGTACCATGTGATTGCTGTGTCCAAATCACAGTGGATCACACGACAATTGTAAACAATGGATGGCTTCCTTACATGTCATCTATTGTGTACAATTGTGTTACTGGCTGTGATTGGTCATAATGATCACATGGTACAGACAGAGCCAATTACAGCCCAGATGTGGCCAATCACAGCTAATCACAACATTACACACTGAATGAATCAGTTTCATTCAGTAAAAATGGTTACTTATACCAGTGATATTCACTGGTATAAGCAATCATAATGTGTTAATATAAAATCTTGATCACTCCCCCAGAGTAGTACAGTGTTACTATGGTAAGACTATATTGCTGGTCAGTGTTTAACCACTTCAGATCCGCGCTATAGCCGAATGGCGGCTACAGCGCGGACCCGTTTTGCCGGACTACATCTATTGACGTTGTCCCATGCATGAGCGCCCTGCGCTCCCTCCTGCAGGGCGCGCACGGCGCGCTCTGTGATCAGCGAGTCTATGAGATCCCGACCCCTTACCCGATCCCGACCCCTTATCACATGATCAGCTGTCAGCCAATGACAGCTGATCACGTGATGTCAACAGAGCTGGTAATTGGCTATTTTTTTCTCCTCGCCCTGACAGCGTGAGGATGAAAAAAAAGCCGATCACCGGCGGCCGCGAGAGGGACATCAGTCCAGATCACGGCGAGCTGCTGCAGATCCTCAGTGCACACCTGTGCCCCCTGCCAGTGCCACCTAGCAATAGGCAGCAGTGCTGCCTACCAGTGCCCACCAGCACCACCCATCAGTGCCCACAGTGTCACCCATCAGTGCCCACAATCAGTGCCTCAACAACAGTGCTGCACATCAGTGCCACCCATCAGTGTCACCTACCAGTGACCATAAGTGCCCATCAGTGCCGCCCATCAGTGCCACCTATCAGTGGTACCTATCAGTTCCCATCAGTGCCACCCATCCGTGCCACCCATCCGTGCCACCCATCAGGGCCCATCAGTGGGCATCAGTGCTGCCTTATCTGTGCCCATCAGTACCGCCTTATCTGTCCCCATCAGTACCGCCTTATCTGTGCCTATCAGTGCCGCCTTAACTGTACCTATCAGTGCTGCCTTAACTGTGCCTATCAGTGCCACCTTAACTGTGCCTATCCGTGCCCATCAGTGCAGCCTATCAGTGCCCACCAGTGCCGCCTCATCAGCGCATATCAATGAAGGAGAAAAATTACCTGTTTGCAAAATTTTATAACAAACTATGAAACATGATTTTTTTTTCAAAATTTAGTTTGTTTAGCAAAAAATAAAAATCCCAGCTGTGATTAAATACCACCAAAAGAAAGCTCTATTTGTGGGAAAAAAAATGATAAAAATTTCATTTGGGTACAGTGTTGTATGATCGTGCAATTGTCATTCAAAATGCGTCAGCGCTGAAAGCTGAAAATTGGTCTGGGCAGGAGGGGGGTTAGTAAGCAAGTGGTTAAAAAAAATGTAAAAGAAAAAAAATTTAATAAAAAAGAACAAGATAAAAAAATTATTAATTATTTATTTTTTTTTTTTTTTTACATACTGTCAGTCATCAGTGTTCCTGATTGCTGCTACAAAACTTTATTAATTTTCCAAAAAATTGTGACAAAAAAGTACAACTTCAAAAAACTCACCATGCCTTTTACTAAATACCTTGAGCTGTCTACTTTCCAAAAAATGGGTGATTTTGGGGGGTATTTGTACTGTCCTGACATTTCAGGGCCTCAAGAAATGAGATAGGCCGTCAGTACATCAGGTCTGATGGATTTTCAGATATATACCATAGTTTATGGAGATAAAAACCAGCCCTGGAAAAAAATTTCACACCAGCCCCATAGCATTTTTATACTAGCCCAACTGCATAACGTCATTATTTTCTTGTGCACAACAGTGAAAAACCATACATTTTAAAGCACAGAGACCACCTTCTGCAGAAAGAATACACTACGGTAAGGGGTGGTGGTGTTACTGATATAAGGGGGAAATCTTTATATCAGTGCCCCCTTACATCATTGTATTCACTCCCCCCTTACATCAGTGACCCCCCCTCAGACTGGCCTGGCAGCGCTGTCACTGACCTCCTCTCAGGTGCAGGGATCAGTCAGTCGGCTCCAGCTTGGCAGCTCTGGTTTTATCCTACAGTCTCCTCTCCACAGTCCACACACGTCTGACTTCTCCCATGACCCCAATCCTGGCAGCACTCCCACTCTTGACTCCTCTCCAGACTCCCACAGACACTGCAGACATGATACAGGAGATGGTCAGAGACTGCGGACATGATACAGGAGATGGTCAGAGACTTTGGACATGATACAGGAGATGGTCAGAGACTGCAGACATGGTACAGGAGATGGTCAGAGACTGCGGACATGGTACAGGAGATGGTCAGAGACTGCGGACATGGTACGGGAGATGATCAGAGACTGCTGACATAATACAGGAGATGGTCAGAGACTGCGGACATGATACAGGAGATGGTCAGAGACTGCAGACATAGTACAGGAGATGGTCAGAGACTGCAGACATAGTACAGGAGATTGTCAGAGACTGCAGACATAGTACAGGAGATGGTCAGAGACTGCAGACATACTACAGGAGATGGTCAGAGACTTCAGACATACTCTACAGGAAATGGTCAGAGACTGCAGACATACTACAGGAGATGGTCAGAGACTGCAGACATACTAAAGGAGATGGTCAGAAACTGCAGACAAGATGCAAGAGATGGTCAGAGACTGCGGACATGATACAAGAGATCAATGCAACCTCGCCAGTGCCCATCAAATGCAGCCTCACTGTGCCAATCAAATGCAGCCTCACTGTGCCCATCAAATGCATCCTCACTGTGCCCATCAAATGCAGCCTCACTGTGCCCATCAAATGTAGCCACACTGTGCCCATCTGCAGCCACACTGTGCCCATCTAAGCAGCATCACTGTGCCCATCTAAGCAGCATCACTGTGCCCATGAAATGCAGCCTCATCAGTGCCCATCAATGCAGCCTCACTGTGCCCATCTTCAGCCTCATTAGTGCCCATCAAGCAGCCTCACTGTGCCCATCAAAAGCAGCCTCACTGTGCCCATCAAATGCAGCCTCACTCTGCCCATTTGCAGCTTAACTGTGCACATGAAATGCAGCCTCATTGTTGCCCATTAATGCAGCCTCATTGTGCCCATCTGCAGCCTGTTCAGGGACCATCAATGCAGCCTCACTGTGCCTATTTGCAGAAGCCTCACTGTGCCAACAATGCAGCCTCACTGTGCCCATCTGCAGCCTCACTGTGGCAACAATGCAGCCTCATCTGTGTTCATCTGCAGCCTTGCCAATGCCTTGATTACACAGAGTGGGCATCTCCCGCCGTGTCATGGAGCTGGGGTCTGAACTGTTCATTGGCCGTCCGCTCACTGTAACAATGCCCCGCCTCCTAGACTGTGATAGACAGAACACTGATTCAATTGAATTAGTGCTCCATCTATCACGGTCTAGGAGGTGGGGCTTTGTTACAGTGGCCGAATATTTCAGATCCCAGCTCCATGACAGCTCTGCGGGAGATATCTGCTCTGTGTGATTACAAAAGCGGAGGTAGGGAAAAGAGGACTCTGCACTTGGCTCGGCTCTGGGCGCCGCTGCAGCTGCAGCTCAAAACGGCCCCAGAGCAGGCGGCCTACTGGGAAATTTCCAGGTAACCGGTAGGCCAGACTGGCCCTGCCTACAGACTAAATAATATACACTGATTTGTGTTATCTTCACCAAAAAATGTAGCAGAATGCATTTTGGCCTAAATTTATTAAGAACAATTATTTATTTGCAAAATTTTTTTAACAGAAACAAAGAAAAACTTGTTTTTTTTTTCAAAATGTTTTCTATTTTCATTTATAGTGCAAAGAATAAAAAAAACCCAGAGGTGACTAAATGGCACCAAAAGAAAGCCCTATGTGTGTGAAAAAAGGAAAACTATTAGAGACTTTTGTCGTTGGGATTTGCATACCCCATAAGTGCCTGTATGGCAAATTAGGTATTTAAAGGACTTTTAATATGAGTAATAGGGGAGGGGGGGGGTTCCTGAAGACTATTTTCTGAAAATTCTGGTTGGCTGGCCGTCATGCTGATCCCCTTCCTTTGATCATTTTACTGACCTGGAACAAGTATACAATTCTGGGTCAGTACCTTTAGGGAGTATTCAAGGCAAAGGCCTCTTCCTATGCCATAAAAAGATGGCTATCATTAAATAATTCCGAGCTAAACTTGAAGTTTAGGTATTGACAATCTTTCATAGTTCAGAGCCCTTGGTCCCCTTCCTTTTATATCAGAGCCCTCATCCCCTCCTTTCATATCAAAGTCCTCAGACCCCCTCCTTTCATATCAGAGTCCTCAGACCCCCTCCTTTCATATCAGAGTCCTCAGTTCCCCTCCCTTGCATATGAGAGTCCTCAGACCCCCTCCTTTCATATGAGAGTCCTCAGACCCCCTCCTTTCATATGAGAGTCTCAGACCCCCTCCTTTCATATGAGAGCCCTCAGACCCCCTCCTTTCATATGAGAGTCCTCAGACCCCCTCCTTTCATATGAGAGTCCTCAGACCCCCTCCTTTTATATGAGAGTCTCAGACCCAGACCCCCTCCTTTCATATGAGAGCCCTCAGACCCCCTCCTTTCATATGAGAGTCTCAGACCCCTTCCTTTCATATGAGAGTCCTCAGACCCCATCCTTTCATATCAGAGTCCTCACACATAGGCTGTTATCAGCAGTTTTGGGCAGTGGCGTTTTTAAGCAGTAAAAAAACCCCAAAACTAGTCCTCAGACCCCCTCCTTTCATATCAGAGTCCTCAGACTCCCTTCTTTCATATCAGAGTCCTCAGACCCCCTCCTTTCATATCAAAGTCCTCTGCCCCCCTCCTTTCATGTAAGAGTTTGCAGTTCCCCTCCTCTAATTTCAGAGTCCTCAGTCCACCTCCTTTCATATCAGAGTCCTCAGCCCCCCCCCCTTTTTACATTAGGGGCCTCATTCCTCCCCTCAACACATCAGAGTACTCAGCCCCCCCCCCTTCTTTCACTTTAGTGTCCCTAGCATCCCTCTTTACATCAGAGTCTCAGTTCCCTCCACCACCCCTTTTCATGTGAGGGTCCTACATTCCAGTCTTCACCACACTGTGGCTATGGTTAAATGGCAATGGGCGAGATGTATAGCAAGTCTAAGTGGAGGTGGCCTTTTATTCCCTTCTGAATGCTGAGGCTGCCCTGAATGCTGCCCACCCTAGATTAGTCTCATGCGTTTCCATGGTGCTGGCGGTCAGCTTGCCTGCACCATGGAAACACATGACACTGTGCAAAAATACTGAGCACATCACAGCACCCCTGATGACCCTCATGCACACTGGACTTTTTTTAAACTCTCCATCATGTTATCCTATGTGTCCATGCACACATAGGCTGTTATCAGCAGTTTTGGGCAGTGGCGTTTTTGAGCAGTAAAAAAAACAAAACAAAACTAGTGGGTTCTGAGACATTTTTCAGCTGTTAAAACGCTGATAAATGCTCAAAAACATCACTCACCAGCGGTTAACATTTTTGATCCATTGAAAAAAAAAAAATAAAAAAAATAAGAAAAAAATTCTTAAAAAATACCCCTCTAAACGCTAACGCAGAAAAACGCTAATAAACGCAAAAAAAAAAAAACGCTATTGCAAAAACTTAGAAAAAAGTTGAAAAACTCACTGCAAAGCTACTGACGTTTTTATAACGTTATTTTAACATCCAGTGTGCATGAGGCCTTATTGGAGGTTTTTTTGCCTTTCTCTGGATCAACCATTGGGTATTGGATTATATATATTATATGTGTGTGTGTGTATATATATATATATATATATATATATATATATATATATATATATATATATATATAAACAGTGGCGGAATTATCGGGGTCGCAACAGTCGCAGTTGCGACGGGGCCCGGCATTCTGCCACTGTGGGGGGGGGCCCAGCGGGGTTGCTCTTCACATCGCTGAGGCTGAGCCGCTGAGCGTGTCTCTCATCTAACAGCAGAGAGACACCGGCATTGTTGGTTTTATTTCCCTGCTCTCCGTGTGTCCTCTCTCTCTCTCACGGCATGACAGGACACACAGCTGATCTCCCCCCTCCCCTCTCCTGTGTGCTCCGAGTCCGCGGGAAATGTGAGCTCCTTAGCTTCACACTTGACTGCCCGCGGAGCACACAGAGAGAGGAGAGGGGGAGATCAGCTGTTTGTCCTCTGTCATGCCGTGCAAGAGAGAGAGAGGACACACGGAGAGCAGGTAAATAAAACAAACAATGCCGGTGTCTCTCTGCTGTTAGATGAGAGACACACAGGCGTACAGCGGAGCGGACCGAAGCCGCCCCCCCTCCTCTCTGGTTACGGAGGGGGAGGAGGAGGAGTCCGAGGGAGAACGCTGTTCTGAGGTCTGTAAAGTTTATATTCAAATTGACATGTGCTGGGGGGAACACTATGGGGTGGGGATATGCACTGATGAGGTGGGGGTCTGCACTGAGGGGGGGTCTGCATTGATGGGGTGGGGGTCTGCACTGAGGGGGGGGGGCTGCATTGATGGGGTGGGGGTCTGCATTGATGGAGGGAGAGGAGTCTGCACTGAGTGGGGTCTGCATTGATGGGGGGTCTGCACTGATGGAGGGGGGTGGTCTGCATTGTGGGGGGCCTGCACTGATGGAGGGGGGGTCTGTAATGAGGGGGGGTGTGTGCTGATGGAGGGGGGTGGTCTGCATTGTGGGGGGCCTGCACTGATGGAGGGGGTGTCTGTACTGAGGGGGGGATGTGAACTGATGGAGGGGGTCTGCACTGATGGAGGGGAGGTCTGCACTGATGGAGGGGGGTCTGCAATGATGGAGGGGAGGTCTGCACTGATGGAGGGGGGGTCTACACTGGGGTCTATAGTGATAGAGGGGGGTCTATACTGATAGATGGGGGTCTGCACTAAGGGGGTCTACACTGATAGATGGGAGTCTAGGCTGATAGAGGGGGGCTATACTGATAGATGGGGGGTCACTGAAGGGGAGGCACTGATAGGGGACACCGATGGGAGGCACTGATAGGGGACCCCGATGGGAGGCACTGATAGGGGACACTGATGGGCACTGAAGGGAGGCACTGATAGGGGGCACTGGTGGGCAATGATGGGGGGCACTGAGAAGGCACTAGGGGGCACTGATAGGGGGCACCAATGGGAGGAACTGATAGGATTTACTGATGAGCATTGATAGGGGGCACCGATGGGAGGCACCAATGGGATTTACTGATGAGCAGTGAAGGGAGGCACTGATAGGGGGCACTGATAGGAGGCACTGAAAGAGGGCATTGATAGGCTGCACTGATAGGAGGCATTGATGAGCACTGATAGGCAGAACTCATAGGCTGCACGGATGGGCACTGAGGAACACTGATAGGCAGAACTAAGGCAGTAATGATGGGCAGTATTGAAGAGTACCGATAGGTGGCATGGATGGACGCTGCAATAATGAGCACTGATAGGTGGTGCTGATAGGCAGATTTGAGGGGCACTAATAGGCAGCATTCATGAGCACTGATAGGTAACACTTGTAGGTGGCATTGATGGGCACTGATAGGTGGCATTGATGGGCACTGATACATGGCACTGATGATTGGGGCACTGATTATCAGTGTAAACAATTTACTGACATTCTTGACAGTTAATGGCAGTCCTTTCCTCACACAGACATAGCACGGGAGGAAAGGGCTGCGGATAACCGGCAAGTCTGTTTACATGTGATCAGCTGACATCACATGGTAAAGGGCCACTGTGATTGCGCTGGATGCACGTCCCAGGGGGCATGCGGGAAGCACGGTTTTGGGAGGATGTCCATGGATGCCCTCCCAAAATTGGAAGCCTGGAGCTCTGATGGAAGGGGGGGGGCCCATCATTGTTTCTTGCACCGGGGCCCTGAAGGTTCTAGTTACGCCTCTGTATATAAATATATAAATTTTTGCTTTATATTCCCTTTTAATTGTTTGAATTCGATGAACTTGTGTCTTTTTTCAGCCAGAATAGCCATGTAACCAGTGACGGCCACTCATAAGGGGCGCAGGGGCACCACCCCCCTAATCCATGCGCCTGGCCCCTAATCTCCATGCAGGGCGCTGAGACACATGGATTTCAATGGGGTTATTTATTTTTTGAACATGATTAGAGCCTGAGGCACCAATAGGCTTTAATGTGTGACATTAGTGAATTAATATTCGCTAATGTCTTCCTGCTTCTCCTCCCAGCCAATCAGGAAGTGGGTCCTGGATGGGGTAAGTGCGAGCTGGCGGGCGACGGGCAAGTGAGCTGGTGAGCAAAGCGGTGATCAAGCGGGCGATCGAGCGACAGGGGGGGGGGTGTGAGGGGGCCAGGTTTTAGTGCTGCCCCCCCCCCAAGAAAAATCGAGCACCAGCCGCCATTGTATGTAACCCAGATGGCACCCCAGCTGTGAAACGTTGTTTTATGCCATTACAATCGGCAATATTTTATGAAGATTTGATACACATCATGTGCTTGTTACAAAAGAAATATAAGTGAATCAGCCTTCTGTTTTATATTTCCCTGGCAAAGTTGTTTCTAACCCCGAGAAAATGCTGGCTATCTCCTAGGGAGAAGGTGTGTGCTTTTAATCATATATTTATTCTGCCAAATCTTTGATATAAATTGGAAACAAAGAGCCAGATAGAAGATTAGCTAAAGGAAGTCGACCTCCTCCCTCTTCCTGTCTCCATGAGGGAATGATAGGGAATGTTTGTTGGCAACTTTCATTACTGGCATAAGTGGAGTGATATCAGCAATCCCCTTATGTGTACACTAATATGTGCTATTTACCAAGCATGCACTACTTATGATAGAATGATAAAACATTCCATTCATTTTAATAACTTTAATCCAAAAATGAAATGTAGCAGTACTCTAAATGTCTTTACTGAATATTTCATTACACTGCATGTGTCCTAATACAACAAATGAAGATCAAAATCAGTGTTCACTAGGGATGAGCTTCGCGTTCGAGTCGAACCCACGTTCGACTCGAACATCGTGTGTTCGGCCGTTCGCCGAATCACGAACGATATGGGCTGTTCGTGCCAAATTCGAGTGGCGCGTCACAGGCCATAATTCACTGCGGCAGTGCATTGCTGGCTGATGATTGGCCAAGCATGCACTATGACCCGCATGCTTGGCCAATCACAGCACTGTCTGTACAGAGAGCTGTAATTGGCCAAAGCCAGGGTGGCTTTGGCCAATTATGGCTCAGGGGGTTTAGTACACGCCCCACACTATATAAGGCCGCCTCCATGGCGGTCCTGTGTAGTGTGTTCTGGCGTTGAGAGAGAGATAGACAGAGAGACAGTGTCATTTGATTTAAGTTAGATAGAGTAGACAGGCTAGTCAGTTAGCTGCACTTACAGTGTATTGTGTATATATATATATATATATATATATATATATATATATACATCCTAGGTGTTGTATATATACATATACTGTATTCAGTTTAGCTAGATCCATTTCTGTTATTCTCTTTCTACTACTGACAGGCAGGCAGGTGTTTTTACAGTATTTACAGCTACCTGAAGAAAATTGCTGGTGTTCTTATGATCCTATTAGTCCTATTAGCTACAGGATTTACAGTTAGTGTAGTGCATCCTCTGCACAGTGTGCACCTAAAGCTACCTGAAGAAAATTAGTAATGTTCGTCTGATCCTATTAGTACAGTACCGCAGGCAGCTGTAGTATTTGCAAGTTAGTGTAATGCGTCCTCTGCACAGTGTGCACCTAAAGCTACCTGAAGAAAATTAGTGGTGTTCTTCTGATCCTATTAGTACAGTACCGCAGGCAGCTGCACTATTTACAAGTTAGTGTAGTGCGTCCTCTGCACAGTGTGCACCTAAAGCCACCTGAATAAAATTAGTGGTGTTCTTCTGATCCTATTAGTATCGCAGGCAGCTGTAGTATTTACAAGTTAGTGTCGTGCGTCCTCTGCACGGTGTGCACCTAAAGCAACCTGAAGAAAATTAGTGGTGTTCTTCTGATCCTATTAGTACAGTACCACAGGCAGCTGCAGTATTTACAAGTTAGTGTAGTGCGTCCTCTGCACAGTGTGCACCTAAAGCTACCTGAAGAAATTAGTGGTGTTCTTCTGATCCTATTAGTACAGTACCGCAGGCAGCTGCAGTATTTACAAGGTAGTGTAGTGCGTCCTCTGCACAGTGTGCACCTAAAGCTACCTGAAGAAAATTAGTGGTGTTCTTCTGATCCTATTAATACCACAGGCAGGCAGCTACAGTATTTACAGTTAGTGTACTGTGTCCTCTGCACAGTGTGCACCTAAAGCTACCTAAATAAAACTGGTGGTGTTCTTCTGATCCTATATTAATACCACAGGCATGCAGCTACAGTATTTACAGTTAGTGTACTGCGTCCTCTGCACAGTGTGCACCTAAAGCTACCTGAAGAAAATTGGTTCTTTGGGGACAGCTGTGGATTAAAGCAAAGTATTGCATTGAAAGCTGTTTTTTAATTTTTCATACAGCTGAGATACTTTTTACCTCTTTTTAACTTTTAACACTGGAGTTATGTTCTTTTTTGTACTGTATATTTATTATTATTATTATTATTATACAGGGTTTATATAGCACCGACAGTTTACACAGGGCTTTACAACATTAGGGCAGACGGTACAATTACAATACAATTTAATACAGGGGGAGAATCAGAGCCCTGCTCGTTAGAGCTTACAATCTAGGAGGGAGGGTCAAGTTATAAAAAAGGGTAATAGCTGTGGGGGATGAGCTAATGGAGAAAATAGTGCAGTTGTTAGATGGAGGCAGGATAGGCTTCTCTGAAGAGGAACGTTTTCAGGGATCGCCTAAAAGTGGATACATTTGGAGACCTTCTGACAGATTGGGGTAGGGAATTCCAGAGGATGTGCGAGGCTCGGGAGAAGTCCTGGAGGCATATAAT
Source organism: Aquarana catesbeiana (assembly GCF_042186555.1). Lineage (NCBI taxonomy): Eukaryota > Metazoa > Chordata > Amphibia > Anura > Ranidae > Aquarana > Aquarana catesbeiana. Next base: position 48,623,211 of record NC_133332.1, on the reverse strand, counting down.
TATTCAATAGATGACAAGCTAAAAAAAAGAGACAGAGCAGAAGTTTGGTTTATCTGATGGTAAGTTTGAATTGAGCTATCCAATAAACAGTCATTCACTTCCTAAAGTGACACTGAACTGAAATATCTTTATTCTCCAAAAAAAATCCATACACATCCACTACTTAAAAGCGTTTGTTACCCCAACACTTCATACTCCTGATATGTGACTGCTGTACCATGCACTTGTATGAAGAAGTCTCCTGTTCTCCTTGTATTGCTCCTTTGTGTGAAATCCCTGGTGTTCCTGCCAGTCCCTCTGCTTTCCTAATAAAAAACGACTTTACTAAGCAGGAGAGCACACCATGGTCAGTTTTCTAGCTATGCTGGGAGCTCAGTGCGCTCTCCTTCAATGATCAGACTTGTCCTGACAGGCTCCCGCTGCACAGCCATTCACTGGGAAGGTCACTGTGATGCTGCTTCTCCTCCTCCTCCTCCCAGCTTTTATGTAGCTGAGAATAGAAGGAATGTGATCACTTATTAAAAAAAACATTATAAATACCTTTCTGTTTTAAACTGAATGGGTTGTTTTACAAGGTGATCGATTACAATCACTTTAACCACTTCAATACCGGGCACTTTCACCTTCCTGCCCAGGCCAATTTTCAGGTTTCAAATCTGCACTGATGGGCACTCATAGGCGGCACTAATGGGCACTCATAGACTGCACTGATGGGCACTTACAGGTGGCACTGATGGGTGGCACTGATGGGCAACACCGCACTACCGATCACTGCACTACGTGCTTATCCTGCTGGACATCATGTGATGCCCAGTCAGGATAATAGAGCCACCCTATGGCCATCATTCTGCATTCGTTGGGTGGGAAGTGGTTAATGGCCCTATAATCTATTTTTTATTAACTTGTTTCTTACTGTGTAACATCATCTGCGAGTTCCCGAACCTCTCCTTTTCCCTCTCACGTCCTTTATGTGGAAAGAGCAGTGCTGGCTAGTTACGATCATATACACTTCTGTATGCACAGTACAAATTCTATGGTTCAAATTCCATCTTGGGAGTGAGCAAGACAGGGTGACTACATTTCTACATACAGGGGGACCATGGAGAACAAATGTCGCCTCTCACTAACCAGAAGTCAGATCACAGCAGCAAGGCAAAGGAAGGCCATTGGCTCCCACTGCTGTCAATGCTGTGACGCGGAGGGTGGGGCTGACCCGCCTGCTCTGTTTTAATAGACGCAGACAGGGCAGATCAGGAGCGAGCCCGCGGGTGCCCCCATGGAAAGCCGTTTTCCATGGGGGCACCCGCCGAAGAGGAGGGGCCTGGAGTGCCAGCTGGGGACCACAGAAGAGAAGGATCTGGGCTGCTCTGTGCAAAAGCATTACACAGAGCAGGCAAGTATAACATGTGTGTTATTTTAACCACTTGCCGACCGCCCACAACACATTTATGTAATTACTTTGACGTTAAATACCGTTGCTATGGCAGTAGCTAGCTGCTATAACCCCGGTATTATTTTGTACTGTGGGTGATTCTGATAAAAGTTGTCCCAGCAGTGGATTCGCCACGTGATCACTTTTAGAGGCGGCAGGATAGGTGCCCCCCCCCTGCCACTTCCCGGTTGTCTCCGAGCTTACCAGAGCCATCGATAAGCCTGGAGCCGATCTGATCCCTCAGATGCCTGGGCAGGAAAGTTGAGTGAGGGCAAGTTAGCCCCCATAAGGGCCGGAGTGACGTCACTTCCACCTCATTGGCTTAAAGAGATTTTTTTTTTTTCCTGTTAAAAGGCAAAATGGCAACTTTTTTTTTTTTCACTTTTAAGGGTAAATGAGAGATCTGGGGTCTTTTTGACCCCAGATCTCTCACTAAATAGGCCCTGTCCTGCTTTTTTTCTATTCCAGGGGATGTTTACATTCCTTGTCATAGAAATAAAAGTGATAAAAAAAAATAATATAAAAAGTAAACAGTGTAAAAATAAAAAGTAAAATAAATAAAATTAAAGCACCGCGTCCCTCCATGCTCGCGCACAGAAGTGAACGCATACATAAGTCGCGCCCGCATATGTAAACGGTGTTCAAACCACACATGTGAGGTGACACTGCGATTGTTAAAGCAAGACCTCTATAACTCAAACAAGAACTATAACTTAAACAAGTAACCAGTACGAGCATGCGCAATTTTAAAGCATGATATGTTAGGTATCTATTTACTCTTTCCTATTATACATAAAAATTGGGCTAACTTAAGTTTTTTATTATTAAAGTGTATTTTTGCCCAAAAAAATTGCGTTTGAAAGACAGCTGCGCAAATACAGTGTGACATCAAAATATTGCAGCGATCGCCATTTATTCGAGGGTCTTCGCTAAAAAAAAATAATATAATATAATAATATAATATAAAAATATATAATATGTTTGGTTTTCTAGCAAAAAAAAAAAAAAACTAATTTAAACTTGTAAACAAATTGTTCCAGAAAAGGCCTGGTCAGGAATTAAAAACAAAGGAACAAAGGTTTGGAGGCATGAAAAAAAAACCATGACATCACTTCTGGTTTACTGAAGACCTAAAGGCGCCACATTTAAAAAAAAATGACAGCATTCAAAACTGTCAAACTTGGCATTTTAAATGCTTTTAAGTGCAAAGGAGGGTTTTGGGGTCTTACAGACCCCAGACCCCTCCATAAAGAGTACCTATCACTGTCTATTAATGTCACAAGGGATGTTTACATTCCTTGTGACAGCAATAAAAGTGATCAAAAATAAAAAATTTAAAGGCCATTTTATTCTCTAGGGTCTCTGCAAAAAAAAAATAGATATAAATGTTTGGGGGTTCTAAGTAATTTTCTAGCAAAAAATACTGATTTTAACCTGTAAGCAACAAGTGTCAGAAAAAGGCTTAGGCATGAAGGGGTTAAAGGGGTTGTAAACCCTCGCCGTTTTTGACCTTCATGCATTCTATGCATGAAGGTGAAAAACTTCCTGTGCTGCAGCAGGGCCTCCGAGCCCCCTTTTACTTACCTAAACCCCGCAATTCCCATGACGAGAATGAGCACACCAGCTCCGGCCGTTGTCTTGTGTGCTGATTGGATAGATTGATAGCAGCGCAGCCATTGGCTCCCACTGCTGTCAATCAAATCCAATGACGTGGGTGACGGGGGACGGGGTCCTGCTTTCTGTGTCAATAGACGCAGAAGCAGGATACAAGAGCGCGCCCACATGGGTGTCCACGAAGGAGAGCGCTTCTCCGACGGGGCACTTGAGAAGAGGAGGAGCCAGGAGCACCGCTGAGGGACCCCAGAAGAGGAGGATCGGGGCCACTCTGTGCAAAACCAACTACACTGCGGAGGTAAGTATAACATGTTTGTTTTTTTGTTTGTTTTTTAAAACCCGGAACCTTTACAACCCCTTTAAGAATACATTACTTGCATAGAATTTTTTTCAGTGTGACTTCCATTTAGATTAGGCTTGCTGCCTTTTTATATATACTCACATTCATTTATATATTCTGCTTGTGTTCTATCTTATTCCTTGGGGAACAATTAATACTTTGCGTAAAAAGAAAGCTTACAGGTTTTTATCTTATCCAAAGTTCAAGATGCTTTTCTCTTATTCTGAAGGACACATATTTCCCAAGAACAAGGACAGCAGTATTCCCCCCCCCTTTAGTTCTGTGGAAATTTAGGTTGAGTATTGGACTTTGGCCAAATACCGTATGTATAGTAGCAAATTAATTTTAACCGCTTAAGGACCGCTCTGCCGCAGTTTACGTATGCGCAAAATCACGTAACTACGTGATTTCTTCTTCTGAGTCTGGGGCACTGTTGACCCTCTGCCACTGGGATTGGACACAGCGGGAGCCAATCAACCGATGCCCGCTGGGACCCGCCGATCGTTCCCGAGGCAGACAGAACAGCGGTCTACCTATGTAAACAAGGCAAATCGCCATTCTGTAACAGAAGAAGACATAAATCTTTTGTGTCTACTAAGCAGAAACACGAATCTCTGTATTCCTATGCCCTGTACAAACGATCGGACATTCCAACAACAAAATCCATCAGATTTTTTCCGACGGATGTTGGCTCAAACTTGTCTTGCATACACACGGTCGCACAAAGTTGTCTGAAAATCCAATCGTTCTGAACGCGGCGACGTAAAACACGTACGTCGGGACTATAAAACGGGGCAGTAACCAATAGCTTTCGTCTCTTCATTTATTCTGAGCATAGTGGCACTTTGTGCGTCGGATTTGGATACACACGATCGGAATTTAAACGATCGGATTTTGTTGTCGGAAAATTTTATAGCCTGCTCTCAAACTTTGTGTGTCGGAAACTCCGACGGAAAAAGTCCGATGGAGCCCACTCACGGTCGGAATTTCCAACAACACAATCCGATCGCTCTTTTTCCATCGGAAAATCTGACCGTGTGTACAGGGCATTACAGTACAAGCAACCCCCCCCAGTTAGAAAGCACTTCCCAGAGTTAACCCTTTGATCGCCCCTGATGTTAACCCCTTCCCAGCCAGTGTCTTTATTATAGTTACAGTGCATATTTTTTTAGCACTGGTCCCCAAAAAAGTGTCACTTAGGCTCCTTTCACACTGGGGCGGTTTGCAGGCGCTATTGCGTTAAAAATAGCACCTGCAAACCGACCTAAAACTGCCATTACTGTTTCTCCAGTGTGAAAGCCCGAGGGCTTTCACACTTGAGCGGTGCGCTGGCAGGAGAGAAAAGAAACTCCTGCAAACAGCATCTTTGGAGCGGTGTATTCACCGCTCCGAAACCGCTCCTGCCCATTGAAATCAATGGGGCAGCACGGTTATAGCGCCGCTGTAGCGGCGCTTTGCGGACGGTTTTAACCCTGTTTCGGCCACCAGCGGGGGTTAAAACCGCACCACTAGCGGCCGAATACCGCCTCTAAAACGACGGTAAAGCGGCGCTAAAAATAGCGCCGTTTTACCGCTGACGCCCCAATTGCCCCAGTGTAAAAGGGGCCTCAGGTCTCTTGCACACTGCAGTTTGAAAAAGCTCAGTACAGCTTTTTTTATACTGAGCTAAAATACAGCCCATTAATTGTAATGTGCCTATACACATAGGCATGCAAACAAGTGCCGTGCATTGTTCAGTAAAAAAAAAAAAAAGATCTGCATTTTTGGTCAGTAATTTACGCCGCATGCGCACAAATATGCGCACGTTTGTGCAAATGTCCATTTGTAGATTGTACAGAACGAGAATGCGAGAATAGATTTGCGCAAAATTGCATGAACACATATATGTGAAAATGTGTGAAAATAGGCGCAAATACTTAATAAAGAAAACTCCTGTAATTACATCTGAAAAAGTAGATGCTCAAACAGGATCATGTGCAAGAGGCTTTATATGTCCAATTTGTCCGCCGCAATGTCGCAGTCCCGCTATAAGTCACTGATCACCACCATTACTAGTAAAAAAATAAATATCCGTAAAAATTAAATGAAAATATACCATAGTTTGTAGACGCTATAACTTTTGTGCAAACCAATCAATATACGCTTATTGGGATTTTTTTTTTACCAAAAATATGTAGCAGAATACTTATTGGCCTAAATTGATGAAGATATTCGATTTTTTAACATTTTTTTTATTGGATATGTTTTATAGCAGAAATGTTTTTTTGTTTATAGCGCAAAAAAAAAAAAAAAATCACAGAGGTGATCAAATACCACCAAAAGAAAGCTCTTATTTGTAGGGGGAAAAAATGGCATAAATATTATGTGGGTACTGTGTCGCACACCCGCGCAATTGTCAATTAAAGTAACGCAGTGCTGTATTGCAAAAAATGGACTGGTCATGAAGGGGGTAAAACCTTCCAGGGGCTAAAGTGGTTAAAGAGATTCCACAGAGTAAGGAAAAAAAAAAAAAGGTATAAAATGCAAATACCTATTGTAGCTTCCTTGTGATTGTTTGCCGGGCTTTGGCATGCATGGATAGCGCCATGGATAAGCTTGCCCATCCCTCCCGGTGTCATAAATCGGATGTGAACAGAACTGTGTGACTGCGACAGAGTGAACCAAATGTAAGTAGGTAAAAAAAGTAAGTAATTTTATTAAGATAAATGCATACAAATGTAACACACCACCAATACCAAACAGTGTGAGAAAACCAAACAACCAAACAGTGACAACAAACTAACCAGCATATACAGCAAAAGGGGATACCAGAATCGTAGTCAAGCCAGGCCAAGGTCATAAACAGGAGATCAGCAGATGTGGGGCCAGGAGTAAGACAGACAGGGACAAGGTGGAAGGGATCAGGCTGCAGGGCAAGGATCCAGGGATACAGGAACAGACAGGAACAGGTACTAATAGGTTTAGGATACAGGGATCAGGTTCAGGGTTGCAGGTTAACAGGATACAGGTCAGGGCTCAAGGACAATACCAAGGCAAGGATGTGTGAGCCTTGCCCGGGTATTTATACCATTTCCTACAATCAGGCTCAGGTGATGCCTGACTGCAGGAGGTGATATCATCTCCATGCTGCCAGAATCCACCCACTGGTGGACGCCAGTACTGCGGCCCAAAGATGACATAACACCAGCAGGGGAAAGCTCTCCTGACAGTTCCAAACTGCCAGGAGACACCTGCTGGTGGACCTCAGTACTGCACGCCAAATGACAGATAGTATTACCAGCGGATGGAACCTTTCTTGACACCCTGCCTGCTGCATATTCCTTTTGTTTTTTTTATCTCAAGGAAAGTTTGTATTGAGAACAAAAATGTAATTTGCAAACATTTGTTTGGTCCAAAAAGATTACAGCGAATATATCTTTAAAACACATTTAAATTTCCACTTCTGTACATTGACTCAAGGTTTCTAGGTCGACACATGCAACTGCATCATATACCGTTTTATTGCAACTCCCCACACACCCCATCTGCAATATCTTACATGTTATACCTGAGTAATCACAAAATTCTATCCAGAATTAAATCAACTGGGGATAGCCCTGGCATATCCAACCAGGGTGACTGCTTGGTATTTGCCTGGGCGTCCTCTATGCTGGAAAATAAACTTCTCCAGACTTAGTATCGTTTCCATTTGTGCCACCAGCTTCTTCCACAAGGGAGGCTCGGTCGACTTCCAGTGTCGAAGGATCAGGATACGGGCCTGAAACAGCACCATGGCTATGGCTTTTTTGGCTACCTCCCCCACCTGAAGATCATCTATAATACCTAAAAGGCAAAGTTTAGGATCCATGCCAACATCAACTCCAAATACTCTGGAAGGGGTATCAGTAACCCTGCTGCATATTCCTACTGGCTAGTGATGCAGCCATAGAAATTTATGGGGGGGGGGGGGTTGGAAGTTAAGAAAAGGTCCGACATTACTCTGAGTGCCGAAGCTTTGCCTATCGACTGGCCTTGTGAATCGTCCCTAAGTGCCGGGCTTTGAAGGCTTTACTGTAAATTCTAGTGCGTACTAAGGCACATACTTGTTAGCAAGATACATGGGAGTGCCATTAAATATGAATGAGTTTTTGTGCCTTGTGGGAAAGCACGTGATTTTGTGTATGTTCCCAACTTACACACTTATGTGAAGAATGCCTCGGGGAGTTTTTTTTTTTTAACTTACTTGGTAACATCAGCCTTCCACAGAATTGTTGCCGCATAGTTGAGGTGCCAAATATCTACATGGGCTAACAAAAAGGGAATATTCAATACAAATAAAGACCAAAAACACTTCTTTCTTTAATAAGTATTTATTTGTTTTGGCAAAATTATTTATAGGCCACGGTGTTGTTCAAGGGGTAACCTGATAATGTATTAACAATAATTAAAATAACTTATGAAGCCATTATGGCTATAATAAATTAACATAAGAATTACATGGTGTCCATTCAGACAATGCTGGACGACTATTCCCCACTAAACAACACCTATGACTGATTTCAAGAAAATGGGGAGAGGAGGGTGGGAGTCCCGGTCCTGTCTTGAAGGGGGGTCTGCGGGTAACGGCCGGACTTCTCCCTTAAATCTGCTCCGGATTTGCGGGCTTTGGCAACCCGCCAATTTTGTCCAATCCTCAGCTGCGCAGGTAACTGCCGCAGTAACCAATGACAACCTGTCAAGATATTAAATGGAAAAACAGCATCCCCCTTTGAGCTTTCCCATGTTGGTCCTGCATACTGCATGAACCTTTCATTCTATTATACATATTATAAGGTAGCAGCCCATATGGGGTAAAGCAGCTGAAAGAAAAACTAAACTGTTCTAGTCCATTAATAGAAAGACCTGAAAACATAAAACATTTCTTGTTGAATTGAATATTCACCTTAAAGCGGAAGTTAACCCATGCATTTAACAGTTTCAAAAAACAGTTACATTTCCAGCACGTGCCAGGAATGTAACACTCCCATTGGTTGTGCTCTCAACCAAACTGTCAAACCGTCCAATGGCTGGCGTCATAACTGATCACATGTGCAGCATCATGGCAGTTTTAGATTAAACAGAGGCCAAGATGGCAGCTTCCTTGGCTGAAAACGATAGAGTTTTTTTTTTTTTACACTTTAACAGGATGGTAAAGTGTGATGGTCACCCTCGAGCTCATAGGCGTGCGCACAGGGTGTGCCGGATGTGCCCAGGCACACCCTAATACCCCCATGCGCATTAGTGTTATCGTTCTGTGTAGCAACAGGAACATGGGAAAGTTCTCCCTCCTACTGGCTCTGCCATAAGAGAAGAGTTTATCCTTTTCTCTTTCACTGTGCCAGCAGGGAGATCAATGTGCTGGGGTCATATATATGTAGATACATACACATGCATGTGTGTTTGAGCTTAAGGGTGCACACCCTAATGCATTAGGCTGCGCACACCTATGCTCGAGCTTCTCGTTAGATGTATCCTATGCTCGAGCTTCTCGTTAGATGTATGTAGGGAACGCCGGCTTTATGTGCTCTCCACGCGGCCGGCATCTGACACATCGCCCACATCAGTGCCTGACCTCGCAAATGTGTTTCTGGAAGAATGGTCAAACATTCCCATAGACACACTTCTAAACCTTGTGGACGGCCTTCCCAGAAGAGTTGAAGCTGTGATAGCTGCAAAGGGTGGGCCAACTCAATATTGAACCCTACGGACTAAGACTGGGATGTCATTAAAGCTCATGTGCATATAAAGGCAGGCAATTATATCAGAAAAAATTACTGCGCTATCCCAAAGAAAACCCGTACATAAAATATACGGATTATGTAAACTAACAAACAGCTGCAACTAAAAAATGTGAGACACCCACACTAAAATTACATATATTCCAACAGGTAGCTGCACTAAGAAATGATGTGCTTAATATATAATACAACAATGAATACACCTCTCAGTATGGAGGTTTAAACACCCGTGAGGGAGGTGACACTATGTGCTAATGTGAAAAACTATGTGATACCCTGACCAGCAAAGAACATGGGCACATTTAGTCCATTCAAAGAAAAATCTAAAAAGAAAAAAAGTTCATTGACGGAAAGTTTCTTCTAAAAGTGGTTAAGGACAGGGATCCATACGGTGTATGTACCACAGTGATATCACCAGGAAGGATGTGATGACAGAAGGGCTCCTCCACCAATGTAAATACTGCCTCTTACCAACTCCTTTGATCCCCTGTCACAGAGATCAAGTAGGCATGTGGCTGTAAACCCCAGCCGCGGGTCTTGGCAAGTGAAGGATCCCACTGTTTCTCTCCACCACAAATCTTCTAGGTGTTGGGTTAAACGCTCATCGCCCATATGGATAAACAGAAAGAGGCTCCCATAGTGTAGCAAGTTTAACACAGTTTAATTAGAGATAAAAAATACACTTACAATTATGTCGTACAAAATTCGCTTCATAAAATCAATGGCCGGCCGGCTACAATGCGCTGCCCGTCGCTTCTGGGATCAGCGTAGTAGTGTGTGGTGACGTCAGCATGCCGCTCCTCCCTACGCCCTTTCGTCACACCTGACGTCTTCCAGGGGCACGGGCGGCGCACTGTCAGTCAAAATGAAACATTTCTGCTTTTTTCATTTCATACTTTATTTTAGACCCAGTGACATCACTGAGTCTCTGTGTTTCTCTATGGCAGGAAACTAATGGCTGGTGGGAAGAGCAATGCTAATCATCCATGAAAGAATGAAATTAAGGCCTCTTGCACCTAATACTCCTGTTTGAGCATCTACTTTTTCAGACTTTTTTTTTGTATGCATTTGCACGCATTTTGGCGAGCACTCGCACAATCCTGCGCAAATGTGCGAAAACCTATTCTCGCATTCTACTTCTGCACATTATGTAAATGCCCGTTTGTTCGCATTTGCGAGCACGAGGTGTAAATTACTGACCAAAAATGCAGATTTTTTCTAACTTTTTTTTTCTGAATAATGCACGGTGCTTGTTTGTGCGCACGTGTGCATAGACACATTACAATTAACGGGCTGTATTTTAGAAAAATGGGCTGTATTTTTTTAGAAAAAAAAAAAAATGAAAAAAGCTGTTCTGAGTTTTTTCAAGCTGCAGTGTGCAAGAAGCCGAAATTGAATGAATGAAAGGGCCCAGGGGCAGTAAGGCTGGGGAGAAAAGTGCAAGATGATACTGGATGTCCTCCATCCAGGAAATGAGGCAGGCTATATAATAGGGACTGACCAGACTACCATGGTTGCAACTGCAGCCTCATGCAGTAATGAATCAGATGACTTAAAGAAGGATGTTAAAAACAACTTCAAATATAATCTCTCAAACTCCACTATGCTACATGAAGCTGTCAAAACACACACACACTTGGATTTTGTGAGGTTTTAGAAATGGGCTCATTAGTGTCCTTGTAGTCCTATAGAAGCAGCATAAACTGAATATATGGGTGGTAAGGATGCATGGTCTTGACATCACTGCCATCTAGTGTCTATTATTGGTATTGTAATTAATCTCAAGTTTTGTATGCAGGATACTTTTCATTGGTAACTTGCAAAGGTGCCAAAAAGAATTTAGATAACAGTCTTCTGTCTTGGCTTTTTTTGGCCAGTGGACAATAATCTAATGTCTGTGGAGCAGGCCCTGCCAGTCCTGAGTGACCGTTTTAAGAGGATAAAGCACTACTTTTCTGGGCTGTGCACAGCACTTGGTCTCTTGTGGTGCCCTAGCATCCAATTCAAATAAATGGTCTGCCTTAAAACAATGCATCTTAACACACATGGGTTAAGGCACCGCAGCAGACCACCTGAGTGTGAATGGGCACTCCTGACAAACTACCTTGGAGCAGTGGCGGCTGGTGGTATATTTTTTTTTGGGGGGGGGGCGCCACACAGTGCACAGCCACCCCTCCCCCTGCCCCCCGGTTGGGTCACACACACCCCCCCTTCCTCAGTCGGTTGGTTGTCACCCGCAACACTTACCCTGGCAGCACTTCCTTTCCAGTGATGGGCAGCCGGCTTCCCCTGCGTCTCCTCGGCATCACGGCGGTGTCCTCGCCGTGCATCTCCACCTCTGCCATTCCTCCCTCCTCCTCCCTTAGTCAATAGGGTAGCTTCTCCTTTCGGCCAATCGGGAATTGGGTCTCAGGACCCACCTCCTGATTGGCTGGAAGGCAGAATCAGTGTGACAATAGTGAATATTCATTCACTATTGTCACACAACTGGGTGGGCTTTGAGCACAGTGCTCTCCCCAAGCCCAACCTTTTTTGAAGCCTATTAGAGCCTCTGGCTCTAATCATGTGCTTCAAAAACAACTAAAAAAATCCCCCATTGGAATCCATGCGTCCTGCACCTTGCATGTAGATTAGGGGGCCAGACGCATAGATGGGGGGGGGCACCCCCTGTGGACAGACCACCACTGTCTTGGAGGCCCCACAGTGTGTACTTTATTTTTTAACCCTTTCATGACTAAGCCTATTTTTGAAATTTGGTGTTTACAAGTTAAAATCTGTATTTTTTGCTAAAAAATTACTTAGAGCCCCCAAACATTATATATATATATATATATATATATATATATATATATTTTTTTTTTTTTTAGCAGAGAATCTAGAGAATAAAATGGAGATTGTTGCAATATTTTATATCACACAGTATTTGTGCAGCGGTGTTTTAAACGCACATTTTTGGAAAAGGGACACTTTCATGAATTTTAAAAGATCCAAACAGTAAAGTTACCCCAATTTTTTTGTATAATGTGAAAGATGATGTTACGCCGAGTAATTAGATACCAAACATGTCATGCTTCATAATTGCACGCACTTGTGGAATGGCGACAAACTACGGTACCTAAGAATTTCCATAGGCGACGCTTTAAATTTTTTTTTACGGTTACCAGGTTAGAGTTACAGAGGAGGTCTAGTGCTAGAATTATTGCTCTAGCTCTGACGATCGCGGCGATACCTCACATGTGTGATTTGAACACCGTTTATATAGGCGCGACTTCTGTATGGGTTTTCTTTGCTGCATGAGCTCGCGGGGACGGGGGCGCTTTAAAATTTTTGTTTTTCTTATTTATTTTATTTATTTTTATATTTATAAATTGTGTTTAAAAAAAAATAAAAAATTGATGACTTTTATTGCTGTCACAGGGAATGTAAACATCCCTTGTGACAGTAATAGGTGGTGACAGGTACTCTTTATGGAGGGATCGCCGAAAACGGCAATTCTGAATACTGTATATTTTTTTTAAACCGGCGCCATTGGCAGCCGAGTAAACGGGAAGTGACGTCATGACGTCGCTTCCGCGTTTACAATTAGGAGGCTGGAACGAAGCCTCCCATGGCTTTGTGCTCAGCCCGCCCCCAGCCGCCGGAGGCAGCCGATTGGTCACCGGGCCACCGGGATCGAACGGGAGGCCTGGTAAGAGCGGCGGGAGGCGGCGGAAGGGGGTTGTCCCCTCCCGCTCCTCCGGTATAACAGCCGAGTGGCTTTTAGCCGCATCAGTTGTTATACTCGGATAGCTGATCGCGCGCTCTAAACAACAGTACCGGGATGATGCCTGCAGCTGCGGGCATCATCCCGGTATAACCCCGGAAAGCCGAGTACGCACATCTGCGTACGCTCGGCGGGAAGGGGTTAATATTAGGGCTGTTGAAATTAATCGTCGAATCAATACATCGGATTCGGCCGTCCACGGTGCGGCACCGATTCTATAGATTTAAACAATCGATTATTGAGGATGACGTCATCCTTGTGCCGTGCAATGCCCTGCCTCCGAGTGAAGCCGAAAGCAGCCAAAGCTTTCGCGCCGTTTTCTCCAGCCTCCCACTGACATCATCCCCCTGTGTCGCGGCTTAGAGAGAGGAGACACAGACAGCTGAGCAACACGTGTCCGACCTCTTTCGTGTCCCGGACTCCCAGTCTCCCCAGAGCTTTCCTCCTAGTGGGCTCCCACTATCACTGTGTGCAGTGAACACAGCAGGCTGTCACAGGGGGAGAGGGAGACCGTCCAGCGTCCGTCAGTGCCGTCACCCGACTCTGGGCATGGAGAGACCCGAGCTAGGCCGCGCTTGGTTGTCCTCACCAGGCTGAGTGTCCAGTGTCCTCACTCTGAGTCCTCACAGGCAGCAGCAGGAGAGGAGACCCGCTCCAGACCAGCAGCAGCAGTGAGTGCCAGTCGTCTCGTCATTGCCAGCCACACTGCCACTGCTCAGCTCAGTACCACTACTAGGGCTGTGTTTTGGCCTAGGCCGACATGGCCTAGGCCTAGGGCGGCACTTTGCGGGGGGCGGCAAAAAGGGCCGCCCCCCGCATGAGAAAAAGCCCCCCCGCCCGTCTTGCCGATTCCCGGCTCCCGCCTCCTGCACACATGCAGCCCACGGCGGCCGGTGTTCTGCTCTCGGCAAGACACCGGCTTTCTGTAGCAGCGCCACTGTGTATGGGCATGCTTGGCAGAGGGTGGGGGCGTGTATCTCACGCCCCCACTCTCTGACAAGCACGCCCATACACCACGGCGCCGCTACAGAAAGCCGGCCGCCGTGGGCTGCAAGCGTGCAGGAGGCGGCAGCGGGAGCTGGGAATCGGCAAGACGGGTGGGGGGGCTATTTCTCATGCGGGGGGGCGGCGTGTGTCACTCGCGCCCCCATTAGCAGCAGGTGACAGGTGGAGCCTTAAGCTCCGCCTACCCTCCCCTGCACTGCTTTCTTGCAGTGAATTGTCTCCTCGGCCCTGGGGCGGGATCTGGCTGTGACGTCAGGAGGAGAGAGAAGAGCACGTGGGAAACCCCCAGGACAGCAGGTACAATGATTGAATAAATTATATCAGTGTTATGGGCACTGGCAGTGGCAGCATTTGATGGGCACAGTGTTAGCATTTGATGGGCACAGTGGCTACATTTGATGGGCACAGTGGCTACATTTGATGGGCACAGTGGCTACGTTTGATGGGCACAGTGGCAGCATTTGATGGGCACAGTGTTAGCATTTGATGGGCACAGTGTTAGCATTTGATGGGCACAGTGGCTACGTTTGATGGGCACAGTGACTGCGTTTGATGGGAACAGTGGCAGCATTTGATAGGCACAGTGGCTACGTTTGATGGGCACAGTGGCAGCATTTGATGGGCACAGTGTTAGCGTTTGATGGGCACAGTGACTGCGTTTGATGGGCACAGTGACTGCGTTTGATGGGGCACAGTGACTGCGTTTGATGGGGCACAGTGGCTGCATTTGATGGCTCAGTGGCTGAGTTTGATGGGGCCCAGTGAGACTGCAATTGATGGGCACAGTGGCTGCATTGGATGGCACAGTGGCTGAGTTTGATGGGGCACAGTGAGGCTGCAATTGATGGGCACAGTGGCTGCATTTGATGGCACAGTGGCTGCATTTGATGGCACAAAGGCGGCAATTGATGGGCACAGTGGCGACAATTGATGGGCACAGTGGCTGTGTTTGATGGGCACAGTGGCAGCATTTGATGGGCACAGTGGCTACGTTTGATGGGCACAGTGGCAGCATTTGATGGGCACAGTGGCAGCATTTGATGGGCACAGTGTTAGCATTTGATGGGCACAGTGGCTACGTTTGATGGGCACAGTGACTGCGTTTGATGGGCACAGTGACTGCGTTTGATGGGCACAGTGGCTGTGTTTGATGGGGCACAGTGGCTGTGTTTGATGGCTCAGTGGCTGAGTTTGATGGGGCACAGTGAGGCTGCAATTGATGGGCACAGTGGCTGCATTTGATGGCACAGTGGCTGCGTTTGATGGCTCAGTGGCTGAGTTTGATGGGGCACAGTGAGGCTGCAATTGATGGGCACAGTGGCTGCATTTGATGGCACAGTGGCTGAGTTTGATGGGGCACAGTGAGGCTGCAATTGATATGCACAGTGGCTGCGTTTGATGGCACAGTGGCTGCATTTGATGGCACAAAGGCGGCAATTGATGGGCACAGTGGCGACAATTGATCGGTGCAGTGGCTGTGTTTGATGGGGCACAGTGGCTGTGTTTGATGGCACAGTGGCTGAGTTTGATGGGGCACAGTGAGGCTGCAATTGATGGGCACAGTGGCTGCATTTGATGGCAGAGTGGCTGAGTTTGATGGGGCACAGTGAGGCTGCAATTGATGGGCACAGTGGCTGCATTTGATGGCACAGTGGCTGAGTTTGATGGGGCACAGTGAGGCTGCAATTGATGGGCACAGTGGCTGCGTTTGATGGCACAGTGGCTGCATTTGATGGGCACAGTGGCTGCATTTGATGGCACAGTGGCTGCGTTTGATGGGGCACAGTGGCTGCATTTGATAGCACAGTGGCTGCATTTGATGGCACAGTGGCTGCGTTTGATGGGGCACAGTGGCTGCATTTGATGGGCACAGTGGCTGCATTTGATGGCACAGTGGCTGCGTTTGATGGGGCACAGTGGCTGCATTTGATGGCACAGTGGCTGCATTTGATGGGGCACAGTGAGGCTGCAATTGATGGGCACAGTGAGACACCCCCCCCCCCATGATAGCATTAAAACTCAGCAGCTACAAATACTGTAGCTGCTTACGTTTAATATTAGGACACTTACCTGTCCAGGGATCCAGCGATGTCGACACCTCAGCCGATTTTCAGATTGGCTCTCGGGTTTTGCCACTATCATTCATGGTAAGGGAAACCGACCGGTTCCCTACTGCACATGTGCGAAGCGCGTTGCACTTTCTGAATGGCCCAGTGGAGGAAGGAGGAGGGGGGGCAAACTTCAGAGGGGACAGCGCCGTCTCCCGGAAGGGGGGAAGGGTACCTGTCAGAAACAGGTACCCGTTCCCCCCTGAAAGGTGCCAAATAAGCCTAAAGAGGAAGGGCTGTGGTTTACAGATGATAGGGTGGGTCTTAAACAGGAAGGGGTGTGGCCTCGGCAGGATGGGGTGGGTCCTATTTAAATTAGGGGGGTGCATGCGTTTAGTCAGGCCTAGGGCAGCACAAAACCTAAATACACCACTGACCACTACCATACCATCATCTTAATTAATCAGGTAGGTAACCGACTGACTGTGTGTGTGTCACATCATCATGTCCGTGTCACTATATCACACAGACACACACACAGTATGAACGAAGAAGTGACACTCACTAAACTTGTCATTCTGTCCTGTCCTCAGACTCCAATCCTCATCCTCACTCACAGGCAGGCAGCAGCAGGAGAGGAGGAGAGAGAGACCTGCTCCACCAGCAGTGAGTGGCTGAGTGTCAGTGCCACTGCCCAGCTCAGCTGTAACACGTCACCGACTCGTCGTCATCATCACAGGTAGGTAACTCACTGTCACTATGTCACACACACAGTAGTAGTAGTACTAGACAAATAGTAAAGAGGACGGTGTTACACTGTCCTAAACTAAGATAATATATTATAAATAAAATATCATATAATAATTAATCTGTATCTCTGATGCATTATGGATGGAGTGGACTGTGTCTGTCTTTGTAAAATGCAAATGCCAAATTTATTATTGTAAATAATAAATATTAATAATGATGGTGCTTGCCTTGCCATTCTGTATACCTAAACATTAACCCCTTCGCGCCGAGCGGACGCATTTGCGGGGTTATACTAGGATGATGCCCGCAGCTGCACTGCTGCAGGCATCATCCCGGTACGGTTTTTTACAGCGGGCGCCGGGCCGTCGGCTTTGCCATGGATATTGGATAACAACCCAGTGGCTAAAAGCCACTGGGTTGTTATCCCGGAGGAGCGGGAGTGGACTGGACATCCCCTGCCTTCCGCCGCTCTAGCCTCCCAAATAAAGGCATAAGAAAAAAAAATTAAAAATAATTATAAAAGCGGCCCGCAGCAAAGAAAACACATATGGAAGTTGGCTCGGCAAGTCGCACCCAGCCCGCATAGTTAGTTACAGTGTTCAAATCTCATGTGAGGTATCGCTGGGATCGTCAGAGCGAGAGCAATAATTATAATTCTAGCACTAGACCTCCTCTGTAACTCTAACCTGTGGAAACCGTTATTTTTTTTGTCGCCTTTGGAGATTTTTAGGTACCGCAGTTTTTTTTTTTTCTGGTGGTTTATAAGAAAGAAGCTGAGAGGTACCGCAGTTTTGTCACCATTCTACGTGTGCGCAATTTTAAAGCATGACATGTTTGGTATTTATTTACTCGGCGTAACACATCATATTTCATATTATACCAAAAAATTTAGGATAACTAACTTTGCTGTTTCGTCTTTTTTTTAATTCATGAAAGTATCTTTTTTTTTTTTCCCCAAAAAGTTGCATTTAAAAGACCGCTGCACAATAAATTAAATACAGTGAGACATAAAATATTGCAACAATCGCCATTTTATTCTCTAGGTTCTCTGCTAAAAAAATAATTATAATGTTTGGGGGTTTTCTAAGTAATGTTCTATCAAAAAAATATGGATTTTAACTTGTAAAAAACACCAAATGTCAATAGGCTTAGTCATGAAAGGGTTAAAGTGAGTTTAAGTGACCATGCCATTGCCATTTAATTAATTATGGTTTAGGTCAGTCTATTCTCTAATCTATTGAATGTCCAATGTTTGTCTTAGTGATTGATCACAACTTCATTGATACCTTTGTATGATTTATGGTTTTGCTCATCACTGCCCCACACATGCTGCTGCGGTGAGTGCATGTGTGGGGCAGTGATGAGCAAAACCATAATAAATCATACACAAACAAGATAACTACGAAGTTGTGATGTGAATCAATCACTAAGACATTGACAATGAATACATAAAACTATAAATAATGAAATAGCATATGTTGTCATTTGGGGGGGGGGGGGGGGGCGGGAGGATGTTGTTGGCGGGACAGGGACCTGGGACAGGGACATATGATGTTGTTTGTTTGTAGCTGTTTGTGACGTGTTCAATGCCAGTGTGCCACGAAAATTGAAGAAGGAGAGATAGAGAGATCACGTGACCGTCTGTCGCTGAGTGACCAATGACCCCAGTGCAGTTGATGACCCACGGTGGCTAGCAGTAGCACAGATCACAGATAAGATGAGGGCACATTTTAACACATAGCAACTAAGTGCAACTGCGAGTAGCTAGCGACGGCGTGTGGGGTAGAATAAGGATTTTGTGACAACTATTTGTTAACATATCATATACATATAATCATACTACACTTACACTAGTAGAGGAAACGTGTTACTTTTTGTTTTCTGGTGATCTTGTGGCAGGCTTTAGGCTTAATCACTTCATTTTTTTTTCTTATTTTTTTAATACTGACTGGAGTTTGTAGACAAAATTGTCATCATCACCCCTGTCACAATTACATGGCATGCTACACTAGTAAAAATGGCAGAAGTAAACCAAAAAGAACAAGAGATAAAAAATGCACCTAGCTTTTTAAAAGCAAACATCTGGGCACCTTTTGGCTTTTATGAACATGAACAAAGTGGGAAGCACAAATTGGACAAGTCATACGCTGTGTGTAAAGCCTGTCGCACAAAAATTAAATATCCAGGGAATACTACTATTATGAGAAACCACTCTAGCCGTTTTCACTCAGAGATGCTAACACCTGCCACCACCACCACCAGTGCCTCCAAGTCAATAGACCCAGCTCAGCCAAGAATTGATGCAATACTCTCAACTTTTCCCCTTTTCAGAGTTGGGCGGCAGAGAATAACAAAAGCTGTGGCAGCTTTCATAGCTAAGGACCTGCGCCCTTATTCTGTTGTGGACAACACTGGGTTTCGCTACCTGTTGAAGACGATAGAGCCACGTTACAAGATCCCATCACGAAGTCACTTTACAGAAAACGTTATACCTGCACTCTACCACAAAACTAAAGCTCAGATAATTGCTTCAATGAGCCAAGCAAGTCGAGTCGCAATAACGTGTGATTCATGGACTTCAGTCACGACGGAGTCTTATGTTACAATAACAGCACATTACGTTAGTAAGGAGTGGCAGATCTTGTCGCATGTGCTGCAAAAATGAGAGCCATTTATGAGTCTCACACGGGTGCTCATCTGGCAGAGCTACTGTCTCGTGTTGTGGAAGAATGGCAACTGTCCGATAAATCTGTAGTGCTTGTGACCGACAATGCGTCAAACATGATAGTTGCAGCTCAAGTTGTGAAATTCCCCCATGTGAAATGCTTCTCCCATACACTGAACTGTGCACCCCAGCAAGCGCTGAAAGTGGCCACACTCTCCAGGCTTCTTGGCAGAGTGTGACAGATATCCACATTCTTTCACCGCAGCACTAGAGCAAGTCACTGTCTAAAAGAGAAACAGAAATGTCTTGGCCTGAAGAATCATAAGGTGATAACTGATGTGCCAACGAGATGGAACAGCGCATATGACATGGTCGAGAGGTTTTTAGAACAACAACCTGCAGTCTGTGCCACCTTGCTGTCTCCAGAAGTCAGAAAAGGAGAGTCCGATCTCTGCACTCTCAACAAAACAGATGTGTCAAATGCAGAGGATGCTGTGAGTGCATTAAAGCCAATGAAGGATGCAACCATGCTGATGTCAGAAGATCGCAATCCAACAGTTTCTCTCATTTCCCCTCTAAATGCACAACTCCTCCAGAGCATGACAGACACCATGGGAGACACACCCATGATCCATGCGATCAAGAATGCCATCAGAACAGATCTTCAGAAGAGGTACAGTAGCGAGGCAGAGAAGAAGATCCCTCATACAGCCTCTGCACTGGATCCTCACTTTAAGGGACTGCCTTTTATCCTCACAGAGGAGGAGAGATTGGAGATATACAAAGGAGTGACTGAGGAGGCTGCATCCTTGAAGGTAATTCAATTAATTTGAATTTCATCATGTTTCTTGAAACAAACTGTAACTAGTAGCTAGCTACAGCTTGCTACATAGTGTAAGCCATGCTTCTGAATCTGATGCGGTGCAGGAACTGCACCGTCCGTTTCCTGTGCTTTTTCATCACCCCATTAGAATCATAGGCAATTGACAATGTGTTTTATTTATTTTTTCTATTCTTTTTTGTTCAAATACAGATTACATCTAAGAGGACACATGAGGAGGATCATGTGCCTAGAAGAAAAGAAACTCTGGAAGAAGAAGAAAGTTCACCCCTCGAGGACAACCATTCTCCATCTCCTCCCAAAAGAAAGGCCAGATCGCTGCTCATGAGTTTGCTGAGACAGTCTTTCACTGACACTGAAGGTACAATAGAACCCAAGACCCCCTATGCCAAGGCTGAAGAGGAAATGGAAAAATATTGTAAAGCCCCACCTCTGCCTCTCACCAGGACCCTTTGAACTGGTGGTGTGAGCATGAGGTCATATTTCCCCTCCTTTCTCAGCTGTCAAAGCAATACTTGTGTATCCCAGGCACAAGCGTGTCTGCAGAACGGGTTTTCTCCACTGCAGGAGATGTGGTAACTGCAAAAAGAAGCGCACTCAAAGCGCAGCATGTGGATCAACTAGTGTTCTTACAGAAAAATCTACACATTCCCAAATCCTGAGCAGCATTGCTTGCACCTTGCAGTGATCCATTTTTTGGGGGGGGTTATTTCATGATTTTTGGCATCTTATCCAGGAAGTGCTGATGTACTGTTGTGTCTGCCAGTGCCACTGCCCCTGCCCAGGCCACTGTTAGTCTGCCACAACAGTGTTGTTAATTTTATATATTTTGTTTATAGCACAGCACTGTCAGTGTCTGCTACTGAGATTTTGATTTTTAAAGATTGTCAAAAAAAAGATTTAAAAAAAGATTTTAAAAGATTTAAAAGAAAGTAGGGGTTATTTTAACCCTCAGCCAAATACTAAAAGTTCCAAACAACTGATGCCAATTGCCAACCAAGCCTCATCCCCTCTCCCCCCTCAGCCCAGTCTCTGTCTCCCCTCCCAGTCTCAACCTCTCCCTAGTCCCTCTACTCCCTTTCCCTCTCCCCCTACCCTTCCCCTTAAGGCCCTCTTCCCCTTCCCTCTTCCCCTTTTCCCCTTTCCCTCTTCCCCCTTCCCTCTTCCCCTCTCCCTCTCTCCTTCTTTTCTCTCTCCCTCTTTCCTTCCTTCTTTCTCACTCCCTCTTTCCCTCTCCCTCTTTCCTTCCTTCTCTCTCCCTCTTTCCTTCCTTCTTTCTCTCTCCCTCTTACCTTTTCAGAGAGAAGGAAAGGTGGAGAGAGAGAAGGAAAGGAGGAGAACTTCTCTCCTCCTTTCTTTCTCTCCCTCTTTCTCTCTCTCTCTCTCTTTCCTCTCTCTCTTTTTCTCTCTTGTTTGTTATCTCTCTCTTTCTTTATCTCTCTCTCTCTTTCTTTATCTTTTTTTTTCTTTCTTTTCTTTCTTTTTTTCCTCTTTCTTTCTTTCTTTTCCCCTTTTCCCCTTCCCCCTTTTCCTTTCCCCCTTTCCTTTCCCCCCTGTCCCCTTTCCCTCCCCTACCAATGCCATCCCCCTCTCCTCCTCCACCCCCTTCTCCAAACATTCCCCTCTCCCCAGTCCCCACCATTCCCCTTCATCTCTCCATCCCTCTTTCTTTTTTTCCCCTCCCGAGTCCCTCCTATCTATTCCCTATGTCATTTTCAACAAGACCTTATAACTCCAGTTATGCCACTCTAGTCTAGCCTCAACTCAACGCAGTCACAGTCACACTGTTGTTGACTGACTGGTGGCAGCAGGCCTGCAGGTGGCCGTGGCACTGGCAATTGCAAACAATTAATGATCATCACAGTGAACTGAACCTGGAGTATACTATATGTCATATAAATATTATATTTGTTATAGCTTTTCTAGCACTGGAGGAGATGGAGAATGGTTTTCTATTGTGTGTCCAACTGTCCATCTAGAATTTTTATACTAGTGTTGTCGTGTGACTGTGGCGTGTTCAGTGTCACAGTGTGTCTGTCATGCTCTGTGACTGCCTGTCTGTTTCTAGGGGTTTAACCTTCAACCAAATCAATTCTGTATTGAATTCCAGACAACTGACGCCCGCCAAGCCACCAGAGGAAGGCAAATTCTTGAAAGAATAAATTGAATCTTAAAACTTGGAGTAAATCTTTATTGGATCACACAAATATACAAACACAAAAGAAAAATCACACACCGACCTGATGGGTGGCTGACTGTGCCAGTGGCACTTGCCTTGCCTGCTTGTTGTTCACACAGTGGCCTGCCCTTTCTCATGATTCACGTCTGACGTGTGTGTTTTTTGTTGCTATTGTGTGTGCATATTTCTGATCCCATAACGGTTTAACTCAAGGTTTTAAGCTTCAATTGATAATTTATTCTGTCAAGGATTTTCGGGCTTCCTCTAATGGTGGCTTGGCTTGAGTTACAGGTGTATCGTGGTAGAGTGCAGGTAACGTTTTCTGTAAAGTGACGACTTGAGTGACAACAAGCTTTGCTAGCACTGGGGGGAGATGGAGAATGGTTTATTTTTGAAGATTGTGTCCATCGAATTTTCACACTTGATGTTATATTGTCAAATGTCAATGTTTGGGGGGGTCAACTTAACCCTCAGCCAAATAAAATTCTAAAATTGTATTTAATTCCAGACAACTGACACCCGCCAAGCCACGAGAGGAAGGCAAATCCTTGAAAAAATAAACTGAATCTTAAAACCTGGAGTAAATCTTTATTGGATCACACAAATACACACACAAAAGAAAAACCACACGCTGACCTGATGAGTGGCTGTGCCATTACCTGCCTGACTGTGGCCCAGTGGCCTGCCCTTTCTCATCATTCTGATTCACCGACGTGTGTGCATATTTCTGATCCCATAACGGTTTAGCTCAAGGTTTTTAGCTTCAATTGATTTATTCTGTAAAGGATTTTCCGGCTTCCTCTAATGGTGGCGTGGCTTGGCTTCAGTTACAGGTGTATCGTGGTAGAGTGCAGGTAACGTTTTCTGTAAAGTGACAATCAATCGTCAATGTTTGGAGGTGTCAACTAACTTAACCCTCAGCCAAATATTCTAAAAGCGTATTTAATTCAAGACAACTGACGCCCACCAAGCCACCCGAGGAAGGTAAATCTTTGAAAGAATAAATTAAATCTTAAAACCTGGAGTAAATCTTTATTGGATCACACAAATACACACATAAACAAAAACACACATCGACCTGACCTCATGTCTGACTGACTGTGCCATTGCTCGGCGCCTGACCTATGGCCTGCCCTTTACCATTATGATTCAGTGATGTGTGTTTTTTTTGGTATTGTGGTGTGTAACTGTATATTTGTGATCCCATTAAGATTTGTCCAAGGTTTTTAGATTTAGTTGACAATTTATTCTGTCAAGGATTTGCAGACTTCCTCTAATGGTGGCTTGGCTTGGCTTCAGTTACAGCTGTATCGTGGCAGAGTGCAGGTAACATTTTCTGTAAAGTGACTGGGTGACACAACTCCGAGAGCTTAGAACGCTGATCTAGCCATCCATCTGTGTTGACTCACTGGCGCTGGTTGTGGTGGTATTGGCAAACAATCATCACTGTTTACCAGGAAGTTCTGCAACACACTGTGTGACTGTGTTACAGGTTTACTGTGATGTTTGCCAGTCAATAATTGGAAGTGCTCTGTTTTATATAGATGTAGGTGGCCTAGGTGTTACTGTTTACAAGTTATAGTTTACTTTTTTTATAAAAAAATATTAAAATGTAAACTACTACACCAGGCCAGCACTGTATGTATGTATTATATACAACAGTTTGATGTCACAGTACTCTTTTAAATAAATACTGTTGTCTGCTGCACTGTTCATGTTCAGACTTTGCTATATGCAGGGAACTTGGTGCAATTTGTTTAAATAGCAGATACAAATAAATATATTTCTTCAATTTCTGACTGCCTGAATTAATTTTTTGAAGAAAAGTTGAAAACCATGGGCACTTGGGTATTAATCGTGATGCATCGCGGAATCGAATCGAATTGTGGACGGGATAATCGTAATCGAATCGTGAGGTGAGTGAAGATGCGCACCTCTAGTTAATATGTATATTTTTATTATATTTGTAAGTTACATTTGTGTCTCCAAACATAAAAAAATTCAAAAATTCAATGTAAAAATTCAACTTCCACATCAAGCAGGTTCGATACTTAATGCTTTAACATAGGAACTCAAAGAATGTGGAGTCCATTCATAACATAAATGCTCTTTTTCTTGCATATCCAATTGTACAACTTACAACTCGCATTACAGCATACGCTCTTTCTCAAGCCAAATGTGTGATTGGACTCCACATCCTTTGAATTGCTACATACAGTTGTGTGAAAAAGTATTTGCCCCTTCCTGATTTTTATTTTTTGCATATTTCTCACACTTAAATGATTCAGATCACACTAACTTTGTGTAATATTAAAGATAACCCAAGTAAATCCAAGAAGCAGTTTTTAAATTATTATTTAATTTATTAAGGGGAAAAAGCTGTTCAAACCTGCCTGGCCCTATGTGAAAAAGTAATTGCCCCCTCCCATGCTGAACCATGAATGAACTGTGATTTTTTTTGGAAAGCTGAGTTAACTTTCACTTGCCACTGCCAGACCTGTTGAATCAAGAAATCACATGAACAGAAGCTGTCTGACAAAGTGAAGCATGCTAACAGATCACAAAAAGCCACACATCATGCCACAATCTAAAAAAAATTAAGAAAAGATTGGAAACAAAGTATGTACATGTATCGGTCTAGGAAGGGTTTTAAAGCCATTTCTAAGGCTTTGGAACTCCACTGAACCACGGGGAGAGCCAATATCCACAAATGGAGATAACTTGGAACAGTGGTGAACCTTCCAAGGAATGGCCGGCCTACAAAAATTACTCCAAGAGCATGACGACTCCTCATCCAGTAGGTCATAAAAGAACGGAGAAAAACATCTAAAGAACTGCAGGCCTCACTTGCCTCAGGTAAGATCAGTGTTCATGATTCAACAATAAGAAAGAGACTGGGCAAAAATGGCATCCATGGGAGAGTTCCAAGGCTAAAGCCACTGCTGACCAAAAGAACACAAAGGCTCATCTCACATTTATCAAAAACATCTTGATTATCCTCAAGACTTTTAGGCAAATATTCTGTGGACGGATGAGACAAAAATGTTACTTTTTGGAAGGTGTGCGGGTTACATCTGCAGTTACATCTGGTATAAAACTAAACACAGCATTTCATAACAAGAACATCATACCAACAGTCAGACATGGTGGTGGTAGCGTGATGGTCTGGGGCTGCTTTGCAGCTTCAGGACCTGGACGACTTACCATAATTGATGGAAACATGAATTCTGAGCTCTACCAGAAAATCCTAGAGGAGAATGTCTGGCCATCAGTTCGTGACCTCAAACTCAAGTGCACTTGGCTTATGCAGCAGGACAATGATCCAAAACACAACAGCAAGTCCACCTCCAAATGATTCAAAAAAAGCAAAATTTAGGTTTTGGAGTGGCCTAGTCAAAGTCCGGACTTAAATCCAATTGAGATGCTGTATCATAACCTTACACAGGCCGTTCATGCTGAAAAACCTTCCAATGTGGCTGAATTAAAACAATTCTGCAAAGAATTCTCCAAAATTGCTCCACAGCAATGTGAAAGGCTCATTGCCAGTTATCGCAAACGCTTGATTGCAGTTATTGTCGCCAAGGGTGACACAACCAGTTATTAGGTTTAGGGGGCAATTACTTTTTCACATAAAGCCAGGAAGGTTTGGACTGGCTTTTTTGCCTTAATAAATGAAACCATCATTTAAAAACTGCATTTTGTATTTACGCAAGTTATCTTTGTGTAATAATACAATTTGTTTGATGATCTGAGTCATTTAAGTGTGACAAATATGCAAAAAAAATAAAAAATCAGAACGGGGCAAATACTTTTTCACACAACTGTAATATATATATATATATATATATATATATATATATATACATACATACATACATATACACACACACACACACACACACACACACATATACATATACACACACGCACTATATACAGGACCAGCAACTAGTGTAATTCATGCCAGTAGCCAGAGCCCTGTCCTTTAGGTTCAATGTATACAGTAGCAAAAAGGTCCAAAAAGGGATGAAGCATAAGTATAATTTATTAAGAATCAAACAAACAATAACATATTAGCAACAGTTTTGGGAAATTAGCCCTTTGTCAGCCCAAAAAGGCAGATACATAATGATGTGTCAACAGTAAAAATACATCCTAATGAGACCTCTAATCACACGCTTCAGTCAATTACATCATTTGAACATCTCAAATCAGGTGTAACCTCAAAAAAAAAAAAAAAATATTATATATATATATATATATATATCCCAAAGGTGTTCTATCAGCACCCTAGTCAAGCTCCTTCACCCCAAACTCGCTCATCCATGTCTTTATGGACCTTGCTTTGTGCACTGGTGCGCAGTCATGTTGGAACAGGAAGGGGCCATCCCCAAACTGTTCCCATAAAGTTGGAAGCAGGAAATTGTCCAAAATGTCTTGGCATGCTAATGCCTTACGAATTCCCTTCACTGGAACAAAGGGGCCAAACCCAACCCTTGAAAAACAACCCCCCTCCACCAAATGATTTGGACATCAGTGCACAAAGCAAGGTCCATAAAGATATAGATGAATGAGTTTAGGGTGGAGGAACTTGACTGACCTATACAGTGTCCTGACCTCAACCAGATAGAATACCTTTGGGATGCATTTGAGCGGCGACTACGAGCCAGGCCTTCTCGTCCAACATCAGTGCCTGACCTCACAAATGCGCTTCTGCAAGAATAGTCAAACATTCCCATAGACACACTTCTAAACCTTGTGGACAGGCTTCCCAGAGGAGTTGAAGCTGTTATAGCTGCAAAGGGTGAGCCAACTCCATATTGAACCCTACAGACTAAGACATCATTGAAGTTCATGTGCGTGTAAAGGCAAATGTCCCAATACTTTTGGCAATATAGTGTATATAATCATATAATGTATGGAGTTACATATTGTATTCTTACAACAGAAGATGTCCTCTAACAAAATGAAACACTGCATGCTTAGGTAATGCATTGTGTTGAGTTAGGATGTTAGGGAGTTAAAAGGATCTGTGTAACACACTGACATCTCCCTCACATTTAAAAGAATTTGGTACAGACTGCTTTGTTAGGGATTATAATAGATTAGAAAAGAATGCTGGAACTAGCATGCAATGCTGCTATCAACTGTCAACAGTTTGCCTAACATAAAAGGAATATAAATCTAGCTTTCTGCTCAAAGTACATAAACCCTTAAGCCTCGTACACACGATCGGATTGTTTCTGAAAAGCCGTTCATCAACCAGACATGTTGTGGAATCGGAGGAGAGAATGTGTTATTTATTATTGGCCTTGGAGTTATTGCTTTGATATTTTTTTTGTTTGAATAATGATTTGATTTGTTATATTTTCTATATTTTTGGATGCATAGAATGCACTTTTTGGTTCTATTGGCAGATAGCATGTCTAATTTTATTCGTTTTCTTTTTTTAATGCACAATAAAAAAAATTGTGGAGAATAATACTTGGCTATGTGTTTTACTTCAAATGACAGTTTGGGAGTCGGCAGTTACATTTTAAAAAATACAATGTAAAATTAACAAGGGACACCAACATAGTTATATCTTTGATCTTAAAAACTACGGGATAATGGTGTTGTGGTAACTTGCCCAAATAAATAAAAGCATAATAATATTATTCTTGATATCACTAGAAAAAAAAAAAGCCTTTGAAAATTTGTTTGCAATAACTCCATCAGTATCACCAGCAAAGCAGCTTCATTATCATCCCATTAAAGAAGAAGAGAATTGTGCGCTGCATTTCAAGATTTCATAATTTGCCACGTCACGAACATTAATTCTCCAATACGAACGCTAGTTTACAAGACCGACGGCTTCTGGCTCAATCTTGCTTCCGAGCATGCGTGTTTGTACTTTGGGCTTTTGTCTGATGGACTTGTGTACACACGATCGGAAAATCCGACAACACAGATTTGTCCGCAGAAAATTTGAAAACCTCTAGCCAACATTTGTCCGAGGAAAGTCTGACAACAATCGTCCAACAGGCTGTCATCGAACATTTCCCGTCGGAAAGTCCAATCGTGTGTACGAGGCTTCACAGAATGATAGTTTGCTTATTGATTTATTTTTATATTTTTTCTCCTAGTGATCTCTGATGTCAAGGCATTCTTCTTCCCGAGAACGCTGACCAATTATGTTGGGAATTTTAATTTCCAAAGGACCACTGTCGATGGATATTTTTTCTCACTGGTTCCGGCTTTTTTCCTCCCACTGACCCCTGATACTGACTATTTTTTCCACCACTGACCCCCAGTGCCAGGCTATTCATTTTTTTGCACTGACCACCATGTGCGGCATAATTTCTGAGCTGAGATGTTCTAACTTCCACTGATGCTGTGGCATTTTTTTCCTCCCACTGCTCACATAAGGGGCCCATGATACATACCCCTGGCTTCCACTAGCCTATATATATATATATATATATATATATATATATATATATATATATATATATATATATATATATATATATATATATATATATATATATATATATATATATATCTCTATATAGATCTATATATCTCATTAAAAGTACTAATCACAAGATGTAAAGCTATCCACAACAATGCACCCACTATATCACCAACCTCATCTCGACATATTTTCTACTCCGCTACTCCCAAGACCTTTTGCTCTCTAGTTCCCTTGTTACCTCCTCCCATGCTCACCTGCGGGACTTCTCTAGAACCTCTCCCTGCCTTTGGAACTCCCTACCCCAGTATGTCCGTTTAGCTCATACCCGGTCTACCTTTAGGTGATCTCTGATAACTCATTCATCCACCTAAGAACTGTACTTCGGCCACCTCTATCAGCACATCCCCCACAACTATTAACTTTTGTACCACTTCCCGCTCGCTTTACTTAGGATTTAAGGTAATAGGCTCCCAATCAACTGTCTCCCACCATCAGAGCCTCCTCCCTGTGACAGTAGGTGGCGTTCATGTGTATTTGAGCTTTGGGGTGCACACCCTAATGCAATAGGCTGCGCACACCTATGGGAGTTTGCAATTGCAAAGCTGAACAATACCAATTACCAGCTGTGGAAGTTCAAATTTCAAATGCTTTTAGGCAAGGATGACTTGTGGCAAGTGCTGAAAACAGATCAACAAATGGAGAGAGGGAGGAATGGGATAGAAAAGATAGACAGGCAAAAGTGACTATAACCTTGCTAGTGGAAGATGACCAGGTTATCCACATAAGAACAGAGAAAAACGACAAAAACTGCATGAGCGTTCAAGCCTCAACAGTAAGCTGTTTCTACTAAGAAAGTTGTATAGGATGTCTCTAGAAAAAGGCCAGCAAATGTGTGACCACGTAAATGCTAGGCTAGAGATCATAGAGCAGCTATGTGCCATCCGAGAGGACATAAGTTGAGTTGAGTTGCATCTTGATATAGAGCGGTCCTTTACCCAGCAGGGTCCCGACGCGCTTACAAACACATACACATATATACATACTAGGGCCAATTTTTGTAGACAGGATCTGATTAACCTACCAGCATGTCTTTGGAGTGTGGGAGCAAACCGGAGTACCCGGAGGAAACCCACGCAGGCACAGGGAGAACATGCAAACTCCAGGCAAGTAGTGTCGTGGTCGGGATTTGAACCAGTGACCTTATTGCTGCTAGTTGAGGGTGCTAACCACTACACCACTGTGATAACCACTACACCACTATGCTGCCCATCAAAGACAATCATATTGTTGCCCTACTCCTCTGCAGTCTTCCAGAGACATATACTGCTTCTATTAACACTTTAGAAACCAGACCCGAGCAGAAGCTGACTGGAATATGTCAAAGACAAATTAATTGATGAATGTGAAAGAAGAAAAGAAAATACGCACCATGACAACAAAGCTCTTAAGATGTACAAAAGGCACAAAACACAAGAAAGCAGAGCCTGTTTTCGCTGTAAAAGGAACGGTCACTTAAAAAAGGACTGTTCTATCTGGAAAGCAGAGCAGCGGAAGCTAGAGCTTTCTACAAAAGAAAGAGTCAAAACAGCCACATAGGAAACTGCAGACACATCATGGAGTGACACCTTTAAAGTGACCCGGAGCGACAAGCCACGTGGCTGGTGCATAGACAAGTCACATGACTAGCAATGAGACCTTCTTCACAAACTTTGATTATAGTGTTTAGTAAGAGGCATGGTGAGATTTTTGAAATTTTTTGTTATAATTTTTGGGAAAATTAAGAAATTAAAAGAAATCACTTTTTTTTGTTTGTTTTTAAAGCGGAGTTCCAGGCTTTTTTTTTTTTTTAATTAAAAGTCAGCAGCTACAAAAAGTTTAGCTGCTGACTTTTAATAAATAGACATTTACCTGTTCCACGGTAAAGTGATGTGGCAGTATGGATCCCCGCTCCTCTCCCTCTCCTCTCCTCGGCGCATCTGGTGGAATTGGGGGCTCCTGGCCGTGAGAGCTTACGGCTTCATGGCCAGGCACGCACTGTACATGCATGAGTTGCGCTGCGCTCTCCCAGTGGACAGGCAATCTTCTGGGACCTGTCACGTGTCCCAGAAGATTGCCAAGAGGGAGGGAACGCCTAGGGGAGAGGAGGAGTCGCCTAGGCGGCCCGTGGGCAGAAGAAGGAAGTGGGACAGGAAGTCCCTCTCTAAAGTAGTCACCCACTCCCCCCCCAAAAAAAATTACATGCCAAATGTGGCATGTAAGGGGGGGAGGAGTGCTTAAAGTGGAAGTTCCACTTTTGGGTGGAACTCTGCTTTAAATACTGTCACCAGTGCAGTACAGCATCATCATATAACTGGTGTGGAGGTGATCAGGGACACTGGCTGGTGACAGTACGGAAAAACAAAACTTATTTAAAAAAAAAAAAAAGTACATTTTTAATTTACTTTTTACAATGTTTTTAACACACTGTGACCAGAGCAATATAATGTTACCATAGTAACATTGTACTACTCTGGGGAAGTGATTATGATTTTTTTTTTTTTTTTTACACATTAGGATTTGGCAGTGTATTCATTGCTATAAGCAAGCATTTTACTGAATGAAACTGAATCAGTCTGTTTTTTGTGATTAGCTGTGATTGGTCAAAGATCACATAGTACAGATGGGCTGTGATTTACCCGGTCTGTACCATGTGATCAAATTGACCAATCACAGCTAGCAACACAATTGTACACAATGGAGGACATGAAAGGAAGTCATTTTGTACAACTGCCATGTGACCTGATGGGATTCGTCACAGCGTTTGCATGGTGCCAGCAGCGTGCCGGTACTCTGATCAGTCATCGGCTATGTCCCGCGGACACAGCCAGTGACAGATCATGCCGCTGCCTGGCCCCGCAGTTGCCACTTTCTGACAGGACATCATATGGTGTCCAGGCAGGAAATGGTTAATTAACCGTATGTGAAGAGGTAGACTATCTTTGTTGTTGCCATGACTATGAGTAGTAAACTATCCAAATGGGGAGATGTCCATGCCAACTGTGTAAGGGATGCCAATTTTATGGAAAGGAATTTCGACCCATCAGTCACAAATTGTCTGTATTTGATTAATGAGTGGACATTTAAGTGGACAAATCCTATTACTATTGATGGTACCTTTCCTCCAAAAGCATGTAAAAAGCTGTTAAAAAAAGGATTTTAACAAAACATTTTGTTCAGATTCCTACCTTTTGTTTTTCTGAAGATATAGGCCTGCATGTTGCAGAGTACGATTGCTGGGTGCAGCGGAGTTCATTTAGATCAGACGTTGTGGAGTAACAGGAACTGGCTTCTTTATTGGAACATAACTGGTAAGAAGTACACAGACAGGAAAAAGAAACCAACAAGTACAACACTATGCATAGGAAATACAACACATCATAGAAAAAAGCATAGCATAGCACATCACTGAGCATTAGCGACATCTAGTGTCCTGTTTGTGAACTGCAATCAACAGAGTAAGCTAAAAATTGTTGTATCTCCAACACCCCTTCTCAACAGCTAAGGCTTAGTCTGTTAAACCCATCTTCTTTGTAAGCCCTGAATGTCTTTCAGTGGTCAGGGGCTTTGTAAGAATATCTGCTGTCATATCCTCGGTTGGGCAATAAAGTAACTCAAAAAGACCTTGCTCTTGAAGATCCCTAAGAAAGTGGAACTTCACATCAATGTGCTTGGTTCTTGAATTAACTCCTTCCATGTGTGCAAGTACAAGGCATCTTTGATTGTCCTCATAGATTTCTGTTGGTCCCAACTGTGGTTGACCCAAGTCTGTTAATAGCGGTCTCAGCCATATGACTTATTGGCTTGCCTGCTCTGCAGCAACGTATTCTGCTTCAGTAGACAACAGTGTAACAGAGAGTTGCTTTTTACTAGTCCAACTGATGGCACCTCCTGACAGAAAGAATAAGTAGCCACTGGTAGATTTTCTGTCATTGGTGTCTCCTGCCCAGTCAGCATTCACATATCCTGTTAAGGTCCTTTCATCACTTGCTGGTAACTTTAACTTGTAGTGCGAAGTCCCTTTAAGATAGCGAATGATTCGCTTTACAGCATTCCAGTCATTTTTACTTGGTATCAAAACATTTCTGCATAGGATTCCAACAGTTGCTGCAATGTCCGTCCTTGTAGCAGTAGTAAGGTACAGCAATTTCCCTATTGCTTTCCTGTATTGAGTATTAGTAGGTAATGGGTTATCTTGACAATTCATCTCCTTTAGGTAGTTGGTTGCCATGGGAGACTTTACTGGTTTGGCGTCTTCCATTCCAAATGTTTCAATTATTTCTTGTATTTTGTGCCTTTGGTTCAGAAGAAAGCTGCCATCTTGCTCTCTCTCGATCTGGATGCCGAGGTAATTCTTTAGGTTGCCAAGGTCTTTGGTATCAAAGTGCTGATTTAGTTTTTCCAGTATTTCTGCTTCATCCCTTTCTTGCTCAAAGCAAATCAGGATATCATCCACATACAGTGGGGATGGAAAGTATTCAGACCCCCTTAAATGTTTCACTCTTTGTTATATTGCAGCCATTTGCTAAAATCATTTAAGTTCAAGTTCATTTTTTTTCCTCATTAATGTACACACAGCACCCCATATTGGCAGAAAAATACAGAATTGTTGACATTTTTGCAGATTTACTAAAAAAGAAAAACTGAAATATCACATGGTCCTAAGTATTCAGACCCTTTGCTCAGTATTTAGTAGAAGCATCCTTTTGATCTAATACAGCCATGAGTCTTTTTGGGAAAGATGCAACAAGTTTTTCACACCTGGATTTGGGGATCCTCTGTCATTCCTCCTTGCAGATCCTCTCCAGTTCTGTCAGGTTGGATGGTAAACGTTGGTGGACAGCCATTTTTAGGTCTCCCAAGAGATGCTCAATTGGGTTTAAGTCAGGGCTCTGGCTGGGCCAATCAAGAACAGTCACGGAGTTGTTGTGAAGCCACTCCTTTGTCATTTTAGCTGTGTGCTTAGGGTCATTGTGTTGTTGGAAGGTAAACCTTCGGCCCAGTCTGAGGTCCTGAGCACTCTGGAGAAGGTTTTCATCCAGGATATCCCTGTACTTGGCCGCATTAATCTTTCCCTCGATTGCAACCAGTCGTCCCGTCCCTGCAGCTGAAAAACACCCCCACAGCATGATGCTGCCACCACCATGCTTCACTGTTGGGACTGTATTGGACAGGTGATGAGCAGTGCCTGGTTTTCTCCACACATACCGCTTAGAATTAAGGCCAAAAAGTTCTATCTTGGTCTCATCAGACCAGAGAATCTTATTTCTCACCATCTTGGAGTCTTTCAGGTGTTTTTTTAGCAAACTTCATGTGGGCTTTCATGTGTATTGCACTGAGGAGAAGCTGTGAGCTGTAAGGTCTTATATAGACAGGTGTGTGGCTTTCCTAATCAAGTCCAATCAGTATAATCAAACACAGCTGGACTCAAATGAAGGTGTAGAACCATCTCAAGGATGATCAGAAGAAATGGACAGCACCTGAGTTAAATATATGAGTGTCACAGCAAAGGGTCTGAATACTTAGGACCATGTGAGATTTCAGTTTTTCTTTTTTAATAAATCTGCAAAAAATGTCAACAATTCTGTGTTTTTCTGTCAATATGGGGTGCTACATTAATGAGGAAAAAAATGAACTTAAATGATTTTAGCAAATGGCTGCAATACAACAAAGAGTGAAAAATTTAAGGGGGTCTGAATACTTTCCGTCCCCACTGTAAATAAGCATATAGACCCATCTGTTTGCCATTTTCTTTGTGTATAAGCAGGGGTCTGCCTTCAAACGCTCTGTTTTGGAGTTTGGTGCGTTTTTCCTTCAGGTATGTAGATGAATGCTTTGCATCCAGGAACTCTTAGCCGTTTTACACTTGGCTTCTCATTGTGCCATAGTTCATATGGGGTTATCTCCACTGTTCTGGAAAGAAGTCTGTTCTGCAAATATGTGGCTGTCATAGCTGCCTCACCCCAGTATTTTTGTGGTAGTCCAGAGTCTGTCAACATACATCTGATCATTTTAGTCAGAGTTCTATTCTTTCTTTCAGCTACTCCATTTTGTTCTGGTGTATACAGGACTGTCTTTTGATGTACTATTCCATTCTGTTTTAAGTACTCTTGTATCTAACCTCCTGTGAATTCACCTCCACTATTGCTCCGAAGTATGAGAGGCTTCCTCTGAAACTTGTTACTGGTCTTTATTATATAGTCTTGTAAATTGTCGAAAACTTCACTCTTGTGTTGCATTAGGTAGGTGACTGTGTATCTTGAATAGTCATCTATGAAAGTCACTATGTACCTGTTGCCTCCAGGTGTGGGTGGGTTTATGGGATCACACACACGTCACTGTGAACTAAGTCAAATGGTCTTGAAGCTCTCTTCTGACTGACTTTGGGGAGTGTTGCTCTTGTAGCTTTGGATTTAATGCAACATTCACACTTAACAGTAACTGGACAAGGGGATACTGTTAGATCCCTTGTCAGATTCCTCCTTTGTAGTTCCTGTATGCATTCTGGGTGTCTGTGACCTAGACGTCTGTGCCATATATGTATACAGTCATTGTGCTTGTGTGTACATAGTCTCATCTTTTCCTTCACTGTGTCGAGGTGATATAGATGATCATCCAGCTTGGCACTTGCTATTGTCGGTTTGCCTTTTAGAATAGAACACTTTTCACCTTGGAATTGTACAGTGAGTCCTATGGCTGTTAGACGCTTCACGGATAAGAGACCTCCTTCTAGATCAGGAACATAAAGCACATCTTTCACTGGTATGGCTAAATTGTGTCCCGCATCATCTGGGCATACAAGGGTTCCATGCCCATGTCCTTCTGCATGTATTTTGCTTCCATCTGCAAGATAAATAGTTTCTTTGTTGTTCAGATCGAGTTCTGTGAAGAAACTTCTATCACTCGTCATGTGACTGGTTGCCCCCGAATCGATGCACCAGCCTTGGTATTTATTGTTGCCTGTCGTTTTAAATGTGGCATTCCAGTTTCCTTCTCATAGATCATTGATTGTAGTTTTGACCTTTTGTTTAGCATAAGAGGGACGCTGTCTTATTTGCTCTGCTTTCCATATAGTACAGTCTTTCTTTATGTGTCCCTGTTTGTGGCACCTGAAACACACTCTGGTCTCTTTCCTGTTTAACCTTGCGTCTGTAACTTTAAGAGCGGTTCTGGTGTGGGTTTCTGTGGAGTCATGCACTAATTCCTTTCTTCTCTGATACTCATCTATGAGCCTGTTTTTTACAAATGCTAGCATCAGATCTGTCTCAGGTCGTGTCTCCAGTGCATTGATTAGTGCAGTATATGTATCGGGTAACTGCATAACAACATGGCTGCAGTATGACTATCTGTTATATTCTCCCCGATTGATTTGAGTTGCGCAATCATTTCCATCATTGCATTTATATGCTCCTGCATGTCCTGTTCTCTGCCAAGTCTCATTTTGTAAAGTTTCCGCAGCAGAAACAGCTTGCCGTTTAAACTTGATCTTTCATGCAGTGTTTTCACCACGTCCCACATGCCTTTGGCTGTGTCCTCATGGCGTATATGAATGAGCTGATCATCCTCCACTAGTAAACTTATGGTGGCCCGTGCCTGTCTGTTTTTCTTGTCCCAGTCCTGATTATTATCCTGTGGCCTCCCTGTGGTGGTAACCTCCCAAGCCGAATTAGTGGGTCCTACCCTAGTAATAGAATGAAAGTACCTGTGTCTCAACCATGGGAGATAAACCCCTCTATGTGGGAGAACTAAAGGGATTCCTCCTATGC
This sequence comes from Aquarana catesbeiana, assembly GCF_042186555.1. Taxonomy (NCBI): domain Eukaryota; kingdom Metazoa; phylum Chordata; class Amphibia; order Anura; family Ranidae; genus Aquarana; species Aquarana catesbeiana. Next base: position 48,586,559 of record NC_133332.1, on the reverse strand, counting down.
AATGGTGGCCACTAATAAGATACTTTCATTCTATTACTAGGGTAGGACCCACTAATTCGGGGTACTTTGTCGCAGTAAGTGGGCTTAGCACTATATGACCATATAGTGTGACCAAACCCCCGTATTATTGAATATGTTCAGGTGTTTTTAACCACTTCAGCCCCGGAAGGATTTACCCCCTTCCTGACCAGAGCACTTTTTACAATTTGGCACTGCATTGCTTTAACTGCTTATTGCGAGGTCATGCAATGCTGTACCCAAACAAAATGTGCGTCCTTTGTTCCCACAAATAGAGCTTTCTTTTGATGGTATTTGATCACCTCTGCAGTTTTTATTTTTTGCGCTATAAACGGAAAAAGACCGAAAATTTTTGAAAAAAAACAATATTTTCTACTTTTTGTTACAAAAAAAATACAATAAACTCAATTTTAGTCATACATTTAGTCCAAAATTTATTCAGCCTAATGTCTTTGGTAAAAAAAAAAAATGTCAATAAGCGTATATTTATTGGTTTGCACAAAAGTTATAGTTTCTACAAACTAGGGTACATTTTCTGGAATTTACACAGCTTTTAGTTTATGACTGCCTATTCCATTTCTTGAGGTGCTAAAATGGCAGGGCAATATAAAAAACCCCCAAATTACCCCATTTTGGAAAGTAGACACCCCAAGGAAATTACTGAGATGCATGTTGAGCCCATTGAATATTATTTTTTTTTTCCAAGTGATTGAATAATGACAAAAAAAAAAAAAAAATTGTCACTAAATGATATATTGCTCACACAGGCCATGGGCAAATGTGGAATTGCACCCCAAAATACATTTAGCTGCTTCTGCTGAGTATGGGGATACCACATGTGTGAAACTTTTTGGGAGCCTAGCCGCGTACGGGGCCCCGAAAACCAATCACCGCCTTCAGGCGTAAATTTTTGATTTCACTCCTCACTACCTATCACAGTTTTGAAGGCCATAAAATGCCAGGACAGTTCAAACCCCCCCAAATGACCCCATTTTGGAAAGTAGACACCCCAAGCTATTTGCTGAGAGGCATGTTGAGTCCATGGAATATTTTATATTTTGCCACAAGTTGCGGGAAAATGACAAACTTTTTTTTTTTTTTTTGCACAAAGTTGTCACTAAATGATATATTGCTCAAACATGCCATGGGCATATGTGGAATTACACCCCAAAATACATTCTGCTGCTTCTCCTGAGTATGGGGATACCACATGTGTGGGACTTTTTGGGAGCCTAGCTGCGTACGGGGCCCCGAAAACCAAGCACCACCTTCAGGATTTCTAAGGGCGTAAATTTTTGATTTCACTCCTCACTACCTATCACAGTTTCCATAGCCATAAAATGCCAAGATGGCACAAACCCCCCCCCAAATGACCCCATTTTGGAAAGTAGACACCCCAAGCTATTTGCTGAGAGGCATGGCGAGTATTTTGCAGCTCTCATTTGTTTTTGAAATGAGAAAGAAAAGAAAAATGTATTTTTTTTTCTATTTTCAAAACTGTGAAAAAAAGCGAGGTCTGCAAAATACTCACTATACCTCTCAGCAAATAGCTTGGTGTGTCTACTTTCCAAAATGGGGTCATTTGGGGGGGGGGGGGGTTCTGCCATCTGGGCATTCCATGGCCTCCGAAACTGATAGGCAGTGAAGAGTGAAATCAAAAATTTACACCCTTAGAAACCCTGAAGGCGGTGCTTGGTTTTTGGGGTCCCGTACGTGGTTAGGCTCCCAAAAAGTCTAACACATGTGGTATCCCCGTACTCAGGAGAGGCAACAGAATGTATTTTGGGATGTAATTTCACCATATTCCCATGGCATGTTTGAGCAATATATCATTTAGCGACAACTTTGTGCAAAAAAAAAAAAAAAAATGGTCTTTTTCCCGCAACTTGTGTCACAATATAAAATATTCCATGGACTAAACATGCCTCTCAGCAAATAGCTTGGGGTGTCTACTTTCTAAAATGTGGTCATTTGGGGGGGGGGGGTTGAACTGTCCTGGCATTTTATGCACAACATTTAGAAGCTTATGTCACACATCACCCACTCTTCTAACCACTTGAAGACAAAGCCCTTTCTGACACTATTTGTTTACATGAAAAAAATTTGTTTTTTTGCAAGAAAATTAATTTGAACCCCCAAACATTATATATTTTTTTAAAGCAAAGGCCCTACAGATTAAAATGGTGGGTGTTTCATTTTTTTTTTTTCACACAGTATTTGCACAGCGATTTTTCAAGTGCATTTTTTGGGAAAAAAACACTTTTTTTAATTCTAATGCACTAAAAACACACTATATTACCCAAATGTTTGATGGAATAAAAAAGATGATCTTAGGCCGAGTACATGGATACCAAACATGACATACTTTAAAATTGCGTGCAGTGGCGACAAACTACATACATTTTTAAAAGTCTTTAAAAGCCTTTACAGGTTACCATTTTCGATTTACAGAGGAGGGCTACTGCTAAAATTACTGCTCTGCTACAAAATTACTGCTACATCCGGCAAAATCTAAGTCATGAAATGCTTGTAGCTTCCAGTTTCTTAGGCCATAGAGATGATTCTGGTCTCCGATCAGCTCTATGGTCAGCTGGCGGAATCACCGGCTGCATTCTCAGGTTCCCTGTTGGGACAGGAGAGCCAGAGAAAAACATGGAAGACGGTGGGGGGGGGGGCATTCCCTCCCACTGCTTGTAAAATCAGTCTAGAGGCTAATTAGCCACTAGGATTGCTTTTACATAAAAGCCGACCGCTGGCTGAAAAGAATGATACAAAGATGATACCTAAACCTGCAGGCATCATTCTGGTATAACCACTCAAAGTCCAGCAGCAACATACCAGTACGTTGCTGGTCCTTGTTGGGCATATATTGTAATCTTTTCTTTTTCATGCAGCCTGTGGGCTGAACGAAAAAAAAAGATTGATTGGTGGGTATGCCCACCATTAGAATACCTCCCTTCATCCACCCACTTCTAATGATGGGCATACATGCACCATTTATATATGCCGAAGCATGGGGGCATCCGCCCCAAAAGTTAGGAGCAAATCGCTCCTCCGCCCCTGCTGCCTGCGGCATATATCACCTCCGCTGGAGTCTTTATATATTGTGGGAGCAAACGCTGTTGCTGTCAAGATAAATAAATCCGCGCTGCAGCTGAATGGCGTACCTGAAAACACAAAAAATGGTTAACAATAAAACACAGTAAACAGTAAAGTATAAAAAATTGCATACCTGAAAAGGAAACAAGGGAGGCCCGGAGTGAAAATGAGGAAGGAATGATAAAGGAGGGCCGGGCATGACAGTGTGGAGAAGGAGACACAAGAGGGGTTAATTAGAAATAGGGAATGGGAGTGTCTAGGAAGGGTGGTGGAAGATAGGAACTTGTAAAAGGGGGAGTGGCATTACTTAAGGGGAGAGGTGGAGCCAGGAAGGGGCAGTGGAGAGAAAGAAGACACAGGAGGAGGCAGTTTTATTCACTGCTCCTCCAGCATCAGCATGGAGGACAGGACACCATCCTGGTGAGGCTGAGGGCTGCGACGGCGACGAGAGGAGTGGACTGGCTGAAGAGGCAAGTCGGGGCACTGATATTGGATGAGGAGGGATCGTGGACAGTGGAAGAGACCCATCACGTGCGGAGGTCGCGGCCTCCGGCGTGTTTTTCACCAGGGCCGCCATCGCGGCCTGCTCGGCAGACAGGGAGCCCTCGGGGGGACCGATCAGCGCCCCCAGCGAAGCGGACACAGCGACAGGATAACTCAGGGCCCGGGCGGTCTGCACGCCGCAGGCCTACTCCGGGGGGCGGGGCCACGGGCCGTTATGGCGCCGCTTCACCGCCAGAGTTTCACAGGCCTAAGAGTGAGGGTTTAACACATGGGGGTGGCAGAACAGGCAGGGGGGCTAAGGGGGGGGAGTAGTGAGGACACAGTGGCCACCGGAGGGGGATTAGAGTGGTCAGCAAGGCTGTGGGTGGGCGGGGCTTAGCCAACAGACTGGCACATGGACAGAAGGATGGCGGTGGTGGTCACCAGCAGGCCGATCGGTGCAGCCAGGGCGACTCCCAGTGGCGGTTCAGGAAGAAGTATAGCGGCAGGAGAGAGTCGGCCCTTATATGATCAGATCTTCACGGCTTCCGGGGCCTCTTCACCCGGGGGGCTGACAACGCCAACTGTCAGGGAGCAGGACGATCGCTCGGAAGGTGAGGTGTCCGACAGCGAAGAACAACAAGTGCCAGCAGGAGAGACCAATCGGAGGCGGTGGGGGCGTGCTCCCAGACAGCCCGGTGAGTCCAGCAATGATTTATCTGTGATTAAGGCATTACATGACTTATTAGGGGTCGTAACAGCGGGTACAGTGGGGATAAAGGGGGGGGGGGGCGCCTGATCAGCAATTGGCGGCTCCAAGGCCGGCCAGTTCTGGATCAGGGGCGCAATTGAAGGATTTATCGAAAGGATTGCAGAATTTGGTGGGTAGATTTGAACTGGGACAGGAACAGCTGCCGCAGGTGGCCCTTGGAAGGGAACGGTAACCGGGGGGGAAAGAGGTGCTATGGCGACTAGGGTAAGGGTGCAGAGGGTGCCGGACCCCTCGGGGGCGGCAGCAGAAGGAGCGGGTCAAGGAAAAAAGGGGGGCTACAGAGGGGGCGGCAACAACGGCCAGAGTGGAGGTGGTGAGTATTGCGGATGCGGCGAAGGGCGAGGTATATGGGTGCTTTGAGGGTCCACTGGGAACACACTTAAAGCAGGAGGTTCGGGATAATATTGTCAAGGGTGAATATGTGGAGATATTTTTCCCTATTGCCGCTGGAAAAATTTAACCTGTGATAGGGTAAAACCGGATAATTCCAAGAAGGGGGGATGAAGAAAAAAAGAGGTACAGGCTGATTCCGCGGACATTTACAAATTGTAAATTTGGGGGGTCCTGTAAGTTTAAGCACGAGTGCTTCAAAAAAAAAAAAAAAAAAAAGGGAGGCGTCACAGCGAGCCTGCACATGAAAGGGACGACGCCGGAAAGGTGAAAAGGAAGAAGCCTTTTCTAAGTAGGTATCCGGACTAGGTAGCAATGAGGCTATTGGTCACGGGGTTTGGGGAAGGTTTTCGTATACCATGTTCATGGGCAGTGGTTCCACCACTGACAAGAAATTAGAAGGTTAGTGGGGGGGAAAAAATTGGCGAAGGAAGTGGCTTTGGGTCGGATGGGGGGCCGTTTGTGGATAATACCTATACAGGATTTAGTGGTTTCACCTTGGGGGGTGGGGCCTAAGAAGGAACCGAACAAGTTCCGACTTATTCATCATTGGTCATTTCCTAAGGGAGTTTGGTGAATGATTTTATCGATCCGGAAGCATGCACTGGGTCTTACACGTCATTCAACGTGGCAGTATGATGGGTGAGGAAGTATAGCAAAAGAGCCATTGATGGCAAGTCGGACATAGAATCCGCCTTCCGCTTGCTTCCGGGGCATCCGGATAGTTTCCGGCCGTTGGGTTGTTATTGGCAAGAACAGTTTTATGTAGACAAATGCTTACCTATGGGTTGCTTCATTTATGGTGCCATGTTTGAAGCATTTAGCTCATTTCGGGAGTGGGTGGTTAGGGATGTGTCGGGCCTAGATTCGGTCATACATTACTGCCTCCGACGTGTGTGCGATTCTGCTATCCACGTTGCAGCACTTCGCGGGCAGGTTTTTGGAGTGCCTTTAGCAGAGGATAAACAGAAGCCCCGACGACGGAACTCAGTTTGTTGGGGGGATAGTGGTAGATGTGGAAACAGTGGAATGTCGCCTGCCCAGAGGTAAGTTGGAGAACTTATACAAAGTAATTTGAGGGATCCACAGACTGTGGTAAGTCCAGTTGAGGGCTTTGCAGTGGTTACTAGGTAAGTTGACTTTCGCTTGTAGGATAATCCCAATGGGGAGGGTGTTCTGTCGACGGCTGTCGGCAGCAACGGTAGGGGTCAAGGCACCTACATATTTGGTCGGGCTTAATAGGGAACACCGGGAGGACTTGAAGGTATGGTATGAGTTTCTGGAGTCGTACAACGGCAGATCGTTGTGGATGTCGGGCCCGGTGACATGGATTTAACTACAGACGCGGTAGGGGCTAAGGGTTATGGGGCGTTTTTTTCAAGGGCAGTGGAGTGCGGGTCCTTGGCCGCAAGTATGGGTGGAGGCAGGGTTCGCGTAACCTGGTGTTACTGGAACTCTTTCCAGTAGTACCGGCGTTGGAACTTTGGGGGTGAGGCTTGTAGGAATATGAAATCGGGACTGAATTGTGCCAACAGGGGAGTGGTCCAGGTGATCAACCGCATGTCGGCGTCATCACCACCTGTACTAAGGCTATTACGTAGGTTGGTGTTGAGGTGCTTGGGATTGCACATTTTCTTGTATGCTGGTCACATACCTGGAGTGTATAATACACTGGCTGATGCACGGTCTCGCTTTCAGTGGGACAGATTCAGAGAGTTGACCCCGGGCGCAGAGCAGGAGGGAGTCCCTTACACAGATTGGATGTGGGAGCTGGCATTGGAGTCGCCGCGGGATGGATTCGGCAGTCAGTGAGTGTAGCCACGCGGGCGCATTATACTAAGGTATGGAAGGAGTGGTTGTTAATGGTACAGGAGGCCAGGATTGGTAAGGACAGGGCGGAGGTAAGGTTGTGGGTTTTGTAGTTTGTGTCTAGGAACATGGAACGTGGGGGATTGGTCTCTGCCATTGAGCGGAAGATGGCAGGCCTGTCATGATTTTACAACTGATGGGGGAGGAGGACGCAACAAAAGAGTTTGGGTGAAACAGGCTTAAAAAAAAAAAAAGGGGGGGGGGGGGGTTTTCCGGAGGGGTCACATGAAATTGGTTATGAGACGGCCTGTCACGTTTGCCAGTCTGAGGGCCATATGTGGGATGTTGTGTTCAGTATGTATCTCAAGCTATGAGGTCTTACTGTTTTACTGCGGTATCTTTGCTGGCATTTTATGACTAAGGCATAAAGATGGGTCCTATTTATCAAAAATTCCAATTTATGTCGGTGTTCAGCAAATGCCTTTTCAGGGCAGGCTTGGAGGGGGAACAATACGCTTCACACTCCTTCCGCATAGGGGCGGCTACTGAAGCTGCCAGGTGTGGGTAGGATGAGGCGGCGGTGTGGAGGAACGGGAGGTGGGAATCAAGGAGATTCCGCATTTAAAAATAAATAAATAAATAAATAAATAAAATACAATTTTAAAGAAAGAGAACAGGGGGAGGTAAACCGGATTTACGGGGTGTTTTAAATGAGGTTGTCAGTATGTGGGGATATGCTGGAGTATTGCTACCTTGGATGTTTTGTCGTCTCATTTCAGATGGAGGTTCCACACGCCTCATTTTCAGATGGAGGTTCCACACGCCTCATTTGGATCCTCGGTCATTTCTATGTGTGCTGGGATTGGGCATTTCGCGGAAAGAAGCTTATTTGCGGTGGTTGGGTACGCCTGGTATGAGGTGGGAGAGAGTAGTTCGGGAAGTGGTATGATATGAAAGTTGGACAGACCTCCCGATGTTTTGGTAATCCATGCAGGGGTTAGTGGTTTGGGGGGTACGTCCGGTCAGGGAGCTGATCACAGACATCAAGGCTGATTTTCTGCAGTTAAAGGCTGATTTTCCGGGTACTCTGCGGCTATGGTCGGACATATTTGCCCGGACAGTTTGGAGACGGGCTAGATTAGTGACTAGCATTCAGAAAACACGCATATGCATAAACAAAATGGTGGGGAGGTTGTGGTTAATAATGGAGGTTTAGTCATTGGGCATCTAGAATTAGAGACCAATGTTGGGCTCTATTGGATAAAGGATGGAGTTCATCTTTCAGATGGGGGATTGACCTCTAGTCTGGGCTTGCAGGAAGGGATTCAAAGGGCCCTGTGGGTGTGGAGGTGCCTTCAAGAGTAAGTTGGTCACTCTTTCAGGCTGTGGCGGAGTTGCTTGTTGGTCTCTGACGGTGGCAGTAAGAAGTTGGTAATCCAAAAGGGGTGGGGGGCTCATCGGCAAGATCAGCCCCTCCGGTGTATTCCATCATGGTGGATGGAATAAGGAGATGGTGGCACTGCGGGAAAGGGGGTGTCTCCGAGCGGCTACAGCGGGAGGCCTAACGGTTTTCAAAATGGTACCCGCAGTGCGTGGTGGTATATATATTTTTGGTATACATATTTGGTAAACAAGGTGAGTCGCCGTCAGAGACCAACGGACTGGGGTAAAATGTTATGGTATGGGTTTTATGTTGATTTGATAGTGGAGTTATCTGGTTGGTTTGTCTAATAAAAGCTGTTATGGCCATTTATACTCCAAAACAAGGTGTGGACTCAATTATTATAAATGGATATTAAAGTGGGTTGGAGTTTAGGTGCATAACAGTTAATTCATGGGGGTCATTTTGACTACACTGGTCATGATAAAACATAATATCAATAAAACATTGCAGAATAGAATACAGTAAAAAAAGAGCAGAACAATAGAGAGAGAATAGAGAGAGAGAGAGAACAATAAAACGACAACTATTTTTTTTTTTTTTTTATATTTTTTTGTGTTTTTTGTAACCCTTTTTTTGTAACTGTAACCTTTATAATTGTAACCTGTTCCGGTGTATGGTAGCGTTCAAAACATTCACCAATGCAAAGACCAGGATTGTCAGGACAGGAGGGACAATAATAGCGGGTGTCACGCCTATATCCGCGCTTGCTGCAGACACAACATCTTTTTTTGGGGGGGTTCGTTGGGTAGGGGTACTCGGGAGGACATAAAGAAAATGCCTCTCATGCAGCCGACTGCATTTGGTTGGGGATGTGAATGAGGGAAGTACCGGCGCTGCAGAAGAGGTGGGTTACCAATTAGGATTGGTGAATGCAGCAGGAAGGGCATTATGGGCATGACGGGCCTGTGTTTGTCTTCTTCTTGCAGCGGGACACTACTTGTGCTTGCCACCTCACCAGCTTGAACTGCACTTATGGGACTCGCCACGTCACCAAGTGTTACTGCAGTGCTGGTTTGACTACGACCGGGGTGTACTAGGCCGCTGGTGCTTGCCAGTTCACCAAAATGCTACCAAAAAAACTGTCAGCGATCGCAGGGTTCAGGCCTGACTCTACGAACGCTGCAGTTATGTGTTTAGTGTTTTGTAAGTGACAGTGATCGATCGATACTGCACTTGGGTGGGCTGGGCTGGGCGGAGGGGCAAAACGCAGGTGCTAGCAGGTATCTGGGCTGATCCCGCTAACACTGCGTTTTTGGGAACCGTAAACTGCTGGGAACACTAGTATAAATCTGAATGGATCAGATATTGATCCGTTCAGATACTATACCACTAAGGGAGGTGTATGCTGCGTGCGTGGGTGTTAGCGGTACTGGCACTAACCTGACGCTGCCTGGGGCGACGTAGACCCTATCTAACCCTAAAACCTAAGTTATATCACCGCCGGGCGATCAGGGGGCTAAACCTTTATTCGGTAATAAACGGCGGGTGCCCTGACACTATAAAAAATAAACGAACTAACCAGCGTCACCCGTAATGGTTATACAGTGATCACTGGTGAAAGGGTTAACTAGGGGGCAATCAAGGGATTAAAACCTTTATTAGGTAGTATATGGGGGTCCCTGACGCTATAAAACGCTGACGGCAAACCTATATATTTACCTCCCTAACTAGTGACACTAATACAGCGATCAGAAAAACGATCACTTAGTGACACTGGCGACAGGAGGTGATCACGGGGTTAAAACTTTATTAGGGGGGTTACCCTAGACCTAAAGGGGCTACCACTAACTGCCCTACCACTTCTAACTGTCACAAACTGACACCAATGCAACCAAAAAAAACCCAAAAAACAAAAAACACTGCTTGGTGTCACTGTGACGGGGGGGGGGGGGGGGGGGGGTCGGGGCGTGTGAAAAGTGTGCCTGATGTATTTTACTGTGTGTGTTGGTGCACTTACTCAGATGTCTTCTCTCCTCGGTGCTGGAACGGAAAATACCGAGCCGAGGAGAGATGACATCACTTCCTCTGCCGCTGTTTACTATACAGCAGCAGAGGAAGTTTTCTCATTCGTTAGGGAGTGATCCCCTAACAAAGCCGACCACCTCGGGCACGGGGGGGCGCGATGCCAAGTATGTTTTTGTATATTGTATGGACCCTGACCAGGTCTCTTGGGCTGGAGCATGCCTCCCCCTCTTCATTATCTCTTATTACTAATAAGTTAAGTTAGTAGTGGCCACCATTGCATAGGAGGAATCCCTTCAGTTCTCCCACATAGAGGAGTTCATCTCCCATGGTTGAGACACAGGTACTTTCATTCTATTACTAGGGTAGGACCCACTAATTTGCGTTACTTTGTCACAGTAAGTGGGCTTAGCAGTATATGACCATATAGTGTGACCAAACCCCCGTATTTTTGAATATGTTCAGGTGTTTTTAACTAGCCTTGCAGGATAAATGTCATTTTTGTATGTGTGCGCTGCAATCGGTTTTGTACTGTTTTTGGTCTTACAGCAGCACCATCTTGAATGTAAAGCATTTTAGGGTGTGCCCCCCCAAGTATGTTTTTGCCTGGTGTATGGAGGGACTCCGCTGGGGAGCCTGGTATATGGAGGGACTCCGCTGGAGACGCCTGGTGTATGGAGGGACTCCGCTGGGGACGCCTGGTGTATGGAGGGACTCCGCTGGGGACGCCTGGTGTATGGAGGGACTGCCCACATTGGGGATGCTGGAGGTGTCTTTCCTCACCTGTCAGGACTGTAGCATGGAGCCGGTGAAGTGCTGTGAAACTTCTCCTCGGCTCCATGCTACAGTTCTGACACTTGGAGCTGTCAGCGGCACTGTGCTTAAAAAAAAAAGCACAGGGATACATATCAGTCTGCATTTGTAAGATGGGGGGGCATTAGTAAGAGAGGAGGGTGGAATTAGTGGGAGAGCTGGGGGGGGCATTAGTAACAGAGGAAGGTGGAATTGGTGGGAGAGCCGGGGGGCATTAGTAACAGAGGAGGGGGGGAATTGGTTTTGAGAGCTGGGGGGGCATTAGTAACAGAGGAGGGGGGAATTGGTGAGAGAGCTGGAGGGGCATTGGTAAGAGAGGAGGTGAGGGCATTTGTAAGAGAGCCAGGGGAAATTGCTGAGAAAGCTAGGGTGGGTTTTGTTTAACTACACCCGCTAAGACCCTTCATCCATTAAGATTTTAGCAACACCCACATTTTGCTGTTACGCGCACCGCAGCTCACTTACTCCCTCATTTGTCCCTCATTCTGAAGTTCAAAAGTTGGGAGGTATGACTTATGTCATGTCAGTCTATTAAATTTGTAGCACGGATCACTGTATTGCAATATGATCTGTCATGACAGATCATATTGCAATACAGTGATCTGTGCTGCAAACTCATAAAACAGTCCCATAGTTGCCAACAGTCCCGATTTTCCCGGGACTATCCCGATTTTGGGACCCTCGTCCCGATTGGAGGCTGTCCCGAATCGGGATTTCCATCAGGAAAATCGGAAAGGTTGTTCTTTTAATTTTTGGAGCAGATGGCTCCAGCAAAATGGCCGCCCACGCCGCGGCTAGATCTTCCCCCTAGTGTTCAGTGGAGAGAAAAAGGGGGCTCGATCCATGCAGCCAATGAATCGGCTTCTTTAGCTGCATGGATTGGCCCCTCCCCTCTCCACTGAAAACACGGCGCCGGTGTCTTGCCGAGAAAGTTTCCCAGCTATTCAGCTCGGCTATTTCCGCCAGCTCGTACTGTGCAAGCGCTGCGCCTGCGCAGTACAGGGGGGTCCTTACTTGCCGAGGGGAATTTTCTCGGCAGAACTCCGGCCACTCCTGGACGTGTGGTGGGGGGCGTTATGGGAGGGGAGGGTCTGCACTGGCACTGATGGAGGGGGTGGTCTGCACTGAGGGGGGCCTGCACTAATAGAGGGGGGTGGTCTGCACTAATAGAGGGGGGGCTGCACTGAGGGGGGTGCAAGGACGGACTCTGCCGGGGGGCACCTGATGCAAGGACGGACTCTGCCGGGGGGCACCTGATGCAAGGACGGACTCTGCCGGGGGGCACCTGATGCAAGGACGGACTCTGCTGGGGGGCACCTGATGCAAGGACGGACTCTGCCGGGGGGCACCTGATGCAAGGACGGACTCTGCTGGTGGCAGGCGACGTGGCAGGTGACACGCAAAAAGATCCCACTGATTTGGCATTATGGTGAGTTGAATGATTTATTTTTATATTACAATGTAATAGAAATAATGCGCTTCAATCATCCTGACACCATAACAATCATGGTGCCGGGATGATTGAAGCGTTAACACCAGGTGTTTGGAGTATCTTTATCTGCTGATTGTTAAACTTTCTAGAATACACATATTTCTATTGTTGTGTAGGATCTGGGGCTGCTGTCCCGTCATTCCCCTCTCCCCCTTTCCCTCTCCATCCCTCATTCATCTCAGACTCTAACCACACCCTCTTTGAGCCACGCCCATTTAAGCCACGCCCGCTATTTCACGTAAACCACGGCCATTTTTCGGCGCGGTGCACTTCGCACGTATATTTTTATTACCAAGCCACGCCCACAAACGAATGCCCCGCCTCCAAATTATTGTACAGCTCCGCCTACAGCCAAAAAAGTGTCCCACATATTTTTTTTTGCAATGTTGGTAACTATGCAGTCCACATAAGTGAAAGTTCATGTACTGCAGTGTTCCGTGCTGAAATCAATGCAAACATTGCAGTACATGAATTTTCACTGAATGTGGACTGTTTTATGAGTTTGTATTGATTTCTGAATGTGCAAAGTGCTTTATGGTGAAAGCAATGCAAACTCATTAAACAGTACACATTAAGCCTAGGTTAACACTGTAGAGATGCGGGAACCAGTGAGATTCCAGGTCCGGTTGCCGCATTGCATCTCTCCCGCAAGCAGTTCACACTGTCTACTGTGAACCGCTGTGGGTGTCAATACAATGTTAATAACACCCGCAGGTCGGTTCACAGATTGCAGTGTGAACTGTGAACTCGCACAGGAATCGGATCGCATAGGTGAGAACACCCATGCAATGCGATTTCAATGTGGGGGAAAAAAAAGTTCCTTTCCTTTTTTTTTCCTGCAAATTTAATGCAAGTTCAGCCATACGGCTGAACTCGCATCTCACAGACATCGCAGTAGTGTGAACCTGGGCTCAGTGAAAATTCATGTACTGCAAAGTGCTTATATATTATATATATATATATATATACACACACATACACACACACACACGCGCGCACACACACACACACACTAATAAGCTGTGATATTTGAAACTGACAAGGCGGCACTCTTAAGCTACACTGATGGGCAATGATAGGCTGCACTGATGGGACTTTACTGATGTCCACTAATGAGGCGGCACTCTTAAGCTGCACTGATAAGGCATCACTGATCTGCTGCACTGATGGCCACTGATATGCTGCAATGGTGGTCCATGATGAGGCTGCACTGGTGGCCCATGATGAGGCTGCACTGACGGGCACTGATAAATCTGCACTGATATGGGCACTGATGGGGCTGCACTAATGTATAGAGAGGTGGAGCTCTAAGAGGAAACCGTGGAGCCTAAATAGGAAGGGGTGTGATTTACAGATGACAGGGCTGGTCTTAAACAGGAAGGGGTGTGGCCTTGACAGGAAGGGATGGGTCATATTTAAATTAGGGATGCATGAGTTTAGTCAGGCCTAGGGCAGCAAAAAAACCTCATGACATAAATTTGTCCAAAACAGGAATACCTGTAATATAAGAGAGGGAATACCTACCTTTCCTGCTGCTCACACAACCAGAAAGTCACAGCGTTCATTCAGTAGAAATTGTTTTCTGTCCACAGAAACCTCCTGTGTCCCTCCACTGCTTTCATTGCTTTCTCCTGCTGACCTTCTCTAATTACATGAGACAGGAGTCATGCGGAAGTCAGCAGGAGGAACCCATGGAAGTAACGGGGGGCCCAGGAGAGCGACACTTCTGGAAGTGTCAGTTCTCCTGCAGACTTCAGAGTAGGATTCTACAGAACAATGTTCTGGTGGTGTGAGCAGCAGGAAAGGTAGGTATCCCTGCTCTTATTTTGCAGACATGCCTATTTCGTACATAATGAGTCAGTAATGAGTAAGCACGACAGTGTGAAACGCGTCTACTGAGAACCTTTGGACTGTATGTATGTTTCATTTTTTATGGATCTTCAATAAAGCTACTGTTTTTAACTTCTGGATGTGCCGCAACCTCTTTTTCTATGGACTGTTTTGGCTGTGAACCAGGCAGGCACCCATGTCTTCACAGCAGTGCATGAGATCTTGCAGGCTGCTTGGAGCTTCCACTGTTTTGGACATGTTTATGTTATGACAGGCCTGCTATAAAGTATATCCAAATCCAGTAACTAAAATACAGTGCCAGGACAGTTTCATCCAGTGTCCAGGGCTAAAATACGGAACTGCACCCACCTCACCTTCTGCGTACTGCCCTGCCTGCTCTGGCACACCCATTCTTCGCCTTTCATACTCTGGCTGCCCACCATTGATATTGAGGGTGTACTGTGCATGCATAGTCATTTGCTTGCCTTCTAGCAGCTGGGGTGGACGGGCGTTTGTTCCTCGTTCACTGTGGACGATCGGGGTGAGGAGGGCAGAGAGTGGGCATGTTGGAGCACAATCTGTAAGCAGTAGCTGTTAGAGCAAACAAAGTGGAGGGAAGGCCATGTTTCAATAGTTGCCCAATCTGGAGCATGCATGCAGTGGGGTGCTGGCTAAGCAGCCCCCCTTGTAGAGTTGCCACCTCATCCCTTTAAACCCGAACACATATGAATTACACAGGTTCTGAGGCTAATTTGATGCAGATAAGGCACCGAGTTTAATTACCACCTTAATCAACCACAGAACCTGTGTAATTAATACGCGTTTGGTTTTAAAGGGATGAGGTGGTAACTCTACCCCCTTTCCTTGGGTAAGGGTGTCACATCCTGATCCGCTGTCTCTCCTGTCCCGTCTCCCAGCCCGGCTAAAACCTCATCTTCATACATACCTTTCAACCCCGGAATCTGAGAAAGAGGGACACTTTGGCATGGAGAGGACATGGAGGATGGTAGATGTGGCTACACTGCATTACAACATAACAAGGTCACTAGAAGAAGAATTTACTTTGTCTTTCTTTGCTTAATCTAAAAGTATACAAGTTGTGAAATATTTATTTTAGCATTTAGCAAGAAATCAGGAAAATTCCTTCTCTTGACCTTTGTCCTGTTTTTTTCCCTAATATATATCCAGAGTCTGATCAGTAACATCATTGTGTGGGACAGGGAGGTGAAAGGACAGACTGTTGGAGAGGCACTTTTCAGGATGTTACCTTTGCTTCTACTCATCCACATTGCATGTAAGTAATAGAGGGACTGATTTTCAATATCAGCAATCAAAACTGTCTTCCTTAAATGATCTATGACCACAGAGGTTTCCAAAAAAAAAAATATATATATATAAATTCAGAAAATTTGGGGCATGCAGAATCTTCTACTTGTGGTCTTCTACTTGACTGTTAACAGTGGCTCCTGTTTATACACTGATCAGGTATAACATTATGACCACGGAGAGTTATGCCGCGTACATAGGAGCGAACTTGCGAACTGACTAAACTCCGTTGGCATTTCCGACGGAAAGATTTAGAACATGTTCTATATCTGAGTCCGTCGGAAATGCAGACAGAAAAAGTCCAATGGGGCATACACACGGTCAGAATGTCCGACCAAAAGCTCCCATCGGACTTTTTCTGTCGGAAAGTCCGGTCGTGTGTACGCGGCATCAGAGTTAATAACACTGGGGCTGATTTAGTAAAACTGGAGAGTGCAAAATCTAGTACAGCTCTACATAGAGGCTAATCTGTTTCCAGCTTTGTTTTTTTAAATCAAAGCTTATTTGAACAAGCTAAATTTAGAAGCCGATTGGATACCACGCACAGCTGCACCAAGTTTTGCATTCTCCAGTTTGACCCCTTTCACACTGGGGCGTCGGGGCCGTCAGCGCTAAAGCACCGCTATTTTTAGTGGCGCTTTACCGTCGTTTTTGCGGGGGTTTTCGGCCGCTAGCGGGAGTTGAAACTGGGATTGAGGATTAAAACAACCTGTAAAGCGTCGCTGCAGCGGCGCTTTGCCAGCGGTTCTACAGTGGTGCCCATTCAGTTCAAGGGGCAGGAGCAGTGAAGGAGTGGTGTATACAGCGCTCTAGGGCTGAAACAACTAATCGATTTTGAAAATAATCGATTACTATTTTCATAACCGATTAATCGGCAATTAACATAATGAGGTTAAAAAAAAAAAAAAAAAAAAAAAACTAAAATGAGCCCTTTATAGTACAAAAAGAGCAAATAATCGCTACTGTAAATATTACTCTCAGTTCTACAGAAAAAATTAACCCCTTACAGTAGTGATTATCTGCTTTTTTGTACTGTACTATAAAGAGCTAATTTTAGTTTTTTTAATGTTACTAAACGTCTTAGACCTGGTTCACATCTCTGTGTTTTTTGCAGAAACGCACTACAGTTCATTTACATGATTTCCTATGGGAAACATTCACATCTATGCTTTTTTCAGCCGCTGCATATTTGGAAAGGGTCAGGGACTTTTTTTTAACTCAAAATTGTGCTTTTTTTGGTTCAATATACTTCAATGGAGAAGCTGCAGAAAAGCATGTAATGCGTTTTTGCAGCAATTTCTGTTTTTTAATCTGCCCAACAAATTGGCAAAATAAAAAAATGCAAAAAACGCAAATCGCAGCAAAATCACGTACGCAAAAATCAAAAAAGCACAGCAGAAACAGTTCAAAAGCAAACTGCATAGGTGTGTACTGAGCCTTATGCTGGCCACAGCGATCAATTTTCAGACGAGAGTATTCAGACAAAAAAAATCTTTGTACATTCGCTAAATGAAAGAATGTTGTTTGAAATTTTCACTTGTTTTTAAACATTCTGTTTAAAATGAATGTCATTTCTGAACGAAAACCACATACACTGCCTGAAAATTCCTTTGTCCAAGAAGTTTTCTACTATTTCCAAATTTTCCCATCACTGTGGTTGAAAATAAACGTCGATTTGACCTCACTAACGATTAGAAAATCGAACAAACGTTTTTAAAAAGACATTTTTTTTTTGAAGGAAGACATTGTTTTTTTAAATAAAACAATTTGATATCTGAGTCTGATGATATTTACCAGATTCACTCTTTAATAGTATATACAGTATATCTCTCCTCTAATAGTATATACAGTATATCTCTCCTCTAATAGTATATATCTCCTCTAATAATATATACAGTATATCTCTCCTCTAATAGTATATACCATACATCTCTCGTCTAATAGTATATACAGTATATCTCCTCTAATAGTATATACAGTATATCTCTTCTGGCTGTTATTCTCAGAGTGGATTAGACATTTTGCTCCCTAACCATATAGTTGGTTATTTATATTTACCACTGCATAGGAATATTTAAGAATAAATTATTTTTTTAACCGCTTCAGCCCCGGAAGATTTTACCCCCTTCCTGACCAAAGAGTTTTTTGCGATTCGGCACTGTGTTGCTTTGACAATTGTGCGGTCGTGCGATGTGGCTCCCAAACAAAATTGACGTCCTTTTTTTCCCACAAATAGAGCTTTCTTTTGGTGGTATTTGATCACCTCTGCAATTTTTATTTTTTGCGCTATAAACAAAATAAGAGCAACAATTTTGAAAAAAGCGCATTATTTTTTACATTTTGCTATAATAAATATCCCCCAAAAATATATAAAAAAAAAATTTTCTTCCTCAGTTTATGCCGATCGTTTTCTTCTACATTTTTTTTTTTTTACCAAAAATAATTCGCAATAAGCGTTTATTGATTGGTTTGCGCAAAAGTTATAGCGTTTACTAAATAGGGGATAGTTTTATGGCATTTTTATTAATAATTTTTTTTTTTTACTAGTAATGGCGGCGATCAGCGATTTTTATTGTGACTGTGATGTTATGGCGGACATTTTTGACACATTTTTGGGACCATTGTCATTTATACAGCGATCAGTGCGATTAAAAATGCACTGATTACTGTGTAAATGACACTGGCAGTGAAGGGGTTAACCACTAGGGGGCGGGGAGGGGTTAAGTGTGTCCTAGGGGAGTGATTCTAACTGTCAGGGGGATGGGCTGTGTGTGTCATTACTCTGATCACTGCTCCCGATGACAGGGAGCTGTGATCAGTGACACTTGTCACTAGGCAGAACGGGGAGATGCCGTTTACATCAGCATCTCCCCATTTGTCCTTCCCGTGAGGCGACCGCGGGTATCCCTGCAGCGATCGAGTCCACGGGACCCGCCTCACGGAGCTCCCGGCCGGCGCGCGCAGGCAATGGCACGGCGGGGAATTCAAATGGACGTACAGGTATGCCCATTTGCCCAGCCGTGCCATTCTGCCGATGTACATCGGTGTGCGCCGGTCGGGAACCGGGTAAAAACTTTACATATTAGCTAAATTATACACTACACTTTTTTTTTTAAGGTTATTAATCGAAACAATAAATCGGCCAACTAATCGATTATGAAAATAATCGTTAGTTGCAGCCCTACAGCGCTCCAAAGTTGCTGCTTGCAGGACATTTTTTAGCGTCCTGCCAGCGCACCGGTCCAGTGTGAAAGCCCTAAAACTATCCCGTATTTTGTAAACGCTATAACTTTTGCGCAAACCAATCAATAAACGCTTATTGCGATTTTTTTTTTTTTACCAAAAATATGTAGAATACGATCAGCCTAAACTGAGGGAAAAAATTTTTTTTTTTTATATATTTTTGGGGATATTATAGCAAAATGTAAAAAATGTGTTTTTTTTCAAAATTGTTTTGTTTATAGCACAAAAAATACAAATCGCAGAGGCGATAAAATACCACCAAAAGAAAGCTCTATTTGTGGGGAAAAAAGGACGTCAATTCTGTTTGGGAGACACGTCGCACGACCGCGCAATTGTCCGTTAAAGCGACGCAGTGCTGAATCACAAAAAACACTCTGGTCAGGAAGGGGGTAAAATCTTCCGGGGCTGAAGCGGTCAAGGAACACTTATTTATATAAAGCTTTTACCACTCCATTCAATAATCAAAAATAGGACAATTGATATAAAAAAAAAAATCTTTTGCATAAGGAAGAACCAGCTTTTCACCCCATACATGTAGTAATCAAAGAACCTAACTGATTAAGGGGCTTCTTCTAATCTGTCTTCCTTTAGTCAATCCCCGAAAGCTCATCTCTTCAGGACAGCCTCTCATGCTCCAGTAAAAACTGGAATTTAAAACTTTCTTCATCAGCTTATCCTGCACAGTTTTTACCTTTTGTATCACTTATTCATCCCTTTTAGATTGTAAGCTCTTACCACAAGCAGGGCCGTCCTAAAACTGGCCATGGATTGATTAAAAATCTGCTGGTTCAGCAGCGACACCAAATTTTGATCCCTCTGTAGGCCATTCCCACTCCAGAGAAGTTGATCTAATAATCTGCAAGTGAAAAAGCAAAAAATCCTGTGTGCTGCTCACAGCTAAATCAAACTGATAAGAAGCAGCTGCAAACTCTAAATGTGTTCCCACATTCACCAGAAACTGAAAACTTAAAATGTATTGTGTTACTTCAAAAATGAACATATGATCCACCCAAAACTGAAAAGTGACGCTAACATCCACTGTAATTATCAATCAACAATTCATGGATCAGTATGTTAAAGAGGAGCTCCACCTTAAACAAAAAATATTAGCCCGGGTTCACACCTATGCGAATTAGATGCGGCTTACACCGCATCTAATTCGCAGGACATTTTAAAATACATTCATATGAATGTATCTGGTTCACATATGTGCGTTGCATTCGCACTGCGCATTGCACAAAAAACGTGTGCGTTTTTTGGGCATTGCGGTGCGAACTACAAGCCTATTATCTCCTATGGGAACGCATCTGATTCGCAGATGCATTGCGTTCTGAACAAGGATTTTCTCTTTCTCCTCACTACACCTCCCTCCCTCCCCCTCTCCCTGCTCTCTAATCCTGAGCAAAAACGCAATGAATCCGTTGAACAGGAGATTGTTATCTCCCCAGTGAAACCTGAGCTTCAATTCGCACCGCACATGTGTGAAACCAGGCTTAAAAGCCAGCAGCTACAAATACTGCAGCTGCTGACTTTTAATAAATGGACACTTACCTGTCCCAGGGTCCAGTGATGTCGGCAGCCGAAGCTGATCGATCGCTCGTCTCTCGGCTGCCCCCACCGGCATCCTCGGTCAGGGAATCAGGAAGAGAAGCGTTGCGGCTTCACTGCCCGGTTCCCTACTGCGCATGCGTGAGTCGCGCTGCGCGTCTACACTGGCCCCCGTTGTGTTGTGGGAACTGTGTGTTTCCCAGAACACAACGGGGGGGGGGGGTCGGGCGCATTTGCGGCTAGCTATTCCCGGAAGTGGCTGCAGATACCTGTATTATACAGGTATCTGCACCCCCCTCCCCACTGAAAGGTGCTGCCAATTGAGGCACCGGAGGGGGGGGGAGGAATCCGATGAGTGGAAGTTCCACTTTAGGGTGGAACTCTGCTTTAAGAAAAAAATCAATATCAGTGAATGATACACTATAAAAGCACTGATGTTGGACGAGAAAGCCTGGCTTGCAGTCTCCGCTCTAATTTATCCCAAAGGTGTTCTATCAGGTTGAGGTCAGGACTCTGTGCAGGCCAGTCAAGTTCCTCCACCACAAACACGCTCATCCATGTCTTTATGGACCTTGCTTTGTGCAGTTGGGTTTCCACCTCATCCCTTTTAAAACCGACTACATATGAATTACACAGGTTCCGTGGTTGTTAAAAAAAAAAAAAAACAAACAAACACACCAGATCCATTTATGGTTACCCCCTTGTCTTGAATTGTATTGTAACTGTACTATCTCCCTTTATTTTGTCAAGTGCTGTGCAAACTGTTGGGGCTCTATAAATCCTGTATAATAATAATAACTCCAGGCTAAACAAATATTGTCTAAACACAAGAGATGTGTATCTTTCTTTGAATGTTCCTTGGTGTCGTTTGTGTACTTCTTCCAGATCTGTGCAGTAATCAAGGATGGAACAACTCCTGTACTTTACTTCTTTACAGAAATGTCCTGTGATGGGGAGCAAACAAAATATTTGGGGGGCACACCCTAAAAGATGCATTAAAAATGGTGCAGCCATAAGACCATACAGCAGAACAAAAAATATTACAGCGCACACATGCAAAAAAGACATTTACCTCCAGCAAGGCTAGTTTAAAACACCTAAACATTTTCAAAAAACATTATCAAAAAATATGGGGATTTGGTCACACCATATTGCTATATGGTGCTTAAACCCACTTACGGCGACAAAGTACCCCATGATTAGTGGGTCCTTCACTATCCATAGATTGGGAGATCCTGCTTCTCTGAACCATGAGAGCAATACACTCTTCTATATGGGACAACTTTGAGGTCTCCACCCATGACACAAGTGGACTCTAATGAGAGGTACTTATTGAGGGAGTGGGGTGCTCCTCACCCACTTGTCGCAGTAAGTGGGCTTAAGCACCATATAGCAATATGGTGTGACCAAATCCCCATTTTTTTTTATAATGTTTTTTGAAAATGTTTAGGTGTTTTAAATTAGCCTTGCTGGAGGTAAATGTCTTTTTTGCATGTGTGCGCTGTAATATTTTTTGTTCTGTGATGGGGGAGCAGTTGCTGCTTCTCTCCCTCATTGGGCAAGGTGTCCAGTCTTGTATCTGCTCCTCCTGTAGTTTTCTGCAGGCAGCCTATAATGGGATGACCTCATCGGTCCCACCCACATTTCTGCTCAAGCTATTTACATCCCAGTGATGATGTCACCTTATTTAAAAGGCAAAATTTGAGTTTGCAAGAGTTTTTGGTGCATACAAAGTGGATTTGGGGCTGCTGAGAATATATCCAGGTCCCTCTTGCTAATACAGAGACTGCCAGTCACAAGCACAGTTCTATGCACACTGACGATACAAGATCAGTCTAGGGCAGGGGTAGAGATGGAGATCTACTTGAAAACACTGATGAAGTCAAAGATCACAGGGCGCAGTGTCCTATTGTTAGGGCCAGTTCACACCAGAACAGAATGCCAGAAAGGCATGTTCCATGTGTGTTTCCTGCACCGTGTTCAAAACGCACTGCCTTTGTGATCTACTGCGGGTGATGACATATTGTTAACCCCAAACGTAGATCGCAAATGCAGTGGATACAAAAAAAAGTATTACAAGAGAGTGCAGGGTTTATAAGTGCATTACAATCAGAATGCAGTGTTTAGGAGTGTGTTATGCTCAGAATGCAGGTTTCAGGAGTGTGCTGCGCTCTGAATGCAGGGTTCGGGAGTGCATTGCGCTCAGAATGCAGGGTTCAGGAGTGCGTTATGCTCAGAATGCAGGGATGAGGAGTACGTTGCGCTCAGAATATAGGGATCAGGAGTGCGTTGTGTTAAGAATGCAGGGATCAGGAGTGTGTTGCACTCAGAATGCAGGGTCAAGGAGTGTGTTGCGCTTATAATGCAGGGTCAATGAGTGTGTTGCGCTTAGAATGCAGGGTCAAGGAGTGCATTACACTCAGAATGCAGGGATTGGGGGGGGGGGGGGTGATGTGAAGTGTGGTAGAGGACCATGCTATGGGGGTGGTCCTGCCCATAGCAGTGTCCACTGCCCCCCTCACATCAGCCCCCCCCCCACACGCGTAACACACTTCTGATTCCTGCATACTGAGCGTAACACACTTCTGATTCCTGCAAACAAAAATAATTGATCTTCTGCACTGGCTGCAGTAAAGCTAAGTTTAGCCTAGCAGCCTAACTAAAAGAGGGCGCACAGGAAATATATTTAAATAATATATTTAGTTCAGCTTTAAATGTTTGCCACATCTATTCAGAGTGAGTTGGATGATCTTTTCTACAGGACATGGATACAGTGACTTAATTGTTTTGCTCTTCATCTTTCTCTCAGTGACTTTTGCGACTCCTGAAATAAAGTGTGACCTGACCAAACTGGCTATTGATGGCGGTAACTACACCCTAAGCGATGGTGGCAATATTGGCAGTGAAGTGCACTACAGTTGCCCCAAAGAAAAGTACCCCTATCCATCGTTTTTCCAGAAGTGCCTTGCTAATGGACAATGGACTAATGCTATGCACCAGTTTGTATGTAAAGGTAAGTAATAACTTTGCCATTTGCCATGTATTCATGCTTTGTAGGTCTTAGCCTATCCTGCTGCCTCTGTGTGTACATAAGACTGTTGTAACCAAAAACCCTGTGTGTGAGCCGCTCAGGCTAGGAACGGGTGCTAGTCCTGGCACACTGCTGTGAGTTCTGGCTGGGGAGGGAACGTGTCCCAGCTCCAAACGTCAATGTATAGGAGTATTGATATCCCTTTAAGCCGCATGTCGAGGTAAGCTCACTTGTGATGGTATGTGGCACCTTCAGCCTGGGCTCCCACTCCCAACCCATTTCGCTCTGCCCCTCTGAGCTTAATCATGGGGAACCCCATGATTAGGCTCAGAGGGGCAGTGCAAAATGCATGGGTGGCCTGGCAGGAGCCAAGGATGAGGGTGCCGCATACCATCACGAGTGGGCTTACCTTGATGTGCGGCTTAAGGGATATCCATACTCCTACTTAAGACTATTGCTGTATCAAAGTGGACCTAAATATAAACAGTAAAGGCTTGCCATGTTACAGGGAACATCTAGAAATATTAATTGTGTCAAACAGTTCTCTAAGAAATGTACCTTTTAATGGAACACCTCCTGAAATTAAAACGGAGCACTTCCTGGTATGTGAGAGTGCCTAGGCACTCCTGTTCAGAAGCCTTATGGCTGTACTGTATATCTGTAGCATGAGATCCAAGGCAACTGCTGCCTCTGACTGCTAGTTTCAGGAGAACTTGAGTGAGACTTGGTGATATTGCTATTGTGCTGCTCACTGTTCTCCATGCTGGAGGCTCTGATGTGAGGAAGCAAAGCCCTGCCTCTATAAAGATGGCTACCTCCACAGATCACACAAAATATTGGTGACTACTCTTTTGCCCTCTGCCTTGCTTTTGTAGGGTAGAAGTTCCAAAGTTAACTTCTTGCTGCTCAGTCACAGTAGATTTACTGTGGTAGATTTACTGTGACCAAGCGGCAGCTGCAGGCTCAGCAACGTAAACATACGCTGCCGGCTTGGAGAAAGGAAAAGATGCTACTACCCCAAATTATCCAAAAGCCCTCCTGAGCTGTCGGGTGCAGGATAAGCAGTCGCTCAGCTGCCAACACAATAACTTATGGAAGATGACCTGCAACTCCATACATGCTCCTAAATATTTCCAAATGTATTGATACTCCATAAAAGACAAATAGGTACAGCAGATGTTAATGCGTTTCAGCCATGATGGCCTTGTTTACAACAAGGCCGTCATGGCTGAAATGTCATGTGAACAAGGCCGTCATGGCTGAAACGTCATGTGAACAAGGCCGTCATGGCTGAAACGTCATGTGAACAAGGCTGTCATGGCTGAAACACGTTAACATCTGCTGTACCTATTTGTCTTTTAATGAAGTATCATTAAATTTGTAGCTATTTAGGAGCATGTATGGTGTTGTGGATCATCTTCTATCAGTTAGGCTGCGGACATGCTTTCGAATTTGGACACAGCGTGATGTCAGCAGGCCCCCAGCCAATGATATATGGCTGAGACCTGCTGATCAGTTGTGTCCAAACACAGCAAAATTACACAAAAAAACTGCGCTCAATGGGACCAGAAAATAAAAGAACTATTATAAATGATATGCGTAATCAAGTTCATTTAATTAGATGCACACTAAAAATAAAAATCACAACAGTCAGATGAAAAGATAAGATGCAAAAATAGATCTTAATAGGAAAAAATCATTTTCATAGTTGAAATACTCCGAAAATTGATAAATACGATACCGCCCAGATGACAAGGGGTTAATGCCAGCAAGTGTTCAAGTGTTTTCCAAAATGAAAATGATTTTTTCCTATTAAGTTCTATTTTTGTATCTTATCTTTTCATCTGACTGTTGTGATTTTTATTTTTATGCCCCGTACACACGGTCGGATTTTCCGATGGAAATTGTCCGATCGGAGCGTGTTGTCGGAAATTCCGACCGTGTGTGGGCTCCATCGGACATTTTCCATCGGATTTTCCGACACACAAAGTTGGAGAGCAGGAGATAAAATTTTCCGACAACAAAATCTGTTGTCGGAAATTCCGATCGTGTGTACACAAATCCAACGGACAAAGTGCCACGCATGCTCAGAATAAATAAAGAGATGAAAGCTATTGGCCACTGCCCCGTTTATAGTCCCGACGTACGTGTTTTACATCACCGCGTTTAGAACGATCGGATTTTCCGACAACTTTGTGCGACCGTGTGTAGACAAAACAAGTTTGAGCCAACATCCGTCGGAAAAAATCCTAGGATTTTGTTGTCGGAATGTCCGAACAAAGTCCGACCGTGTGTACGCCCTATTAGTGTGCATCCAATTAAATTAACTTGATTACGCATATCATTTTACAATAGTTCTTTTATTTTCTGGTCCCATTGAGCGCTGTTTTTTTGTGTAATTTTGATGTCTACCTTTCTCCAGAGGTTAGCAGCTGCACTGGGGTCCAGACAATTTTAAATATTGATTATGACATGATAATGATTTTTTATGACTGCCTTTTTTAGCGCTTAAGGACTATATTTTTTTTTTTTATATGTCCAATCACAGCAGAATCCTGTGTTTACAAACACACAGAACACAGATCTGGCTGTTTCTTCTCTTTGCAGGGAGAAAAACAGCCAGATCTGTTAGTAAAAGCAGCACATATTACACACATTACACTTGTTAGGCACACAATTAACCCCTTGATTGCCTCTAGATGTTAACCCCTTCCCAGCCAGTGTCATTAGTACAGTAACAGTGCACAGTATTATTACCAATCACTGTATTAGTGACACTATTAATGTCAGTGTTAGTGTACCTCCCAGTGAGGGTCTGTTGTGCCCGCTACACTACCACAGTCCCACTATAAGTCGCTGATCACTGCCATTACCAGTATAGCATCATGCTGTATAAATTCCAGTATATATAAAATAGTTTGTAGACGCTATAACATTTGCACAAGCCAATTAATATACACTTATTGGTGTTTTTTGTTTACCAAAGACATGTAGCAGAATACATTTTGGCCTAAATATATGATGAAGTGTGATTTTTTTTTTTTCATTGGATATGATTTAAAACAGAGAAAGTAGGAAATTGTGTTTTTTCAAAATTTTTGTTCATTTTTCGTTAATATAATTAAAAATAAAAAAACCCAGTGGTAATCAAATACCACCACCACCACCACTATTTGTATGAAAAAAATACATAAATTTAATTTGGGTACAGTTTTGCATTGATCATGCAAATGCCAGTTAAAGTGTCAATGCTAGTGTCGAATAGCAAAAAAATGCCCTTGTCATTCATGAAGGAGGTAAAACCTTCTGGAAGTCAAGTGGTTAAAATGAACGTACAGGGAATTCTTAGAATATTGGGAGCTTATCCAGGAGCTTTGATGGAG
Source organism: Aquarana catesbeiana (assembly GCF_042186555.1). Classification (NCBI taxonomy): domain Eukaryota; kingdom Metazoa; phylum Chordata; class Amphibia; order Anura; family Ranidae; genus Aquarana; species Aquarana catesbeiana. Next base: position 48,559,916 of record NC_133332.1, on the reverse strand, counting down.
TGATATTTTTATCATGTAAAATTTCTCTCTCCCTCTGACAGTTGAGCTGGGTACACACTATGAGAAAATTGGAAGAAAAATGTTATACAAGGCACGATCATTCGATTTTCTGATAGTGTGTACACAACTTTCCACATTCGATTCAGACTTTCCAAACTAAAATTTCCGGAGGGACAAACTCCAACATTTTTCTTGTACGTGAACAGAAATAACGATTTTCATTTAAAGTGTACTGTTTTTCACACAAGAAGAATCTGATACAAAAGACTGCGCATGATCAGAAACAATAAACAACAAAAAAAGCGCCTTTGTTGTATGAGAATTTTCGTACATTATTTGCGTTCTCGGTTTTGGCTTGCTGGGGAACATCATGGAAAAATAGACGATTGTTCACCCGATTTTCTTATAGTGTGTACCCATCTTACCTTCAGTTCCTTACATTTATCTTGCTTGGCTTCTGTGTCATCTTCCATTTTGTTTTCTGCTAGATGTCCACTGTCCGGGTCAGCTGATGTTTGAGGGAGGAGAATACTTTCCAAGGAAAGCAAAGCACAATGTTGGTGATGTCCTAAACTTCCAGTGCTATGCTGGATTTTCAATGACTGGACCAGAAAGGCGCATATGTCAGGAAGATGGACAATGGAGTGGAACCACAACTACATGCCAGAATTACCGTAAGACAGGCATAGGGACAGTATGTTATTACCTTATGGTAGAGAGAACCCAATGCCAGGCAGTTGTCAGTGTGGGGGTTTCAGCAAAAAAAAAAGTATAAAAATTGTCTTTACATTCCCTAACCTCAAGCTTATCCTCATACTTGGGCTGATCCTAACCAGGGCCATCTTAACACAGGGCAAAAGGGGCAGCTGCCCCGAGTACAGTCATTGTTGTGGGGCACAAAGCAGCTGCCCCTGGAGCCCGCACTGCCCGCCAGGGCTTTTTTTCAGCCAGAGTTCCGCCACATCCAAGCTCTGGTCCTGATCACTTGCTGACTTCTGAGCTGCTCACTACTGTCACTTGTGCATATAGAAATGCTGCTTCTGTTTTTGCAAGTGACAGCACTCCCCTCCCGGTGGCTGTTCATACCCTCCCTGGTCTACATATTGATCTCTATATGAGAGCAGAGAAGGGAGGTGGCGGGGGATCTACATGGATGGAAGCTCCTCCTGAAATCTGCAGCTTGCATGGACATGCTGTAAGTTGTAGCTGCTCTTCTGCAGCCTCACTCTAATGTTTTATAGGTGGTGGGAGAGGATTTCTGTACTGGAAGCTTGTACTTGGGAGAGTAACTTGGATATACACAGCACACCCCTGAGCCCTGCACTCTGTACATAGTTAACCCCTCAAGCCTGCACTCTGTACATAGTTCGCCCCTTAACCTTGCACTCTGTACATAGCGTACCCTGCAACTATGCACTTTGTACGTAGCACAACCCTGCACTCTGTACGTAGCGCACTCCTCAACCCTGTACTCTGTATGTATCGCATCCCTCAACCTTGCACTTTGTACTTAGCGCACCCCTTAAACTTGCACTCTGTACATAGCGCACCCTCAACCCTGCGCTCTGTACGTAGGGCACCCAACAACCCTGCACTATGTACATAGGTCACTAATCGACCCTGCACTCTGCACGTAGACTACCCCTCAACCCTGCACTCTGTACATAGCTCACCCCTCAACCCTGCACTCTATACGTAGCTTACCCCTCAACCCTGCACTCTGTTCATGGCGCACGCCTCAACCCTGCACTCTGTTCATGGCGCACGCCTCAACCCTGCACTCTGTTCATGGCGCACCCCTCAACCCTGCACTCTGTACATGGAGCACCCCTCAACCCTGCACTCTGTACATGGCGCACCCCTCAACCCTGCACTCTGTACGTAGCGCACTCTTCAACACTGCACTGTATGTGCTGCACTCCTTAGCTCTATATGTAGCGCAACTCCTCAACCCTGTGCTCTGTATGTAGTGCACTCCTGAACTCTACGCTCAGTATGTAAGACACTTCACAATACTGCACTCTGTATGTAACACACTCTTCAACCCTGTACTCTGTATGTAGTGCACTCCTGAACCCTGCAGTCTATATATTGTGCATTCCTGAACTCCTGGTATGTAATAGTGCCACACTGTTAGTGCAGTTTGGCCACACCCACAATTTACTAAATACAACACGTTCGGTTGATGGTGGAGAGACAAATGAATAACAGTGTCCCCTCCCACTCTCATGTATAAAGAAAACTAAATCAGTCACTGCATTTTAGGACTCGTAAGCTGCATTATATCACATTTTTTGTTCTTAGGTTGAGCTATCCTTTAAATCTTTTGTCTTTTTTTATCACTTCTCCTGTGTAGTTGAACACTGCTCTGATCCTGGAGTCCCGCCTGGAGCAACTAAAGCCGGAACTTCATATGGACTGAATGATAAAGTCCGTTATTGGTGCCAAGCTGGGTTACATCTGATTGGATCTAAAGAAAGACAGTGTATGTGGAACAAGCAATGGTCCGGTGCTGAGCCATTCTGCAAGGGTAAGAGGAGATGTTTTATTGTGAGATAGAACTGGGTTGATGTACTAAATTGCCATTGTCTATTCCCTTTTCACCTAGAGCACTGATTTGTAGTAATATTGGTGAGGTACCTGGGCTCAACCTTATTAATGGCACAAGTAAGTGGGACCTAATCTTGAGAGGAACTGTACACACAGACACACAATATATGAAGTACTGATATATTCTGTAACTAATAGGCAAGTCCTTATCATGGCTTTACAAGTCCAGTGAATAAACGGTTTCAATGTTTGGCAAGATGGGTTACCAAAGGACAGCTTCAGTTACCAGGATTGGTGTCACTTTTTAGTAGCCTGCTCCACGCTACCAATCACTGAAGTGTATAAAGTGATGAGGGAGCCTTCGCTGAGCTATCCCTGCTCAACTGGTACCTCCCTCTTTGCCGAGTGATGTCCCTCACAAGCAGGGTCCTCTCTCTGTCCAGCCACCAAAATGACATGGGTTCCCTATTTAAAAGGTTCCCCAATAAAAACGGCCATCAAAGTCTCTAGAGAGTTCTGTGCCCAATTGGACAACTTTCCTTTCCTAGGCAACTGACAGAATCCCTTAAGACTACCTTCACCTGTCTACACTTCTCATGCTCTGTACACATGACCGGTTTTCCCGTCGGAATAAACTCTGAAGGTTTTTCCGACGGAGTTACAATGGAATTCTGCTCAAGCTGTCTTGCGTACACACGGTCACACCAAATTCCGACCGTCCAGAACGCGGTGACGTACAACATGTACGACAGGTCTAGAAAACGGAAGTTCAATAGCTAGTAGCCAATAGCTTCTGTCTCGTACTTGCTTCTGAGCATGCATTGTTTTCGGTACATCGGAACAGCATACAGACGAGCGAGTTTCCCGATAGTAATTAGTTCCGTCTGAAAAATTTAGAACATGTTCTCTATCTAAGTCCGTCTGAATTTTCGACGGAAAAAGTCCGATGGAGCGCACACACACGGTCGGAATAAAGCTCCCATCTGACTTTTTCTGACGAACATTCCGTTCGTGTGTACGCGGCATCACTGGTCCCCGATGGGGAAATGACCATTGTCTCAGAGACAGAAAGTGATGGAAAATCCAAAATTTTAGAGTTGTAACCAAAGCAAGAATCAAGGAGAAGTGTTGCAATGTCATATGGGATACTCTTCTCTATTCTATTGAAAACTAAATAAAAACTTTGGCTATACATAAGTATACTTTAAAGCGATATTAAAGTCTTGTTTTTTTTCTTCTAAAATAACAAACATGTTATACTTACCTGCTCTGTGCACTTTCTGTTGCACAGAGCAGCCTACTCAAGCCGGCCCTCCTGGCTCCTCCCTTCTGCTGGGTTCCCCCACAGGAAGCAGCTTGCTCTGGGGGCACCAAAGCAGGTGTGCTTTCGAGCCACGGCTCTGTGTGTCCATTCACACATGGAGCAGTGTCTCAGGCCCTCCACCTCTTTCTTCTTCTTTGCGATATTTTATTTATTTATTTATTTATTTTTTTTATGTTTATTGTATGCAATGCGTTTTTATGCCATGTTGATCATTGGTCCTTAATAAACATACATATGTTTGCACCTCTGTGAGTGTGATTGGGCTGCATCATGCGCACTTCATTCAAAGAGCCCTTACATTTTTCCTTAAAGAATATGCAAACCCAACATTTCATATTCCTGATACGTGTGCCTGCTGTACCACGTGCTTGTATGAGAGAGTATTCTGTTCTCTTTGCATTGCTTCCTTTGTGTGAAATCCCTGGCGTTCCTGCCAGTCGCTAACTCACCTATCACCATCATGGCAAGATTTGGCTTTATAACTGGAAGATTCATTTTTAGGTAATTAATTACAAAGTGATCCAACTCTCTCCCATTGTATTACAGATCGGTACATGTATGACACTCCAGAGAAAGTGGCAGAAAGTTTTTCCTACTCAATTGCTGAAATTATTGCCGGATCAAAACCAGTTAGGGAAGGTAAGATACTGTATCTAAAATCCCAGCAGATGGAAGAAAATGCTCACTTGATTAGGGTCGCCATGTAGTAACATGGAAGGGTTTCCACCTTCTACGGCCTTTGTGAACATTTATGCCCCGTACAGTGTCGGACATTGATCGGGCATTCCGACAACAAAATCCTAGGATTTTTTCCGACGGATGTTGGCTCAAACTTGTCTTGCATACACACGGTCACACAAAGTTGTCAGAAAATCCGATCGTTCTAAACGCGGTGACGTAAAACACGTACATCGGGACTATAAACGGGGCAGTGGCCAATAGCTTTCATCTCTTTATTTATTCTAAGCATGCGTGGCACTTTGTCCGACGGATTTGTGTACACACGATCGGAATTTCCGACAACGAATTTTGTTGTCGGAAAATTTTATATCCTGCTCTCAAACTTTGTGTGTCGGAAAATCCGATGGAAAATGTCTGATGGAGCCCACACATGGTCGGAATTTCCGACAACGCGCACCGATCGGACATTTTCTATCGGAAAATCCGACCGTGTGTACTGGGCATTAGACTTGTAAATGAATGACTTTGTTTTAGATACTGGTTTCCCAAACCAATACTAAAGTTGGCAACACCGCCATTAAAGCAAACAGAATATTGGCATGCATTAAAAGGGGGATCAACTCCAGAGATAAAACGATAATTCTCCCGCTCTACAAGACTCTGGTCCGGCCGCACCTAGAGTATGCTGTCCAGTTCTGGGCACCAGTCCTCAGGAAGGATGTACTGGAAATGGAGCGAGTACAAAGAAGGGCAACAAAGCTAATAAAGGGTCTGGAGGATCTTAGTTATGAGGAAAGATTGTGAGCACTGAACTTATTCTCTCTGGAGAAGAGACGCTGGAGAGGGGATATGTTTTCAATTTACAAATACTGTACTCATGACCCCACAATAGGGATAAAACCTTTTCGCAGAAGAGAGTTTAACAAGACTCGTGGCCACTCATTAAAATTAGAAGAAAAGAGGTTTAACCTTAAACTACGTAGAGGGTTCTTTACTGTAAGAGCGGCAAGGATGTGGAATTCCCTTCCATAGGTCTCAGCGGGGAGCATTGATAACTTCAAGAAACTATTAGATAAGCACCTGAATGACCACAACATACAGGGATATACAATGCAATACTGACATATAATCACACACATAGGTTGGACTTGATGGACTTGTGTCTTTTTTCAACCTCACCTACTATGTAACTATGTGTATATATATATATATATATATATATATATATATATATATATATATATATATTAGCTAAAGATAGACATCCTATTCTATATACAGTTTCTAATCTTCTTCGTTGTTTTGGGTGAAATTATATCCAATTCTTTGAGAGATATAATTTTATCTTATGTTTCCACATCTTGTTTTATCCATTTGTAACATTGTTACAGTCTCTCGCTCATTTTGGTTTAGGGCCGATTCACACCATGAATAGCACAGGAATGCACTGTGCATTCCTGTGCGATTCACTTGCCATCCAGGTGCAGTGCGATTTCAGACAATTCATTTGAATGTGCTAAAATCACACAGGACCGCAGCAAATGTAGTGCAAGCACTTTGTAAAGTAGTGGTACAGAATATGGTACAGAAGTATCATGCGATCCGGTGCAGGCAAATACACTGCATTCGCAACCCGCACTTGGGGTGTCATTAACATTGCACTGACACCAGCTGAAGGCAGTGCGTTTTGAACACGGTGCAGGAAACATGCACAGAATGAGGGTATCCTGCACCACAGACTCTGTTAGCTCTCCGGTGGCTATTTAGATCACTATTTAGTACTTGTGCCTCCTTTGGCCACAGCCCGCAGGTTATTGTAAGGGCCACAGGCAATCTTCTTTCTTGGCAAACTAAAGCCTGACCAGAGCAATACCATGGTTTGTTTTGTGGTGCACGGGATAATAAATACAAATCAGAAGACTCTATTTAACCAGTGTTCAGTAATGATTAAAGCAGAGTTCCACCAAAAGTGGAAGCTCCGCTTATCTGCTTCCTCCCCCCTCTGGTGCCATATTTGGCACCTTTCGAGGGGGAGAGGGGGAGCGGATACCTGTCAAACACAGGTACCCGATCCCACTTCTGTGTACGGTCGCCGTGGGGACCTACGTCATTTACGGCCCCTCCTCCTTCCCCCTGCTGCCTTTTGGGAGACACACACAGGTCCCAGAAGACAGCAGGGCCATTCAGAAAGCACAGCGCAACTTGCGCATGCACAGTAGGAAACAAGCTGTGAAGCCGATGGCTTCACTTCCTGTTTCCCTTAGTAAGGATGCCGACGCCTGCACCGGAACCTGATGGACGGGTCGGCTTCGGGTGCCGACGTCACGGGCTAACTAGGCTCCCTTATATTAAAAGTCAGCAGCTACAGTATTTGTAGCTGCTGACTTTTAGTTTTTTTTAATACAGGCTGGAACTTTAAAATGCCCAATAAATAATACACGAAAAACACTCAATACATTATGACGTGGTTGTAGTGTGTTCTGAGACATGGTCATAGGCAGTGGCGTCAGGAAGGGGGGCTGGGGCCCCGAATGGGTCCCCGAAAAGCCCCTGGGTCTCAGGCATGCACCCTTTCATTGTTAGCCCCGCCGAGCGCCACCGGCGCTGCCGAGCGGGGACCGATCTTATTCCAAGCGCTGCTGAGTGCAGCCGAGTGACATAGCAGGTCCCACCTTCTGGAGCCTGCAGCGCCTATGATGGACGTCTCACTGGTCCAATGCCGGGACCGCGGGACATGTGACATCCATCATAGGCACTGCAGGCTCCAGAAGGTGAGAATTAAAATGCGACTGCTGCGCCACATCACTGTGAAATCCCTGCTCGGCGCTCGGGCGGCTCTCCTCTCCGGCTGCCTGCTGTGATGATGACGGGCGCACCACACACCACGGCTGAGCTGAGCTGCTACAGGACACATGAAGTCTGTATCCTGGTCAGGTAGGTCAGTGTATGTATGTCAGGTAGGTAGGTCGGTCAGTGTATGTATGTCAGGTAGGTAGGTCGGTCAGTGTATGTATGTCAGGTAGGTAGGCCGGTCAGTGTATGTATGTCAGGTAGGTCAGTACATGTCAGGTAGGTCAGTGTATGCATGTAAGGTAGGTAGGTCAGGGTGTGCATGTCACTACCTTCATTGTGTGCATGTCACTGCCGTCAGTGTATGTATATCAGGTAGGTAGGTCAGTGTAATGGTCAGTGGGTCAGGCAGGTGAGTTTAGCGGTCAGCATTGGTAAGCCAGGCAGCAACCAGCAAGTGAGCTTACCCCCCGCCACACAACCAGTGGCGTCTCCAGCTTTCATATTTAGGGGGGCACATGGGGGGACAGGGACAAATGTAGGGGGGGCAACTATAAAATGTGTATATATATATATATATATATATATATATATATATATATATATATATATATATAAAAATATACCTAAAATTTCTTACCCCAATGCTTTTTGATGTGTCAATGACGATGAAGATATTTAGAGGGTCTTCTTTACGTATTCTCAATTTGCGGCTTTCTCTGTCTGGTGATTAAAAGGGAAATGGTCAGATATATATATAGATATAGATATATATATAGATATATAAATATATACTGGGGCCCTTTACTACGACCCCACAGCGGCCCTTTCACATGTTCTGCAGTGAGCTTCCTGATGATGCATTCTATGATGCGAAACGCGTAGAGGCTGCTGGGAATTTTTCACATCAGGTGACCGGACGTGAACGGGAACGAGGCTTGGAGCGCAAGCCGAGCGTGGAGGCCGCAATACAACACCAGGCGGACCATGCGAACAGCCCAGTACCCGTCCATAACTGCTGGATAAGCTTTGTGCCGGCTTGAGGGCACTTTTAAATGTGAGTTGACATCTTTTTGGTGCATTTTAAATAAATATGTCAAAATTGAAAACTCAAACCAGCACGCCCTTCTTGAGTTCTCACCACTGCGCTCGATGCCAAATAGAGGGGTGTGTCCCCCTGTAAAGGGTGTGAGATGGCACTGTGTGTGAAACACCTGTGTAAACAAACTAATAGAGTGAATCCGAAGCTGCCACTTATTAAATGATCAGTGCAAAAAAACTTCCTATTGATTCCAAGAGCCCAAAAAGCGACCCCTGTGAATCAATATAAGCGGCGCTTAATGACAGTGATAGAACATCCAAAAAAGGATTCTAGTGCATCTATCTATACCAAGAATAAATAAAATAAATTTAAAATGAAAAAATATAAAACTGCATGTGGTGATCTATATGAAACACTGTTCAGTGTACAATAAACCAGTGAAAATACTGAAAATTCTAACAGTGTGTGTGAAAGTGTATCATACACACAGCAATATCAATTGCAAATAAATCAAAAGGTGAGATCAGGTAGTATAGTCCATATAAAGTCCATAGACAGGCCACCGTGCAGGAAAGGTGATATATCTGGAAAACGTCCACCAATTCACTTAGTGTCAGTGCCTCCACTCCCCTTGAATTCAACACTCACCGACTCAAATTGCCTCACACTCTCGTGTTTTGGCAGAAAGGCATGGGTATATAGCAGGTCAGCTGAGGGTGTGAGCTTCCGAACTCCTTATAATTCCAGTGTCACCTGTCTCCATGTGTTCATCTCTCTGTGAGAGATGAACACATGGAGACAGGTGACACTGGAATTATAAGGAGTTCGGAAGCTCACACCCTCAGCTGACCTGCTATATACCCATGCCTTTCTGCCAAAACACGAGAGTGTGAGGCAATTTGAGTCGGTGAGTGTTGAATTCAAGGGGAGTGGAGGCACTGACACTAAGTGAATTGGTGGACGTTTTCCAGATATATCACCTTTCCTGCACGGTGGCCTGTCTATGGACTTTATATGGACTATACTACCTGATCTCACCTTTTGATTTATTTGCAATTGATATTGCTGTGTGTATGATACACTTTCACACACACTGTTAGAATTTTCAGTATTTTCACTGGTTTATTGTACACTGAACAGTGTTTCATATAGATCACCACATGCAGTTTTATATTTTTTCATTTTAAATTTATTTTATTTATTCTTGGTATAGATAGATGCACTAGAATCCTTTTTTGGATGTTCTATCATTTTAAATAAATAGTTCAAGCATATTGCGCTATGATTGTTTTTGTCCCTTATGCTTTCCAATGAGGAGTATTAGAGTCAAAGTTTAGCCGGTGAGGAGTGTACTTAAGTGGAGTGGTTATCCCTTGAATGAACCAAAGGCGCAGCTTGAATTAAGCATCTGGTGAGTGGCCAATCTGAATGGTGGAGGTGTTTCACTCAGTCACTTATGATCACTGAGGGAACATAGGAGCACGCCAGTCACAATTAATATCAAAGGACTTTTTGCAGCACATTTGAAGGACTTTGTTACACTGTATAATATATGGTTATATTTCTATATGATTTAGAGGTATAAGGATATGCACATGATTTTATTTTATTGCTTTACACAAGTGATTTTTTTGGATTAATAGTAAAAGGAACGTTGCAGGTGGTGGGTATTATGGGAGTAGTGCATTCACACACACCAATCAGTATTTTTTACCCATTTCAGTGAGGTTTTTTTGAATGCAGCAACTCTGATATATAAGTTTATAAAGTAGTGGTTTTTGCGCCGGTGACACACAGACAATACTGTCCCTGCTATTGACTGCTCTGGTCTGGCATCTCTTGGAATTTACAGGCTGGTTCTCCTGTCCTAAGGACGGGAGAAATCAGTCTGTTTTTTCAGTGACTGAGAGTCCTGGTGGAGTCCTTCCTGCAACTCGCTCTTCTCCCTGCCAATGAGGATGCAGAGGAAGGAGCAGATCGGGCAGCCGTGGTTGTGTGAGCGCTCGCATTATGCAGTGTCAGCAAGCAGAGGGAGGGGGGAGGAATCACCCGCAGGAGCTGACTGGGGACTCTCTCCCTCTTAGACATTGATTTTTAGTAAAAAAAAAAAAAAAATTTTATGGGGGGGGGGTCACATGGTGGGGCACAGCATAATGTTGGGGGGATCAGGGCCCCCTCTGGCCCCCCCTAGGGACGCCATTGCACACAACCCCACCACCCAGCCAAAAAACCCTGTGCCACTAACGCCCCCCCCCATGCCGGCCTTGGACTTTGGGCTGAAGCCCCTGTCTTTTTGCCACCTAGCAACACCCCTGGTCATAGGATTCGATCTAAAATGCCATCTTGAGTAGAAAAAATGTTGTTAATTTTAATTTAACTGTTGGCAATTGTGAACGCATCTTCAGTGTACATGGGCACAGCTGGATGCAAGCTTATGCAAGTGACCAGCGAAAATCCTGTGCCCTAGTTTATGTTCCTACCTCTTAGAATTGCTGACCATTTCCCTTTTAATCACCAGACAGAGAAAGCCGCAAATTGAGAATACGTAAAGAAGACCCTCTAAATATCTTCATTGTCATTGACACATCAAAAAGCGTTGGGATAAGAGATTTTAGGACCGCAAAGGATATCAGTGAAAGCTTCATTGAAAAGGTAAATATCTCTGAGCACACACTAACATATTGAACTATGGTTAGCCTGGGGCGATTACCCACAAAGTACACTGGCACCTAGAACAAGTATGCAACTAGTGAAGTCAACGGGGAGTCAAAAAGAACAAAAAACTTCTGCAAACTTTTCCAGGTCAATGGCTTAAATCACTGAGGCCACTAATTCAGCATGACAGTGGGTCAACCAATATTTTGAGACAGAGAGATCAACAATTGAAAGCCTAGAAGACTGGTAGTTTCTCTTGTATGTTAACTCTTAGTGCCAAGAGACTGGTTTTGGTAGTTTTCTGTGCAGCTCCCGGCACAAAGATCTATGACCTGCCCTATGCCCCCTCCACACTATCCCTCCTGGTAAACCTAATACCAACTTTCACCCTAACACTCTCTGTAACACTAGCCCTCCTTGTACCCTAACACTAATGGTCTGTGTCAATGCAATGGACTTTTGTTTACTTTAGAACTGTTTCTCTCCTCACAAGTCTATGCAAATCGAATAGCAGCTCAAGGTCAAGTGCAAGTCAACTGTGCCTGCAATTAATTTTGAATGGTCTCACAATTGTCTCAAACATATGTCAAAATCACACTGCATTTTACCAGTGAAGCCCGTTGACATAAGTTCTAATTCTTGCCTTAACCATCCTCATAATCCTTCCTATGTTCCTCCTCATTTTGATACGTCAGAGCTGAGGAGGAGCCTAGGAGAAGCCAATGTCTAAGCCTTTGCAGGCTGCTAGCGGGAGAGATGCCGCAGCTGAAGTGGAATAGGATCATGGCTTGGAGACACCTCTGGATGTGATATTGGGATTTTACAGAGTTTGTTTACCCCGCCTCCAGTGGTGGCTGGTGCTCAAAATTTTTTCTTGGGGGGGGGGCGCAAAAAAATCAATTGCCATCAAATGCTGCCACTGTGCCCATTAAACTGTGCCACTGTGCCCATCAAATGCTGCCACTGTGCCCATCAAATGCTGCCACTGTGCCCATCAAATGCTGCCACTGTGCCCATCAAACACTGCCACTGTGCCCATCAAACACTGCCACTGTGCCCATCAAACGCAGCCACTGTGCCCATCAAACGCAGCCACTGTGCCCATCAAACGCTGCCACTGTGCCCATCAAATGCTGCCACTGTGCCCTCAAATGCTGCCAGTGTGCCCTCAAATGCTGCCACTGTGCCATCAAACGCTGCCAGTCTGCCCATCAAACGCTGCCAGTCTGCCCATCAAATGCTGCCAGTGTCCCTCCCGACACCCTGCTCACACCCCCCCGCAGATGAATCGTGGGACACCCCGCTCCCACCAAATCCCCCCCCGCGGATGGATCGCGGAACACCCCGGCCCACACACATCCCCCCATGGATGGATCGCGGGACACCCCGTGCAGGAGGACCGGCGGTTACCTCTTCTCTGGCTTCTCCTCTCCTCTTTTCAGCTTCCTTTGCTCTGTCCCACTTCCGCCAAAGCACTGAGCATCCAATAGGGACGCCTGGCGCTTTGGGTAATCAGGAAACAGGTCTCACTGACCTGCCTCCTGATTGGCAGGGAGGCAATGCGGTGTGAAGATGCCAAATATTCATTCACTATAGTCACACAATTGGGTGGGATCAGGAGGAAACTGTCTGCGGCCCGAGCACACCCTTTTTTTAAGCCTATTAGAGCCTCTGGCTCTAATCAGGTGCTTAAAAAAAAAAAATACACCCCCTCCTGCCCCCCCATAGGAGTCCATGCGTCCGGCATCCTGAAAGGGGCTGGGCGCTTGGATAGGGAGGCGGCAGCAGGGATGGGGGGGGGGCAGCGTGCGTGTGCCCACAATGCACGGGCCGCCACTGCCCCCTTCTACCCATATTCTTTGCTGGGAGGAGATGGGGCAGGCACCCAGATAGCAAGGACAACTTGCCACAAATTAGTGGCAGTGTTGAAGTGTAAGTCTGTTAACTTGCTGCACATTTTCACTGGCAAGTTATACACTTGCAGAGCACTTGAAGAACAAGTTCTAGTTGACACTTTTCCAGTTTGTGGCAAATTTGCGTGGCAAGTCTTTAGCAAGAGCAAAATTGCAGTGGCGAGTCTACAGCAAGAGCTGTGCAAGTCATGAAAATTCAGTCACAGTGACCCCTGTGGTGGGATGACTATTACACAACATAACTGAACCAGAACTTGCAGCAGACTTGCAGAATATTTGCAAAGAAAGTTGATCTGGAGTCATGCAATCAGGGCCGCCATCAGGGGGGTACAGCCCATACACTTGTAAGGGGCGCCAGCGCCTGGACGGGCCCGGCCGACTGGCAGGGATGCGAGAAGGCATGGGCGGGTGCAGAGGAGCTCCCTGGATGCTCCTGTATGTGTGTGAGTCGGCTGGCTGCTACTCGGTCATGAGCTGACATCGGGCTCTCTGCTGCCACCTCTGGCCATTTCCTGAATGTGCCCCCCTCTGCATGTGGAAACAAGAGCTGGGACTAGGACCACTTTACAAGTAAGGGCTGTTGTGCAGGGGGGCTGTGTGTTTGTGTGTGTACATGCTTGTGTGTGTACGTGTCTCTGTGTGTACATGTCTGTGTGTGTGTACATGCCTGTGAGTGTGTACATGTCTTGTGTGTGTACATGCCTGTGATTGTGTACATGTCTCTGTGTGTATACATGCCTGTGTGTATACAGTATCTCACAAAAGTGAGTACACCCCTCACATTTTTGTAAATATTTGATTCCATCTTTTCATGTGACAACACTGAAGAAATGACACTTTGCTACAATGTAAAGTAGTGAGTGTACAGCTTGTATAACAGTGTAAATTTGCTGTCCCCTCAAAATAACTCAACACACGGCCATTAATGTCTAAACCGCTGGCAACAAAAGTGAGTACACCCCTAAGTGAAAATGTCCAAATTGGGCCCAAAAAGTGTCAATATTTTGTGTGGCCACCATTAATTTCCAGCACTGCCTTAATCCTCTTGGGCATGGAGTTCACCAGAGCTTCACAGGTTGCCACTGGAGTCCTCTTCCAGTCCTCCATGACGACATCACGGAACTGGTGGAGGTTGGAGACCCTGCGCTCCTCCACCTTCCCTTTGAGGATGCCCCACAGATGCTCAATAGGGTTTAGGTCTGGAGACATGCTTGGCCAGTCCATCACCTTTACCCTCAGCTTCTTTAGCAAGGCAGTGGTCATCTTGAAGGTGTGTTTGGGGGTCGTTATCATGTTGGAATACTGCCCTGCGGCTCAGTCTCCGAAGGGAGGGGATCATGCTCTGCTTCAGTATGTCACAGTTGGCATTAATGGTTCCCTCAATGAACTGTATCTCCCCAGTGCCGGCAGCACTAATGCAGCCCCAGACCATGACACTCCCACCACCATGCTTGACTGTAGTTAAGACACACTTGTCTGGTTGCCACCACACAGGCTTCACACCATCTGATGGAAAATAATAAAGGGTGCAACAGTAGTGCAATACAATTAAACTAAATATCATGTGTGAATACGCATATATATATATCTCAAACATTGCTGTGAGACATAAATGGATGGATCTTCTATACGGTGGGGATGGAAAGTATTCAGACCCCCTTAAATTTTTCACTCTTTGTTATATCGCAGCCATTTGCTAAAATCAAGTTCATTTTTTTCCTCATTAATGTACACACAGCACCCCATATTGACAGAAAAACACAGAATTGGTGACATTTTTTGCAGATTTATTAAAAAAGAAAAACTGAAATATCACATGGTCCTAAGTATTCAGACCCTTTGCTCAGTATTTAGTAGAAGCACCTTTTGATCTAATACAGCCATGAGTCTTTTTGAGAAAGATGCAACAGGTTTTTCACACCTGGATTTGGGGATCCTCTGTCATTCCTCCTTGCAGATCCTCTCCAGTTCTGTCAGGGTGGATGGTAAACGTTGGTGGACAGCCATTTTTAGGTCTCTCCAGAGATGCTCAATTAGGTTTAAGTCAGGGCTCTGGCTGGGCCATTCAAGAACAGTCACGGAGTTGTTGTGAAGCCACTCCTTTGTTATTTTAGCTGTGTGCTTAGGGTCATTGTCTTGTTGGAAGGTAAACCTTCGGCCCAGTCTGAGGTCCTGAGCACTCTGGAGAAGGTTTTTGTCTAGGATATCCCTGTACTTGGCTGCATTAATCTTTCCCTCGATTGCAACCAGTCGTCCTGTCCCTGCAGCTGAAAAACA
Source organism: Aquarana catesbeiana (assembly GCF_042186555.1). Lineage (NCBI taxonomy): Eukaryota > Metazoa > Chordata > Amphibia > Anura > Ranidae > Aquarana > Aquarana catesbeiana. Next base: position 48,544,684 of record NC_133332.1, on the reverse strand, counting down.
CCCCCACAGCATGATGCTGCCACCACCATGCTTCACTGTTGGGACTGTATTGGACAGGTGATGAGCAGTGCCTGGTTTTCTCCACACATACCACTTAGAATTAAGGCCAAAAAGTTCTATCTTGGTCTCATCAGACCAGAGAATCTTATTTTTCACCATCTTGGAGTCCTTCAGGTGTTTTTTAGCAAACTCCATGCAGGCTTTCACGTGTCTTGCACTAAGGAGAGGCTTCCGTTGGGCCACTTTGCCTTAAAGCCCTGACTGGTGGAGGGCTGCAGTGATGGTTGACTTTCTACAACCTTCTCCCATCTCCTGACTGCATCTCTGGAGCTCAGCCACAGTGATCTTTGGGTTTTTCTTTACCTCTCTCACCAAGGCTCTTCTCCACCGATAGCTCAGTTTGGCCAGACGGCCAGCTCTAGGAAGGGTTCTGGTCACCCCAAACGTCTTCCATTTAAGGATTATGGAGGTCACTGTGCTCTTAGGAACCTAAGTGCAGCAGAAGTTTTTTTGTAACCTTGGCCAGATCTGTGCCTCGCCACAATTCTGTCTCTGAGCTCTTCAGGCAGTTTATTTTGACCTCATGATTCTCATTTGCTCTGACATGCACTGTGAGCTGTAAGGTCTTATATAGACAGGTGTGTGGCTTTCCTAATCAAGTCCAATCAGTATAATCAAACACAGCTGTCTTCAGCAAACTGTTTGCGGGCTTTTTTGTGCATCATCTTTAGAAGAGGCTTCCTTCTGGGACGACAGCCATGCAGACCAATTTGATGCAGTGTGCAGCATATGGTCTGAGCACTGACAGGCGGACCCCCCCCCCCTCCCCTTCAACCTCTGCAGCAATGCTGGCAGCACTCATAAGTCTATTTCCCTAAGACAACCTCTGGATATGACGCTGAGCACGTGCACTCAACTTCTTTGGTCGACCATGGCAAGGCCTGTTCTGAGTGGAACCTGTCCTGTTAAACCGCTGTATGGTCTTGGCCAGCGTGCTGCAGCTCAGTTTCGGGGTCTTGGCAATCTTCTTATAGCCTAGGACATCTTTATGTAGAGCAACAATTCTTTTTTTCAGATCCTCAGAGAGTTCTTTGCCATGAGGTGCCATGTTGAACTTCCAGTCACCAGTATGAGGGAGTGAGAGCGATAACACCAAATTTAACACACCTGCTCCCCATTCACACCTGAGACCTTGTAACACTAACGAGTCACATGACACCAACACCAATTTGGACAATTTTATTGCCAGCGGTTTAGACATTAATGGACGTGTGTTGAGTTATTTTGAGGGAACAGCAAATGTACACTCACTATTTTACATTGTAGCAAAGTGTCATTTCTTTAGTGTTGTCACATGAAGAGATATAATAAAATATTTACAAAAATCTGAGGGGTGTACTCACTTTTGTGAGATACTGTACATACCTGTTTGTTTACATGCCTATGTGTGTACATGTCTCTGTGTACATACACGCGCGCGTGTGTATGTGCATGTCATGTATACACATGTGAGTGGTGCTGGGAGCGTACAGGTGTGAGTGGTGCTGGAAGCGTACAGATGAGAGGGGGGCTGAGAGCGTACAGGTGAGAGGGGGGCTGAGAGCGTACAGGTGAGAGGGGGGCTGAGAGCGTACAGGTGTGAGGGGGGCTGAGAGCGTACAGGTGTGAGGGGGGCTGAGGCACTAAAGGACTTGGTGGGATGGCCAGTGGACGGGACCCTGGGAATGTTGGTGGTCAGGCTCGGGGGGCAGGCCTAAAGCTGTATAAGGGGCCCCACAATTTCTGATGGCTGCCCTGCATGCAGACTTACTGCAATTGTCTAGCAATAGCTTAGCTAGTTATTTTCAAACTTGCAGCACAATTGCTTGCTATCTGGGTAAGTAAACCGTAACGTCCCAAAGTTCAGAGTCTGGATACAAGAGAACTACAGTGAAAGGAGTGTGAAGCTGGAGAGGAGGGAGAGCACATCCCACACCCCAACCTCCTTTCCAGATTCGGCATATATCATCTAGCACTAAGCTGACAGGTGTAGTGATGCCACTGTCCCTACTCCTGTCAGCTTGTAGTGGCAGAAACTTTCCTAGCAGTGCCCCCCTCCATCGCACATAATACAGGTGCCGGGGTAGCTGTCCCTCCTGCCCCCCTTTCCCCCTTGTCCCAGTCCTGCAATACACATAGGCAGATTCCACACATAATAAAAGAGTGCCCGACCACCGTATAAAATGCCTGCTTACCGGATAGTAAGCAGAAAGAGGCATTTGGCTGTAACCCAGCCATGGCCTTTGTCTTGCAAGGATGGCTGCTGGACACACACAGGAAGTGGTGAAGAGAGACTAACCATAGCGTAATACAGTATGAACAATTTAATAAAACAAAAAAGGGTAGTATTGCACTTACATGTATAAAGATAAAAATCGCATAAAATCAATGCCGGCTGGCAAACACAGGAGCCCGTCCTCCTCTCAAACAGCGTGGTAACGTCAGTGCGTGCCCTCCCAGACGCGTTTCATCATAGGTGACGTTTTCAATTTATCACATACTGCCTCGGTATATCTACGGTGGCCGTTCCGCAAGTGGTTAAACGCCTATGTGTGGATAGGCTAACATTGAGGGGCATTTAGAGGCAGAAAAAAATATCCAATGTTTGTAAAAGTGGTGTTTTTAACGCCCAGTGTGAATGACACCTAAAGCCAGTAAGTAGTAGTAGAGCGCAAACACAAATAAACCCAGCTTTGGAGGACTACTGAAAGATCTCATACACCCTCGGTGTGCAGAGGACTGCCTTATGTAATAACCTGATAAAGTGCAGTTCTTTCTGAGATCACCTTTTGTATCCCCTATAATTTTTATCTTACTGACGCCTTTTTGAAACATTGTAATTATTGTGCACCAGCTGCCACTGGGACAGTATGAACTTTTTTTTAGCTTATGAACATTTGCATTGTTTTTCATTTAATTTACCACTGGCAACTGATTAATTTTTAGCATTCCATTCCACTTTTTTTTCTCTCTAGTATAAGTGAGGGGAAATCCCCTTTAGAAAGTTGTCTCTAGAACAGATGACCTGTTGGAAGATTTCTTCTCACCTTCTGTTCTGGAGTAATGTTTTTGTATGTACTGCCAATTTCCATCACAATGACAATGGTCCTATGATGGACCAATTATGCCTTCCATTCACTGTATGTCATCTGTCGTCTGGGTTGAATGATGCTGAACATCATAATTAAGAGAAAAGGAAAAACTAACAGTACTGGGGAGGAAGTGAGCACTGCAGCCTAACTGCATTTTTATTTTAAATGCTGCCTAGGGGGGACAATAAAAAAGCCAAGAGCTGAGCTTTAAACAAAGAAAAGCTCATTGATGATTGGATAATCTGAGTTTAAAGCAACGTTTGCATACAAATCATTGTAAGTGCGCAAATGATTGGAGACCTTCAAATTGGGGTACTCATGTTACATACAAATGGCAATTGCCCCAACCTATAACTTGACGCATGTCAAATAACAACATAGAATAAATCCCAGTTCAACTTACCAGCCAGCCTGCAATAAACCGAATTGTCCTGTCAAACAATTCACTTTAAAAATGTGTTTCTTTTCACACATTTGCAAATACATGCGTAAGCGGCAAAAGCCAGGCTACGGCACCCTGTATCTGCAGTCCTAACTCTATACATTTTGAGAGCCTCCATAGTAGGAGCACATATATTATAATGGATAGATTGAGGGCAGGTATGCCTGGAGGGAGCCCACTCCTCAAAGGCACAGGGGCGCACTGGACACATAGCACAATGGCAGCGAAGGTGTCCAGTGCACAAACGGCAACTGCCCCAACTTATAGCTGGCCTTAACAGCAAGGAAGGGTGACACATGTCAAACAACAACGAAGAAAAATTCCCAGCTCACTTACCAACCAATCTGCAATAAACCGAATTGTTCTAACAGTTCAAATTAAAAACAGAGGTTTCATTTGCACACATTTGCAAATAAATGCGTAAGCTGCAGAGGCCACGCCATCCCAGTATCATTCTGGGTTCTGGTTCCCAAGTCTCCGGATAATGGCAAACATCCACCGACTTCCCCCAATGTAGTGTACCATGACTGATTCGGGTGGGGGGCAGGGTAAAAAAAAAGGCACAAAGATGCAGACGTGCCTTTTTTGAGAATGTTTTTGGAAAATGCCTTATATAAATATATATATATTTTTTTATCTTGACTAGATTTCATCCTATGACATTGTGCCTCGCTTTGCTGTCATCTCTTACGCTTCAACTGTAAAAACTATTGCAAGTCTAAATGACAATTTGAATCCAGAGGAAGTAATTGAGAACCTTAAGACATTTCGTTACAGTGGTAAGATATTCTACAGGTTGGACTCTTATTGATAACACCTGGTACAACTACGTTATTGGACAGTGCAGAGGACATCCTGGTGGTCAAATTGCTGTCAAGTATTTTATTTTTCTCAAATAAATGATACATTGTTTATTGAAAAAAAAATAAGTTAAAAAAATAGACATCAATCCAGCACAATTGTCACATAGGAGAAGACAATAACAAAGTCAACACCAGTACTGTGGCAATAGGAAAAGGATATTCCAACATAAGAGAGAACTTAGGGCACATAACCTCACAATAATATTCTATCCACAATAAGATCAGTGGGACCAAGGCCAGGGTCTCCACTCACAAGCCCCAGATTTTTTTCAAAATTCCCTACGTAGCTTTCCAGTTGGAGCATATTACCTATAGATTTAACCAATTCAGCATGTGTAGGGGGATCCTGAGATTTCCAATGGACCAGTATAAGGGCCTGAAATAGAGCTCTAGTAATGGCTTCACTGATAAAGTTCTCAACCTGTAAATCACCTAGGATACCCAACACACATTTGAGATTTACAGACAGTGGTTTCAAACACCCCATTAAGGGTGGTCACTACACCTGTCCAGTACGTATTCAACTTGGGGCAGTGGTGGAATTATTGGGGTCGCTGAGGTTGCCATGGCGACCGGGCCCCTTGCTGCAGGGGGCCCTTGAGGGCCCCCTGTATACAGTACTTTGATAGGAGGAGCGGAGACAAGCTCCCCGATCCTAAGCCGAACTGTATTCGGCACTGTGCGGGGAGCTGGTCACATTGATTACAAAGTGAAAGCATAGTGCTGTGCTCTTTGTCTCCCCCTACAGTGCAGTACCCGGCAGGAAGAGCTAAGGTAAAAGCCTGCCCTTTTTTATCTACTGTATGTGTGTTTATATGTATGTGTATGTATGTATGTGTGTGTGTATGTGTGTGAGCATGTATGTATATGTGCATGTGTGTGTGCATGTGTGTGTGCATGTATGTATATGTGTGTGTTCAGTGGTGGTGCGTCCATATGGGCGCCGCCCCCTCTCTCCAGGCACCCCTCTATCACAAATAGATAGATTCATGCATAGCGTCAATCTATCTATGGCCGCCACTGCCCCCCCTATTCAGACGCCTGGCCCCTTTTCGGACGCCAGGCACCTGAATTACACCGGCGGGGGTGTTTTTAAAGCACTAATAGGCTTCAAAATAGGTGAATTGCGAGTGCCATGCTTGGCGCTCACAGTCCACCCAGGTGTGTTAGAAAAGCGATTAAATATTCGCTTTCCTAACACTGAACCGCCTCTCCACCAATCAGGTGCTCGGGTCTGTTACCCGTCACCTGATTGGCTGAAACGACAGGCGCCGCTATTGGATGCCTATCAGGAGGAGAGGATGGGAGGAGACGCATGGAGGACCCCGCTCGTCGCCGTCACCCGCTGGCCCACCGAGACAGCGTAAGTGCTGGGCAGACTGCGAGCGGGCAGGGGGGGTCACAGTGGCAGCATTTGATGGCACAGTGGCTGTGTTTGATGGGCATAGTGGCTGCGTTTGATGGGCACAGTGGCTGCGTTTGATGGGCACAGTGGCTGCGTTTGATGGGCACAGTGGCTGCGTTTGATGGGCACAGTGGCTGCGTTTGATGGGCACAGTGGCTGCGTTTCAGGGCACATAGGCACAGTGGTGGCAATTGATGGGCACAGTGGCTACGTTTGATGGGAACAGTGACTGCATATGATGGGCACAGTGGTGGCAATTAATGTGTACAGTGGCTGTGTTTGATGAGCACAGTGAGGCTGCAATTGATGCGTTTTTTTAAAAATAATTTTTCAGTTTGCTTGCACCCCCCAAAAAATTTTGAGCACCATCTGCCACTGGTTTATGTGTGTGTGCATGTGTGCATTTATATATATATATATATATATATATGTGTGTATGTATGTGTGTTTACATGTATATATGCACATTTTATGTATGCACTTTTAATCCTGACCCCCTATATGTGTCCCATTAGAACCAATTTTTTTTTTTTTTTTTTTTTTGCTTGTTAATAGTACCAGCAAAAAAAAAATGCTGTTCCTCTGAAAAGTGATCCATGCTCGGATCGCTTTTCAGAGGCATTTGACAGCCGGTAAAGAGGCAATATGTTGCCTCCTGACCGCCTGTTTTAACCCCTTAAATGCATCATCACTATGCTGTAACTGCATGCAATGCACACAGTTGCAGGGTGGTTGCAGTGCAGCCACTTCAAGGGTGCCCTGACTGGAAAAAGATTGAGAAACACCGACATAGAGGAACCCATCTCTCCATTTTCCTCCTGCAGCTCCTGAATTCCTTTACATGCAGCCACCCACTTGCGACCGGGCCCTGGTGTTCTGCCATCGGGCTCGGAGAAAAGAGCCCTGTCCGGGAGTCAGGGGGGCCCTTCATGGTTTCTTGCATCGGGGCCCTGAAGATTCTAGTTATGCCTCTGACTTGGGGCATCGTCAGAGTAGATGGATTAGATCCCCATGATCTCACCTACATTAATACACCAGGCAGCAGCACACATTATTATTTATATGATTACATTTAATGCAAGTAGGATCTAGTAAAGCCCCCATTTTAATCTCCAGAGCGTCCTCCCACTACATGGCCTCAAAGGCACCTACTGTGCATCTTTCTCAGTAGTCACATGGGAAGGCATTCAGTAACATTGCATAGCTCCTCGAAATATAACCCTTCACAAGAGCAGTACTTTGCATTAAATTAAATAGAGGGGTCAGAGACTGTCGCCACATTGTACCATCACCCTGGGCCCGCACTGCATGGTGTAATTGAAGATAGTAAAACTGCATACTGTGGGGGAGGCAAAAAGAAGTTTGCAATTCCTGAAAGGGATATAAAGTCCCATTATATATAACTCCATCCCATATTAGAGCTTATTCAGCTTGGGATACGCAAGATTGTCCTAGATTCAGATTATATTGGGTATAGCCAGATGCCTATTGAAGCTGCTTGGCTTTCTTCCAGATTTTTTGGATCAAAGTGTAAGTAGGGAAAAGTTTGTTTGACCTGGTGAAAGCAAGGGCCTCTAAACTGGGAGGGACATTGTCCATTCTGGCGGCATGAAGTAATATGGAAAGAGTAGGCTCAGCCCCAGTAGGAGTGTCCTCTCCGGGGTGGGGCATACATCTCACTAAGTTTTGTAGCTGTGCAGCAAGATAGTACAGCAAAGATTCAGAATGGCTACCCCCCCCCTTTCCTTAGGCCTTTTTAAATATTCCAGCCTGATCCTTGGGGGCTTATGGCACCTCAACAGAGTGCGGAATATGGTAATAATGACTTGGAAACTCTGTAAAGGAATAACTACTGGGGGTTATGGAGATCATATAGAAGCCGAGGCATAAGAATAATTTTTTAAAGTTTGTTCTGCCCACCACAGCCATAATTTGTTTCAGATCCGCACTTATTAGATATATTTGATTTGTGAAGTCATCTATAAACTGCTGTACAAGGATTGGTTCTGGTTTTAGTGTCATAAAGTTGATACCTGCTGTCTTCCACCTGCCCTTTGAGGTAAGCCATCTTGAGCTGCCTCCCTTGGAGAGTAGGCAGTCTGATTCTACACGCCATCCTCTCGTATGCGGGACTATTTCGATTGCATCATTTTAGCTTGAACTTTATGTAGGGGGTTTTATGTTTTATATTATGTCTTATGCCGCGTACACACGACCGGACTTTCCGGCAGAAAAGGTCCAACGGAATCATTCCATCAGATATTCCAATCGTGTGTGGATTTCATCTGACTTTTTCTTTCAAAAATTCTGACGGACCTAGAAATAGAACATGTTTTAAATCTTTCCGACGGAATCCATTCCTATCGGGAAAACCGTTCGTCTGTATGCTATTCCGACGGACCAAAAACTACTAAGGGCAGCTATTGGCTACTAGCTATTGAACTTACTTTTTCTAGTCTCGTCGTACGTCATCGTGTTCTAAATGATTGGACTTTGGTGTGATCGTGTGCAGGCATGTCCATTTCAGCGGAACTCCGTCGGAAAAACCGCCAGAGTTTATTCTGACGGAAAAACCGGTCGTGTGTATGCAGCCTTAGTCATTCTCCTGGTTTTTTTTTGTTCATTCTTATACATTGCAATATCCTTCCTTAACCACTTCAGCCCCAGAAGCATTTACCCCCTTCCTGACCAGAGCACTTTTTACAATTTGGCACTGCGTCGCTTTAACTGCTAATTGCGCGGTCATGCAATGCTGTACCCAAACGAAATTTGCGTCCTTTTCTTCCCACAAATAGAGCTTTCTTTTGATGGTATTTGATCACCTCTGTGGTTTTATTTTTTGCGCTATAAACGGAAAAAGACCGAAATTTAAAAAAAAAAAATGATATTTTCTACTTTCTGTTATAAAAAAAATCCAATAAACTCAATTTTAGTCATACATTTAGGCCAAAATGTATTCAGCCACATGTCTTTGGTAAAAAAAATGTCAATAAGCGTATATTTATTGGTTTGTGAGGTTTCTTGAGGTGCTAAAATGGCAGGGCAGTACAAAACCCCCCCAAATTACCCCATTTTGGAAAGTAGACACCCCAAGGAAATTGCTGAGAGGCATGTTGAACCCATTGAATATTCATTTTTTTGTCCCAAGTGATTGAATAATGACAAAAAAAAAAAAATTTACAAAAAGTTGTCACTAAATGATATATTGCTCACACAGGCCATGGTTATATGTGGAATTGCACCCCAAAATACATTTAGCTGCTTCTCCTGAGTACGGGGATACCACATGTGTGGGACTTTTTGGGAGCCTAGCCGCGTACGCGGCCCCGAAAACCAAGCACCGCCTTCAGGATTTCTAAGGGTGTAAATTTTGGATTCACTCCTCACTACCTATCACAGTTTTGAAGGCCATAAAATGCCAAGATAGCACAACCCCCCCCCCCCCAAATGACCCCATTTTGGAAAGTAGACACCCCAAGCTATTTGCTGAGAGGCATGGTGAGTATTTTGCAGCTCTCATTTGTTTTTGAAAATGAAGAAAGACAAAAAAAATATATATTTTTTCAATTTTTAAAAGTTTGTGACAAAAAGTGAGGTCTGCAAAAAACTCACTATACATCTCAGCAAATAGCTTGGGGTGTCTACTTTCCAAAATAGGGTCATTTGGGGGGGGTTTGTGCCACCTGGGCATTCCATGGCCTCCGAAACTGTGATAGGCAGTGAAGAGTGAAATCAAAAATTTACGCCCTTAGAAAGCCTGAAGGCGGTGCTTGGTTTTCTGGGTCCCGTACGTGGCTAGGCTCCCAAAAAGTCTCATACATGTGGTATCCCCGTACTCAGGAGAAGCAACATAATGTATTTTGGGGTGTAATTTCACATATTCCCATGGCATGTTTGAGCAATATATCATTTAGTGACAACTTTGTGCAAAAAAAAAAAAAAAATTTGTCTTTTTCCCGCAACTTGTGTCACAATATAAAATATTCCATGGACTCGACATGACTCTCAGCAAATAGCTTGGGGTGTCTACTTTCCAAAATGGGGTCATTTGGGGGGGTTTTGAACTGTCCTGGCATTTTATGCACAACATTTAGAAGCTTATGTCACACATCACCCACTCTTCTAACCACTTGAAGACAAAGCCCTTTCTGACACTTTTTGTTTACATGAAAAAATAATTTATTTTTTTTGCAAGAAAATTACTTTGAACCCCCAAACATTATATATTTTTTTAAGCAAATGCCCTACAGATTAAAATGGTGGGTGTTCCATTTTTTTTCACACAGTATTTGCGCAGCGATTTTTCAAACGCATTTTTTTGGGAAAAAACACACTCTTTAAAATTTTAATGCACTAAAACACACTATATTGCCCAAATGTTTGATGAAATAAAAAAGATGATCTTAGGCTGAGTACATGGATATCAAACATGACATGCTTTAAAATTGCAGTGGCAACAAACTAAATACATTTTTAAAAACCTTTAAAAACCTTTACAGGTTACCACTTTAGATTTATAGAGGAGGTCTACTGCTAAAATTACTGCCCTCGATCTGACCTTTGCGGTGATACCTCACATGCATGGTGCAATTGCTGTTTACATTTGACGCCAGACCAATGCTTGCGTTCGCCTTTGCGCGAGAGCAGGGGGGGACAGGGGTGCTTTTTTTTTATTATTATTTTTTTGCTTTTTTATCTTATTTTTAAACTGTTCCTTTCATATATATATATATATATATATATATATATATATATATATATATATATATATATATATATATATATATATATATATATATATATATATATATATATATATATATATATATATATATTTTTTTTTTTTTTTTAATCATTTTTATTGTTATCTCAGGGAATGTAAATATCCCCTATCATAGCAATAGGTAGTGACAGGTACTCTTTTTTGAAAAAATTGGGGTCTATTAGACCCTAGATCTCTCCTCTGCCCTCAAAGCATCTGACCACACCAAGATTGGTGTGATAAAATGCTTTCCCAATTTCCCAATGGCGCTGTTTACATCCCGCGAAATCTAATGCTCGTCGATTCCGGTTTCTTAGGCCATAGGGATGTTTGAAGCCACTCTGGTCTCTGATCAGCTCTATGGTCAGCTGGCTGAATCACCGGCTGCATTCTCAGGTTCCCTGTTGAGACAGGAGAGCCAGAGAAAAACATGGAAGACAGTGGGGGGGGGGGGGGCATTCCCTTCCACTGCTTGTAAAAGCAGTCTAGAGGCTAATTAGCCACTAGGATTGCTTTTACATAAAAGCCGACTGCTGGATGGAAAGAATGATACCAAGATGATACCTAAACCTGCAGGCATCATTCTGGTATAACCACTCAAAGTCCAGCAACATACCAGTACGTTGCTGGTCCTTGTTGGGCATATATTGTAATCTTTTTTTTTTTTTCATGCAGCCTGTGGGCTGAATGAAAAAAGAGATTGATCGGTGGGTATGCCCACCATTAGAATACCTCCCTTCATCCACCCACTTCTAATGATGGGCATACATGCACCATTTATATATGCCGAAGCATGGGGGCATCTGCCCCAAAAGTTAGGAGCAAATCGCTCCTCCGCCCCTGCTGCCCCCATGCTTCGGCATATATCACCTCTGCTGGAGTCATGGCTTTATATATCGTGGGAGCAAACGCTGTTGCTGTCAAGATAAATAAATCCGCGCTGCAGCTGAATGGCGTACCTGAAGACAAAAAAATGGTTAACAATAAAACACAGTAAACAGTAAAGTATAAAAAATTGCATACCTGAAAAGCAAACATGATAAAACATAACAACAATAAAACATTGCAGAATAGAATACAGTAAAAAAGAGCAGAACAATAGAGAGAGAATAGAGAGACAATAAAACGACAACAATTTTTATTTTTTTTATTTTATGTATATTTTTTTTGTAACTGTAACTTTTATAACTGTAACCGGTTCCAGGTTTGGGTCTCTCAAAATGTGATGGCATCTTGGGAGACCCTGTGAAAGTGTGCCTAGTCTGTGCAATGCTGTACCCTACGCTAATACTCAACTAGTGTATGGTAGCGTTCAAAACATTCACCAATGCAAAGACCAGGATTGTCAGGACAGGAGGGACAATAATAGCGGGTGTCATGCCTATATCCGCGCTTGCTGCAGACACAACATCTTTTTTGGGGGGGGTTTGTTGGGTAGGGGTACTCGGGAGGACATAAAAATGCCTCTCATGCAGCTGACTGCATTTGGTTGGGGATGTGAATGGGGGAAGTACTGCATTTGGTTGGGGATGTGAATGGGGGAAGTACGGGCGCTGCAGAAGCGGTGGGTTCCCAATTAGGATTGGTGAATGCAGCAGGAAGGGCATTATGGGCATGACGGGCCTGTGTTTGTCTTCTTCTTGGTGGCAGCGGGACACTACTTGTGCTTGCCACCTCACCAGCTTGAACTGCACTTATGGGACTCGCCACGTCACCAAGTGTTACTGCAGTGCTGGTTTGACTACAACCGGGGTGTACTAGGCCGCTGGTGCTTGCCAGTTCACCAAAACGCTACCAAAAAAACTGTTAGCGATCGCAGGGATCAGGCCTGACTCTGCGAACGCTGCAGTTATGTGTTTAGTATTTTGTAAGTGACAGTGATCGATCGATACTGCACTTGGGTGGGCTGGGCGGAGGGGCAAAACGCAGGTGCTAGCAGGTATCTGGGCTGATCCCGCTAACACTGCGTTTTTCGGAACCCTAAACTGCTGGGGATGCTAGTATAGATCTGATCGGATCAGAAATTGATCCGTTCAGATACTATACCACTAAGGGAGGTGTATGCTGCGTGCGTGGGTGTTAGCGCTACTGGCACTAACCTGACACTGACTGGGGCGATGCAGACCCTATCTGACCCTAAAACCTAAGTTGTATCACCGCCGGGCAATCAGGGGGCTAAACCTTTATTAGGTAATATACGGCGGGTGCCCTGACACTATAAAAAATAAACTAACTAACCAGCGTCACCCGTAACAGTTATATGGTGATCACTGGTGAAAGGGTTAACTAGGGGGTAATCAAGGGGTTAAAACCTTTATTAGGTAGTATATGGGGGTCCCTGACGCTATAAAAAGCTGACGGCGAACCTATATATTTACCTCCCTAACTAGTGTCACCAGTGACACTAATACAGCGATCATAAAAATGATCGCTTAGTGACACTGGTGACGGGTGGTGATCAAGGGGTTAAAACTTTATTAGGGGGGGTTGGGGGGTATCCTAGACCTAAAGGGGGCTAATACTAACTGCCCTACCACACTGTCACAAACTGACACCAATGCAGTAATCAGAAATTAAAAAAACTGCTTGGTGTCACTGTAACGAGGGGGGGGGGGGGGTGATGGGGGGTGTAAAGTGTGCCTGAAGTGTTTTACTGTGTGTGTTGTGTTGGTGCACTCACTCAGATGTCTTCTCTCCTCGGCGCCGGAATGGAAAATACCGAGCCAAGGAGCGATAACATCACTTCCTCTGCCGCTGTTTACTATACAACAGCAGAGGAAGATTCTCATTGGCTGGGAGCAATCGCGAGGGGGGTGGCCACGAATGGATGGCCTCCCTCTCACCTCTGATCACTCGGGGACAGAAGCCAACCGCCTCGGGCACCGGGGGGAAGGGGGTCTGATTGTCCATACATTACTTTGCCTGCCCGTGCCATTCTGCCGCAGTATATCTGCGTGAGGCGGTCGGCAAGTGGTTAAATGTATTTTTTTAATTTGTGCATTATTCTGACCAGAATGCATGCCACCCCCCCCACCACCACCACCACCTTAGTCTATTTGTGGGGATTTGTTGGTTATTGATTTAACCTGTACCTATTGGGCATTTTGTTATATTCTATGCAATCTCTGAATAAAAATAATATTCAGCCATAAAGTAGACACTATGGGGTTGATTTACTAAAGGCAAATATACTGTGCACTGCAAGTGTAGTTGCTCCAGAATTTAGTAAATGAGGTAAAGCTTCACTTTGCAAAGAATACCTAATCACATGCAAGGAAAAAAAAACAGCATTTTTACTTGTACATGATTGGATGCTAGAAATCAGCAGAGCTTCCCCTAATTTCAGAGCTTCCCCTCAGATCTAGAGCAAGTTGCAGTGCTCTTACGGTATGTTATCTTGTGGTGTATTGTGCATACCTCCTAACTGTCCCGGATTGCCAGTGAAAGTCCCGCCTTGGGAGGTCTGTCTTGTGTCCCATGCGCCTTCATTCTGGAACAATACAATGTTCTGGAATTGCCCCCTGGGCCAATCTGACGCCCCCTAAAAATGCCGCCACATTGCCGCTGTCCCACACTGCCTGGTGTACTGCTGGCCAAGACCCGCTTTATTATTCACCCCCAGGCGCTGCCTGGCTCACTGCTCAAACAACTGGTTGCTGGACGCGGCCCGCCTGGTGTCCAGCAACCAGTGACATCACGATAAGGAGGAGAGTGGGACCCCAGCATTCAGAGCGAGCTCCACAGTCAAGTGCAAATAAATATAGGTTAAGCTGGAGTATAAATAGTCCTAAAAGAAATACATGCACCCAAAAATGAACATAACAAATATATAAATATGTGCGTAATATTAGTGCTGATTTAAAAAATCCCAAAAAAACGCATAAAGTATACCAAAAAATGCACAATTAGAGTCAATGGTGTAATAAATAATTGACGTGATAGTGCACCAAGATTATCAAAAATAAGATCCAAATGATATAAGTGTCCAAACAAAATAAAAGTTCTATATATGTAAAAAAGAAAAAAGAAAAAATCTGTGAGAAGTGTCTTTGCTTCCAAAGGATCCCGTGTGAATTGTTGTGGTTGTTATGTTCACACGGGATCCTTTGGAAGCAAAGACACTTCTCACAGATTTTTTCTTTTTTCTTTTTTACATATATAAAACTTTATTTTTGTTTGGACACTTATATCATTTGCAAACTCAAAATTTCCCGCGCTTAGGACAATGTTTTAAAGGAGAACTGCAGCCCCCCCAAAATAAATGGAAAAAGCTACCGAGGTGGAATTAAAAAAATTAAGAAATCTCTGGTGGGGAATATGGCGCTGTTCAGAAATAATGTATATAATAGGATACTAATATCCTACAAAGTGGTGGTAGTATATAAAAAATACTGTAAAAAAAAAAAAAAAAAAAATTCATGAACAAATAACATATCAGGTGTATGTGTCACAGGTGTCAAACAACATATAATAAAACATATGATTGAAAAATCAAGTGCAAATGCGGTGTAAATAATCCTAGAAAAAATATACGTGCACTCAAAAAAGGACAGCAAAAATAATAGTACTGATCTGCAAAATCGCAAAGGAAAAAGCATAAAAGATACCCAAAAAAAAAAATTATATATCCAAAATATGTGCAGATATGAACAATAGTATGATGAATAGTGTAGTGATGTAGCAGAAAAAATCACCATCCAGAAGATATTAGTGTCCGAGCAGATTAAAAGTCTTATATATAAAAAGAAAAAAGAAAAAAACTCTGTAAGAAGTGACTTTGCTTCCAAACGAATCCCGTGTAAATAATTGTGATTGTTGTGTAATCTCCTACTCTGGAACCCCCAATTGTGTCCCCACTCACCGGAAAGCCCAACCCCTGCAGGGGTAATGGGCAAATGAAAGTAAATCCACCAGCAGGAAATCGATCGATATCCCCCTCTGTGTTCCCGTGATCTTCTTCCTGGTTGGGCTGTCAATGGTCTGTCAATGGTCCTCCAAAAAAGTCCACCAGATCATGTCCATATGTGTGGGGAAGAGAGGAGCCTCATAGTGTAAATCCAAATTGACTTTTATTTATTCAGTCCACTTACAAAGAGTAGTTAAAAACAGTGACTAACAGGTGAACCTGTTCCGCCGGCTGGTGTAAGGCTGATGGCTGGAATAGTAACGAGGCAGCGGCTTGCATTCCACAGCCGAGCTGCCGAAAACCGGAAGTAACAGCGACGTATGCGTACCAACGTGACCACGACTTACGCGTTTCGTCATCAAGACGTCATCTGAGGCGCGGCCATCTTGGTACACCATACGTCCTAATATACAGCAGGGAGGTGCCGTGTGTCCAATCAGAGTTCAGGATGGTAACAAAGTAACACGCCCACCCAGCGGGGAATATTACTTGCGCTCTTGTAATAATGGCTCTCTTCCCCACACATATGGACATGATCTGGTGGACTTTTTTGGAGGACCATTGACAGACCATTGACAGCCCAACCAGGAAGAAGATCACGGGAACACAGAGGGGGATATCGATCGATTTCCTGCTGGTGGATTTACTTTCATTTGCCCATTACCCCTGCAGGGGTTGGGCTTTCCGGTGAGTGGGGACACAATTGGGGGTTCCAGAGAAGGAGATTACACAACAATCACAATTATTTACACGGGATTCGTTTGGAAGCAAAGTCACTTCTCACAGAGTTTTTTTCTTTTTTCTTTTTATATATAAGACTTTTAATCTGCTCGGACACTAATATCTTCTGGATGGTGATTTTTTCTGCTACATCACTACACTATTCATCATACTATTGTTCATATCTGCACATATTTTGGATATATAATTTTTTTTTTTTTTGGGTATCTTTTATGCTTTTTCCTTTGCGATTTTGCAGATCAGTACTATTATTTTTGCTGTCCTTTTTTTAAGTGCACGTATATTTTTTCTAGGATTATTTACACCGCATTTGCACTTGATTTTTCAATCATATGTTTTATTATATGTTGTTTGACACCTGTGACACATACACCTGATATGTTATTTGTTCATGAATTTTTTTTTTTTTTTTTTTTTTTTACAGTATTTTTTATATACTACCACCACTTTGTAGGATATTAGTATCCTATTATATACATTATTTCTGAACAGCGCCATATTCCCCACCAGAGATTTCTTACTTATATCATTTGGATCTTATTTTTGATAATCTTGGTGCACTATCACGTCAATTATTTATTACACCATTGACTCTAATTGTGCATTTTTTGGGTATACTTTATGTGTTTTTTTGGGATTTTTTAAATCAGCACTAATATTACGCACATATTTATTTATTTGTTATGTTCATTTTTGGGTGCATGTATTTCTTTTATTACTATTTATACTCCAGCTTAAAGCGGGGGTCCACCTATCTATCGTTTTTTTTTTTTTGGAGTTCATTCACAAACTTTTCTTCTCATGATTATCTACTCACATGTTCTGTGTAATAAGTCCGCCTGTGTCCGATTTCGTTGTAAAGAATAACTTATAAAATTCACTGAAGGCGGTTTCCATCTCCATTGTGGGCATTTGAAGCCCACAAGCATGTATTTCCTGGATGCGGTGAATGCTGTGCTCCCAGCATTCACTGGGATGTTGTGATGACGCTGTTGCACAATGCATGCTGGGAAGCCTGAGACTAGCTCCCAGGGGACTGTGGGAGGTCTGGGAGAGGCTAGAAACACGCCTACTCCCATGGGAGGAAAACCAGGAAGTGCTAAGAAGATTAGAAAAAAAAAGATAATTAGGGCGATTTAAATTTTTTTACACAGCATGTCAGCATCTAGGCAAGGAAGAGAATGCATAGAGATAATGTTCAAAATTTGGGTGGAACCCCGCTTTAACCTATATTTATTTGCACTTGACTTTATAATATTACGTGATGTTTTACACATGTGGCATTTACACATGACATACTGTTTGTTTACTATTTACACATTTTTTTACAGTACTTCTCACATATTGTAACAATTTTTTTGGGGTACTATTTTAATTCCGTTCACTTTTGAACAGTGCCACATTCCCCATGAGAGTTTTTTAGTCTTTTTGGATTTCACCTCGGTGTTTTTCCATTTTTTTGGGGGGGCTGCAGTTCTCTTTAAATATTGTCCTAAGCGCGGAATATTTGAGTTTGTGAGCTCCACAGTCACCCGTACCTAGGACCGCAAGCTCTGCCCCCGACTCTGGGTCTTGCCTGAAGGCCGTTTCTGCCCCTGGAAGAAATGTAGGAGAAATGCTCCCTGCAGTGCCCAGAGGATGCTCATGGTCACTCTGCTCCCTCCCATACACTGTCCCCCTCCAGTCATGCTGTACAGTCCCCCCATACTGCCCTCCACTATCCCCCCCCATCATACTGCCCTCACTGCCTCCCCTCCCATTATACTGCCCTCCACCCATCATACTGCCACACCTCCCATCATACTGCCCTCCGCTGCCACCCCCTCCCATCATACTGCCCTCCACTGCCACCCCTCCCATCATAGTGCCCTCCACTACCAGTCCTCCCATCATACTGCCCTCCACCCCATCATACTGCCCTCCAATGCCACCCCCTCCCATCAAATGTTTTTTTTAAAACTATAAAAATTAAATTGTAAAATAAAGTATAATGGTAAAAAATAATACAAAAATAAAATAACAAAAACTACTGATCCCGTCCACTGCCCTACTGATTATATCCACTGCTCTACTGATTATATCCACTGCCCTACTGACCACGTCCACTGCCCTACTGACCACGTCCACTGCCCTGCTGACCACGTCCACTGCCCTACTGACCACGTTCACTGCTGTACTGACTGACACCATTCACAGTCCACCCTGACACCACTGGCGGGACTACCCGCAAAGTTTGCACTTGCAACTGGGCCCTGGCCTTCTGTCACAATGGCAGGGACCCAAGACTGCAGGACTGCACAACATGTGAAAGGGATCTGCTGTGGGACCATAAAGGGTCGTGGGATCAGTGGGAAGGGCTCTAGGCTCGGAGTGAATGGCCCAGGCAGGAGGTCGGGGGGCCCTTTATGGTTTCTTGCACCAGGGCCCTGAAGGTTCTAATTACGCCTCTGCTGCACCCTGTATATAGCTCATCCCAGTAACCTGCACCCCGTATATACAGTGGCTTGCGAAAGTATTCGGCCCCCTTGAACTTTTCAACCTTTTGCCACATTTCAGGCTTCAAACATAAAGATATAAAATTTTTATTTTTTGTGAAGAATCACCAACAAGTGGTACACAATTGTGAAGTGGAACGAAATCTTTTGGATTTTTGAAACTTTTTTAACTAATAAAAAAATGAAAAGTGGGGCGTGCAAAATTATTCGTCCCCCTTGCGTTAATACTTTGTAGAGCCACCTTTTGCTGCGATTACAGCTGCAAGTCGCTTGGGGTATGTCTCTATCAGTTTTGCACATTGAGAGACTGAAATTCTTGCCCATTCTTCCTTGCAAAACAGCTTGAGCTCAGTGAGGTTGGATGGAGAGCGTTTGTGAACAGCAGTTTTCAGCTCTTTCCACAGATTCTGGATTGGATTCAGGTCTGGACTTTGACTTGGCCATTCTAACACCTGGATGCGTTTATTTGTGAACCATTCCTTTGTAGATTTTGCTGTATGTTTGGGATCATTGTCTTGTTGGAAGATAAATCTCCGTCCCAGTTTCAGGTCTTTTGCAGACTCCAACAGGTTTTCATCCAGAATGGTCCTGTATTTGGCTGCATCCATCTTCCCCTCAATTTTAACCATCTTCCCTGTCCCTGCTGAAGAAAAGCAGGCCCAAACCATGATGCTGCCACCACCATGTTTGACAGTGGGGATGGTGTGTTGAGTGTGATGAGCTGTGTTGCTTTTACACCAAACATATCGTTTTGCATTGTGGCCAAAAAGTTCGATTTTGGTTTCATCGGACCAGAGCACCTTCTTCCACATGTTTGGTGTGTCTCCCAGGTGGCTTGTGGCAAACTTTAGACGAGACTTTTTATGGATATCTTTAAAAAATGGCTTTCTTCTTGCCACTCTTCCATAAAGGCCAGATTTGTGCAGTGTACGACTGATTGTTGTCCTATGGACAGACTCTCCCACCTCAGCTGTAGTTCTCTGCAGTTCATCCAGAGTGATCATGGGCCTCTTGGCTGCATCTCTGATCAGTCTTCTCCTTGTCTGAGCTGAAAGTTTAGAGGGACAGCCAGGTCTTGGTAGATTTGCAGTGGTCTGATACTCCTTCCATTTCAAAATGATCGCTTGCACAGTGCTCCTTGGGATGTTTAAAGCTTGGGAAATCTTTTTGTATCCAAATCCGGCTTTAAACTTCTCCACAACAGTATTACGGACCTGCCTGGTGTGTTCCTTGGTCTTCATGATGCTCTCTGCGCTTTCAACAGAACCCTGAGACTATCACAGAGCAGGTGCATTTATACAGAGACTTGATTACACACAGGTGGATTCTATTTATCACCATCAGTCATTTAGGACAACATTGGATCATTCAGAGATCCTCGCTGAACTTCTGGAGTGAGTTTGCTGCACTGAAAGTAAAGGGGCCGAATAATTTTGCACGCACCACTTTTCAGTTTTTTAATTGCTAAAAAAGTTTAAAATATCCAATAGATTTCATTCCACTTCACAATTGTGTCCCACTTGTTGATGATTCATCACAAAAAATTTAAATTTTATATCTTTATGTTTGAAGCCTGAAATGTGGCAAAAGGTTGAAAAGTTCAAGGGGGCCGAATACTTTCGCAAGCCACTGTAGCTCATCCCAGAACCCTGCACTCTGCACGCAGCTCATCACAGAACTCTGCACACTGTATATAGCTCATCCTAGAACCCTGCACTCGGTAAAATAGCTCACTGCAGAACCCTGCACTCTGTATATAGCTCATCCCAGAATCCCAGAACCCTGCACTCTGTACATAGCTCATCCCAGAACCCTGCACTCTGTACATAGCTCATCCCAGAACTCTGCACTCTGTACATAGCTCATCCCAGAACTCTGCACTCTGTACATAGCTCATCCCAGAATCCTGCACTCTGTACATAGCTTATCCCAGAACTCTGCACTCTGTACATAGCTCATCCCAGAATCCTGCACTCTGTACATAGCTCATCCCAGAATCCTGCACTCTGTACATAGCTCATCCCAGAATCCTGCACTCTGTACATAGCTCATCCCAGAATCCTGCACTCTGTACATAGCTCATCCCAGAATCCTGCACTCTGTACATAGCTCATCCCAGAATCCTGCACTCTGTACATAGCTCATCCCAGAACCCTGCACTCTGTACATAGCTCATCTCAGAACCCTGCACTCTGTACATAGCTCATCCCAGAATCCTGCACTCTGTACATAGCTCATCCCAGAATCCTGCACTCTGTACATAGCTCATCCCAGAATCCTGCACTCTGTACATAGCTCATCCCAGAATCCTGCACTCTGTACATAGCTCATCCCAGAATCCTGCACTCTGTACATAGCTCATCCCAGAATCCTGCACTCTGTACATAGCTCATCCCAGAATCCTGCACTCTGTACATAGCTCATCCCAGAATCCTGCACTCTGTACATAGCTCATCCCAGAATCCTGCACTTTGTACATAGCTCATCCCAGAACCCTGCACTCTGTACATAGCTCATCCCAGAATCCCAGAACCCTGCACTCTGTACATAGCTCATCCCAGAATCCTGCACTCTGTACATAGCTCATCCCAGAATCCTGCACTCTGTACATAGCTCATCCCAGAATCCTGCACTCTGTACATAGCTCATCCCAGAATCCTGCACTCTGTACATAGCTCATCCCAGAACCCTGCACTCTGTACATAGCTCATCCCAGAATCCCAGAACCCTGCACTCTGTACATAGCTCATCCCAGAACCCTGCACTCTGTACATAGCTCATCCCAGAATCCTGCACTCTGTACATAGCTCATCTCAGAATCCTGCACTCTGTACATAGCTCATCTTAGAATCCTGCACTTTGTACACAGCTCATCCCAGAACCCTGCACTCTGTACATAGCTCATCCCAGAATCCCAGAACCCTGCACTCTGTACATAGCTCATCCCAGAATCCTGCACTCTGTACATAGCTCATCCCAGAATCCTGCACTCTGTACATAGCTCATCCCAGAATCCTGCACTCTGTACATAGCTCATCCCAGAATCCTGCACTCTGTACATAGCTCATCCCAGAACCCTGCACTTTGTACATAGCTCATCCCAGAACCCTGCACTCTGTACATAGCTCATCCCAGAATCCCAGAACCCTGCACTCTGTACATAGCTCATCCCAGAATCCTGCACTCTGTACATAGCTCATCCCAGAATCCTGCACTCTGTACATAGCTCATCCCAGAATCCTGCACTCTGTACATAGCTCATCCCAGAATCCTGCACTCTGTACATAGCTCATCCCAGAATCCTGCTCTCTGTACATAGCTCATCCCAGAACCCTGCACTCTGTACATAGCTCATCCCAGAATCCCAGAACCCTGCACTCTGTACATAGCTCATCCCAGAACCCTGCACTCTGTACATAGCTCATCCCAGAATCCTGCACTCTGTACATAGCTCATCTCAGAATCCTGCACTCTGTACATAGCTCATCTCAGAATCCTGCACTTTGTACATAGCTCATCCCAGAACCCTGCACTCTGTACATAGCTCATCCCAGAATCCCAGAACCCTGCACTCTGTACATAGCTCATCCCAGAATCCTGCACTCTGTACATAGCTCATCCCAGAATCCTGCACTCTGTACATAGCTCATCCCAGAATCCTGCACTCTGTACATAGCTCATCCCAGAATCCTGCACTCTGTACATAGCTCATCCCAGAACCCTGCACTTTGTACATAGCTCATCCCAGAACCCTGCACTCTGTACATAGCTCATCCCAGAATCCCAGAATCCCAGAACCCTGCACTCTGTACATAGCTCATCCCAGAATCCTGCACTCTGTACATAGCTCATCCCAGAATCTTGCACTCTGTACATAGCTCATCCCAGAATCCTGCACTCTGTACATAGCTCATCCCAGAATCCTGCACTCTGTACATAGCTCATCCCAGAATCCTGCACTCTGTACATAGCTCATCCCAGAATCCTGCACTCTGTACATAGCTCATCCCAGAACCCTGCACTTTGTACATAGCTCATCCCAGAACCCTGCACTCTGTACATAGCTCATCCCAGAATCCCAGAACTCTGCACTCTGTACATAGCTCATCCCAGAATCCTGCACTCTGTACATAGCTCATCCCAGAATCCTGCACTCTGTACATAGCTCATCCCAGAACCCTGCACTCTGTACATAGCTCATCCCAGAACCCTGCACTCTGTACATAGCTCATCCCAGAATCCTGCACTCTGTACATAGCTCATCTCAGAATCCTGCACTCTGTACATAGCTCATCTCAGAATCCTGCACTTTGTACATAGCTCATCCCAGAACCCTGCACTCTGTACATAGCTCATCCCAGAATCCCAGAACCCTGCACTCTGTACATAGCTCATCCCAGAATCCTGCACTCTGTACATAGCTCATCCCAGAATCCTGCACTCTGTACATAGCTCATCCCAGAATCCTGCACACTGTACATAGCTCATCCCAGAATCCTGCACTCTGTACATAGCTCATCCCAGAACCCTGCACTTTGTACATAGCTCATCCCAGAACCCTGCACTCTGTACATAGCTCATCCCAGAATCCCAGAACCCTGCACTCTGTACATAGCTCATCCCAGAATCCTGCACTCTGTACATAGCTCATCCCAGAATCCTGCACTCTGTACATAGCTCATCCCAGAATCCTGCACTCTGTACATAGCTCATCCCAGAATCCTGCACTCTGTACATAGCTCATCCCAGAACCCTGCACTCTGTACATAGCTCATCCCAGAATCCCAGAACCCTGCACTCTGTACATAGCTCATCCCAGAACCCTGCACTTTGTACATAGCTCATCCCAGAACCCTGCACTCTGTACATAGCTCATCCCAGAATCCCAGAACCCTGCACTCTGTACATAGCTCATCCCAGAATCCTGCACTCTGTACATAGCTCATCCCAGAATCCTGCACTCTGTACATAGCTCATCCCAGAATCCTGCACTCTGTACATAGCTCATCCCAGAATCCTGCACTCTGTACATAGCTCATCCCAGAATCCTGCACTCTGTACATAGCTCATCCCAGAACCCTGCACTCTGTACATAGCTCATCCCAGAATCCCAGAACCCTGCACTCTGTACATAGCTCATCCCAGAACCCTGCACTCTGTACATAGCTCATCCCAGAATCCCAGAACCCTGCACTCTGTACATAGCTCATCCCAGAATCCTGCACTCTGTACATAATCATCCCAGAATCCTGCACTCTGTACATAGCTCATCCCAGAATCCTGCACTCTGTACATAGCTCATCCCAGAATCCTGCACTCTGTACATAGCTCATCCCAGAACCCTGCACTTTGTACATAGCTCATCCCAGAACCCTGCACTCTGTACATAGCTCATCCCAGAATCCCAGAACCCTGCACTCTGTACATAGCTCATCCCAGAATCCTGCACTCTGTACATAGCTCATCCTAGAATCCTGCACTCTGTACATAGCTCATCCCAGAATCCTGCACTCTGTACATAGCTCATCCCAGAATCCTGCACTCTGTACATAGCTCATCCCAGAACCCTGTACTCTGTACATAGCTCATCCCAGAACCCCAGAACCCTGCACTCTGTACATAGCTCATCCCAGAACCCTGCACTCTGTACATAGCTCATCCCAGAACCCTGCACTCTGTACATAGCTCATCTCAGAATCCTGCACTCTGTACATAGCTCATCTCAGAATCCTGCACTTTGTACATAGCTCATCCCAGAACCCTGCACTCTGTACATAGCTCATCCCAGAATCACAGAACCCTGAACTCTGTACATAGCTCATCCCAGAATCCTGCACTCTGTACATAGCTCATTCCAGAATCTTGCACTCTGTACATAGCTCAACCCAGAATCCTGCACTCTGTACATAGCTCATCCCAGAATCCTGCACTCTGTACATAGCTCATCCCAGAATCCTGCACTCTGTACATAGCTCATCCCAGAATCCTGCACTCTGTACATAGCTCATCCCAGAATCCTGCACTCTGTACATAGCTCATCCCAGAACCCTGCACTTTGTACATAGCTCATCCCAGAACCCTGCACTCTGTACATAGCTCATCCCAGAATCCCAGAACTCTGCACTCTGTACATAGCTCATCCCAGAATCCTGCACTCTGTACATAGCTCATCCCAGAATCCTGCACTCTGTACATAGCTCATCCCAGAATCCTGCACTCTGTACATAGCTCATCCCAGAATCCCAGAACCCTGCACTCTGTACATAGCTCATCCCAGAATCCCAGAACCCTGCACTCTGTACATAGCTCATCCCAGAATCCTGCACTCTGTACATAGCTCATCCCAGAATCCTGCACTCTGTACATAGCTCATCCCAGAACCCTGCACTCTGTACATAGCTCATCCCAGAATCCTGCACTCTGTACATAGCTCATCCCAGAATCCTGCACTCTGTACATAGCGCATCCCAGAACCCTGCACTCTGTACATAGCTCATCCCAGAATCCCAGAACCCTGCACTCTGTACATAGCTCATCTCAGAACCCTGCACTCTGTACATAGCTCATCCCAGAATCCTGCACTCTGTACATAGCTCATCTCAGAATCCTGCACTCTGTACATAGCTCATCTCAGAATCCTGCACTTTGTACATAGCTCATCCCAGAACCCTGCACTCTGTACATAGCTCATCCCAGAATCCCAGAACCCTGCACTCTGTACATAGCTCATCCCAGAATCCTGCACTCTGTACATAGCTCATCCCAGAATCCTGCACTCTGTACATAGCTCATCCCAGAATCCTGCACTCTGTACATAGCTCATCCCAGAACCCTGCACTTTGTACATAGCTCATCCCAGAACCCTGCACTCTGCACATAGCTCATCCCAGAATCCCAGAACCCTGCACTCTGTACATAGCTCATCCCAGAATCCTGCACTCTGTACATAGCCCATCCCAGAATCCTGCACTCTGTACATAGCTCATCCCAGAATCCTGCACTCTGTACATAGCTCATCTCAGAATCCTGCACTCTGTACATAGCTCATCCCAGAATCCTGCACTCTGTACATAGCTCATCCCAGAACCCTGTACTCTGTACATAGCTCATCCCAGAATCCCAGAACCCTGCACTCTGTACACAGCTCATCCCAGAACCCTGCACTCTGTACATAGCTCATCCCAGAACCCTGCACTCTGTACATAGCTCATCCCAGAACCCTGCACTCTGTACATAGCTCATCTCAGAATCCTGCACTCTGTACATAGCTCATCTCAGAATCCTGCACTTTGTACATAGCTCATCCCAGAACCCTGCACTCTGTACATAGCTCATCCCAGAATCTCAGAACCCTGCACTCTGTACATAGCTCATCCCAGAACCCTGCACTCTGTACATAGCTCATCCCAGAATCCTGCACTCTGTACATAGCTCATCCCAGAATCCTGCACTCTGTACATAGCTCATCCCAGAATCCTGCACTCTGTACATAGCTCATCCCAGAATCCTGCACTCTGTACATAGCTCATCCCAGAATCCTGCACTCTGTACATAGCTCATCCCAGAACCCTGCACTTTGTACATAGCTCATCCCAGAACCCTGCACTCTGTACATAGCTCATCCCAGAATCCCAGAACTCTGCACTCTGTACATAGCTCATCCCAGAATCCTGCACTCTGTACATAGCTCATCCCAGAATCCTGCACTCTGTACATAGCTCATCCCAGAATCCTGCACTCTGTACATAGCTCATCCCAGAATCCTGCACTCTGTACATAGCTCATCCCAGAACCCTGCACTCTGTACATAGCTCATCCCAGAATCCCAGAACCCTGCACTCTGTACATAGCTCATCCCAGAACCCTGCACTCTGTACATAGCTCATCCCAGAATCCTGCACTCTGTACATAGCTCATCTCAGAATCCTGCACTCTGTACATAGCTCATCTCAGAATCCTGCACTTTGTACATAGCTCATCCCAGAACCCTGCACTCTGTACATAGCTCATCCCAGAATCCCAGAACCCTGCACTCTGTACATAGCTCATCCCAGAATCCTGCACTCTGTACATAGCTCATCCCAGAACCCTGCACTCTGTACATAGCTCATCCCAGAATCCCAGAACCCTGCACTCTGTACATAGCTCATCCCAGAACCCTGCACTCTGTACATAGCTCATCCCAGAATCCTGCACTCTTTACATAGCTCATCCCAGAATCCTGCACTCTGTACATAGCTCATCCCAGAATCCTGCACTCTGTACATAGCTCATCCCAGAATCCTGCACTCTGTACATAGCTCATCCCAGAATCCTGCACTCTGTTCATAGGTCATCCCAGAACCCGGCACTCTGTATGTAATGCACTCCAAACCCTGCATGCTTTTATCCTTTTTTAAATAAATGTGCTGGGGTTTGTATATATCCACGAGACTCTTGCTTGTGGAACCACAATAAAAGCATATTTTATAGGTACAAGGAAGTTTTGTTTAATGATGCCCCTTAAGCTCCTCCCGCTGTTTGACCATGCCCACATTTGCCGCGACGCTCTATGCAAGGTTACTTCCTTCCTCGAGTGTACCTCATTCTGAAGTTCAAAAGGGAGTTATGGTGTTTGTATGTTTCCTGTGACATCACTTCCTTCATGGTTACTGATTGAGTGTAGAGTAGAAAAACAAGATGGTGACAGGAAACAGAATAACTTTTTTTTTAGCATTGCTACAGTGATTTATTACTCAAAAATGATGTATGCATGATTTTAGTGCAATGCAAGGCAACACAGCACACAGGTGTGAACAACACAAATGGCCACTAATGTTATTTCTCTTGATTTTGTGTTATGATTGCACTGGGCAACGCCAGCCAACACATCACAATGGCTCTGGTGTGAACCAGATTGTAACTTGTGTGGCCGGTTTACGAGCTTACTGATTTTACTTGTTGTTTCCAATGATTTGAGAGTTTTTTTTTTTTTGCTCCATTTTAATCTTCCTATTTCAAAACCTTTTTTCACCTCCCAGAACATGATGACAAGACGGGAACAAACACTCGCGGAGCACTGGCTGAAGTGTGTGGAATGCTGTCTCTGGATCTGGTAAAAAATAAAGAAAAGTTTCTGGAAACCCGGAATATCATTCTGCTATTAACAGACGGTAACGGCACTTGTACTTTAAGATGCTGATTCAGTAATGGGAAGAGCAGTGAGGGTGGCCCATGTGCAGCAACCCCTAAAAACCAATCGGAACTCAGTTTACTCAAGTAACATAAAACTGTGCCTTAAACACTTGACCGCTGCAAGATTTACCCCCCCCCCCTTCCTGACCAGGCCATTTTTTGCGATACGGCACTTTTGACACTTTTTGGGGACCAGTGACACTAATACAGTGATCGGTGCTAAATAATATGCACTGACACTGGCTGGGAAGGGGTTAACATCAGGGGCGGTCAAAGGGTTAACTGTGTAGCCTGTGTTTTTTCTTACTGTGGTACAAGGGGAAGGCATTGATCCGTGTCCCTGCTTTGCACAGGAACCATGCCCTCTGTACTGACAGAACGGGGACCTGCCTTGTTTACATAGGCAGATCGCCATTCTCCTTCTGTACTGAAGGATCGGCAGGTGCCGGCGACCAATGAGTTTGCATGTTTTTTACAGGCAGTATGAAGACTGCCTACAGAAAACATGCAAATTTCCACAATCATTGATGATATGGGCTTGCATGTCAGGTAAAGGTACAGGGAGATGACAGTCATTAAATCTTCAATAAATGCACAAGTTTATAAAGATTTTGGACACTTTTCTTATTTCATCAATTGAAAGGATGTTTGGTGATGATGACATAATTTTTCAGGATGATAATGCATTTTGCCATAGGGCAAAAGCCATAAAAACTTTCCTTCAAGAAAGGCATATAATGTCAATGGCATGGCCTGCAAATAATCTGGACCTCAATTCAACTGAAAATCTGTGGTGGAAATGAAAGAAAATGGTTTATGACATGGCTCCAACCTGCAAAGTTGATCGGCAATAAGAGAAAGTTGGAGCCAGATTGATGAAGAATACGGTTTGTCGATAGTTAAATCTATACCTCAGAGAATTCAAGCTGTTATAAAAGCCAATGGTGGTGGAACAAAGTTCAGTGGTATACTGTGTTTTTTTTCCATAATATTTTCCTTAGAATTGAGTTCCATATTTTTTTTCCTCTGCTTGATGTGCAAAAACAGTTGCAATTGAGCACAGTTTTCTTTCTTTTTTATTTTTATAAGTGTTAAGCCAGAAGGTTAAATGAAAATAGTTTTGAGACATATCTTATTCGTTTTTTTTCTACACAATTAAACAATTGAATGAACATTTTCCAAGAGTGGAAATTCCATACTTCCATACTGCCAGGGGTTGTATATTCCCCTGTTTAGAAGCCATATGTAAACTTTTTTGCTCCACTGTCAACCTGCCTTTATATGTTCTCTAATGACTAATTCTGTGATTCTTCAGGAAAGTACAATATGGGGGGAGACCCAGCTGTGGAAATCCAGAAGATCAGAGAGCTTTTGTATATAGAAAAGGGCCAAAATGATCGGGAGCAGTATCTGGGTAAGTAAAACCAAGCATCCAATTGGGAGGTGCCATTAAATGAAGACTGTTGAGCACTGATACTGGTGGGTGCTGGCTGTCAGGCAAGTATTTCAGCAGCTATTTTTGTAACTGATCGAGGAACAGACTTAAATTATTTTGACTTTAGGCCAGCTTTAACTTTAACTGTCTTGGTCTTGGGTCCTTTTTAAGTTTATATGTTTTAAACTGATGTTTTATATCTGTTCTCTTTTACTATATTTATACATTCTTTGTTTTTAAAAATAAAGAGTTAATATATGACAAATGATTCCCAGAGCACTATAGGTTAGCTAAAATGACAGCACTGCAGTAGCTGCCTGTCTTCAGCCATGATTTGTCTTACTGAAACCCCAGATTGAGCTGCCTGATACGGAAGGTGTAACTGCTTGAGCTACTAAGCCCTTTAAACAATAGGGTGCTTTTGTGAAAAGAACTAGGGAGGGCCTGTAAACATGTAAAAGAGGGCAAGAGCTGTACCTGTGCTGACTTAAAAATGCAAAATATTCATGCAAAAATATTTTCTATTTACTTGACTAAAAAAAAATTCAATTTGTTTAGTCTAACCCACAATAAATAAGAGGAAAATATATACAAAATCACTATACAGTCCTTTTTGAGATGAACAGAAACCGCTTAAAAGTCCACCCTTACATATGACCTCTTCCCCCGAGTCTGCCTTTTGGTCCCATTTACTTTTGCTCAGCTCGTTAATTCATGTGTGTTAACAAGCATTATGTCAGCGGTTAACATACTTTACATCAAGGGCACTTTCACACTGGTGCATTGGGGGCGTCAGCGGTAAATCGCTGCTAGTTTTAGCAGCGCTTTACCATCTTTTAAGTGGCGCTTTTCGGCCGCTTTTAACCCCCGCTAGCGGCCGAATAAAGGGTTAAAAGCTCTTTGCAGGCGCTTCGGCGGTGCTGCTTATTGATTTCAATGGGCAGGGGCGCTTTAGGAGCATTGTATACACCGCTCCTAAAGCGCCCCCAAGATGCTGCTTGCAGGACTTTTTTTAGCGTCCCGCCAGCGCACCACTCCAGTGTGAAAGCCCTCGGGCTTTCACACTGGAGTGACAGGAGAGGCACTTTACAGGCGATTTGCAGGTGCTATTTTTAGCACTATAGCGCCTGTAAAGTGCCTCAGTGTGAAAGTAGCCTAATGCTACTTGTTAAAAATAACATTGAAAACATCACGCAAATCGGACACGTCACAAAAATTTTACACGCCGCAATTCACATTGGTTGCCTTAGTGCATATGGGTGCCATGGGTGTGCACTGTGTTAATGTGTGCTTTGCTGCAACACATAAATGTAAATCAGCTCATAAAGTGAACCGGTGCTTTGCTCTTGCACTTGCCAACCAGCCGCTGTCATTATACTGCGGCAGGTCGGCACTATCCTGCGAGCCGTCGTAGCTGTACATCGGCTCCATTAAGCGGGATAGCAGGCGCGCGCTGCGGACTCCTGACAGACCCTTGCATCTTTCATCCAGTGCTGCACTAACATTTCTGGATTCTGAGTCATGGGGAAAGCAAAAGAATTGTCAAAGGATCTGCGGGAAAAGGTAGTTGAACTGTAAAAAACAGAAAAGGGATATAAAAAGATATCCAAGGAAATGAGAATTCCAATCAGCAGTGTTCAAACACTAATCAAGAAGTGGAAAATGAGGGGTTCTGTTGAAACCATACCACGGTCAGGTAGACCAACTAAAATTTCAGCCACAACTGCCAGAAAAATTGTTTGGGATGCAAAGAAAAACCCACAAATAACTTCAGGTGAAATACAGGACTCTCTGAAAACATGTGGTGTGGCTGTTTCAAGATGCACAATAAGGAGGCACTTGAAGAAAGATGGGCTGCACGGTCGAGTCGCCAGAAGAAAGCTATTTCTACGCAAATGTCACAAAGTATCCTGCTTACAATATGCCAAACAGCACAGAGGCAAGCCTCAAACCTTCTGGCACAAAGCCATTTGGAGGGATGAGAAAATTTTGCTTTCTGGCCACAACCATAAATGCTACATTTGGAGAGGAGTCAACAAGGCCTATGATGAAAGGTACACCATTCCTACTGTGAAACACGTAGGTGGATCGGTGATGTTTTGGGGATGTGTGAGCTACAAAGGCACAGGAAATTTGGTCAAAATTGATGGCAAGATGAATGCAGGATGTTATCAAAAAATACTGGAGGAACAGTCAGCCTGGAAGCTGTGCATGGGATGTACTTGGACATTCCAACATGACAATGATCCAAAACACAAGGCCAAGTCAACCTGTCATTGGCTACAGCAGAATAAAGCGAAGGTTCCTCCATGAAGGCTGTACAGAGCCAAAACTCCCAAATGAGCTCCCTTTTGAAGCAAACCCCCCAGATCGTTCCCACCAACCTGTAGTACCACATTGTCCGTTGACCTCTCAAGGCTTGCAAAGTAATGCGCCTCGGGCACATCCCTGTTCCACCTCATCTCTGGTACCCTTAACCAGCGGACACCCGGCTCCCACCTGGAAGTGCCTAGCTGCCTAACCATCCGTCTTAAACGGCAGTTCGCCTGACCCCACAAAACATAAGAGTGACCCCCAGATCCAGATGAGGCGTGTTACACTCCATCTGAAAGAAAGAACCAAACCACTGGATAACCCCCACACCACCATGAATACTCGCCCAGCATGATAACTTTTCCCTCCCATTGTCCACGATTAATCAGCCACCATAGAGGGCGCATGTAACTATGGAATCCTCTGGAGTTCCGTCTCCCAATCCGCTCAACAGTCGCCTCGTCCCACCAATACTGAGCAGCCTCTGTGGCCACCCCGATACGGAAGGAGTACAGGCATACTGTCTTACTCCAAACCCACTCTATAAACAGAAACTTGGATAACAGATATCCATCCCCATGGCACAGCACCGCCCCCCCCCCCCCCCACTAGCGGGCGAACCCCCAAAAAAATGCCTCACCAGACAATAGTAAAACCTGGCAAGGGAAACAGTTGCACCCATGCACCCTAGCCCTCCTGGTCCGCCGTTGACCTGCACTGCAAAATGCTCCACCTGTCCTTATTACCAGAGCACGTCCTGTACCCACATACCCCCCCCCCCAAAAACTTCCTAGCCATACTGACCCGTTTGTTAATCCGAAATGCCCCCAAAAAGCCAGTGAAAAAAATGCCTCGAATAATGCAATTTCGTAGCTGAATGAACATAGCAATCCCAGCCCTGCAAAATTGGCCTACAAATTAACAAAGACCACAGGCTGCCTAACATCCTTGCGGTTTTACATCGTTTTTACATTGTTGTAACATCCACCCCACCCTGTAACTTACAGAAAAAATGCTAAGTCTGCCAGCTTCTTCTCTATAGTGGACACCGACACCCTGGTCCGTGTTCCTAGAGACAACATAAAGGACCCTCCTCTTTACCTCCGACTGCACCTGATCCACCCACGCTAACCGCCACACCTACCCCCATTCCTGCCATAACTTGGTGTAGGCTGTCCCCGTAACCTCACTCACCGACCTCCTGATCCATCCCACTCTGGCTCCAATAAAAATCTCCCACAACCAAGCCATGCCAAGCAACCCCTCGTTGCTCAGCCGCTGGTGCCAGCCCTCTGAACCTATCCCACTGAAACAAGACACTGAGTCCGCTAGAGTATTGTCTACCCCAGGGAGGTGCACCGCATATAGAAAGATGTTCCATTGTAGGCCGCGAAGCACCCTGTGGCGTTAAAGCCTTAAACTGGATTGGGACGAACTGAGATGCGGTTAATGACTTGAACCACTCCAATGTTGTCACAATTCAACCTAATTTTCAAACGACTTGCCCCAGATTTCCATGGCCAGCACTACCGGAAGAAGCGGCAGGAGCACCATGTGACCTAGAAAACCCGTGTCTAACCAGGAAACGGGGCCAAGTGCCGCACGCAAATGCCCTGATCAAAAGCCCCATAACCTGATGACTCTGCAGCATCCATAAAAAGCTCCAATTCGAAGCAGCTCACCCGCCCCCACCTACTAACTGATCTCCCATCATACTCTACCAAAATGTGTGCCACACTCTCAAGTCCTCCCAATGTTTCCGATGGAGAAAGTGTGTAGAGGACTTAACTCCCGCCGTAGCAGCCGATAACCAGCTGCAAAAAACCCAGCCCATGGGATAATGCGACATGCAAAATTAACTTACCCAACGGTGAATGTAGCTTTAAGCTGTAACTTGCGCATTCCCCACGACCCACGGTTCTGTGCCTTGAGGGCCACCAATGCATCCTCTGGCAACCAACACTCCCTAGTGTGCGAAACGATCATTATACCTGAAACAAACTAAACATGGTAGTAGGGCCTTACTTCATGCCCTATGCTACCCTGATAGTTCCCAGACCACCCATTCCACAAAGGAACTGAACATCCTGAATCACGCACAGGAAACTGAGCACCCATGGGTAAGCAACAATCTTCTTAAAATTCATCCTGCCCAGCAGTACTCCAGCAAGCGTAAACCATCTGGGTGTACATGGAGCGAACGAAAACAAATTTGACGTCCGCGCTAGCCCTCAAAGCCCCATTTCCGTAGCGGAGAAAATGGGTAAGGCACAACTAGTGTGCCTCCTACTTAGTCACCACCTCTCAAGGCGAATCATAAAATCCGGCCAAGGCTTCACCGCGAACGTCCCGCCCCTGTGACCCCCCCATCTCCTTACCCAGCTGTACAGAGACAACCTCTGGATGTTGTAAAGCGGAACGTCAATACCGTGACACAGGCATAGCCGCACCCAGGAAACAAGGGATCCTAACCCAACAAGAACCCCCCCCCCGGGACCTGGGAGGAGAACCTCCACACCCTGGAGCACTCGTGAATAAAAACGACAGAAGCTCGCAAACTTGCAATTTCCCCTGTTGCACTGCCCACATAAAAACCCCACTGCTTAGTGGCCAGTTGTCCAGGGGAGGCTGCCCCCCTGTAAAACTGGTTTGGAGCCTGCGCTAAGGACATGAGCCGCATCCAGGGGCTGATATCTTAGTGGTCCCACCAAAGAAAAGGATGGATGGCCCTACACTGCCGGAACTGTTCATCGTACTGCAGACAAACCGATCCCCTGTCTACTCCGTGGGCCTCCGACCACCGTCATATAATAACAGAGTGCTGAACAGTGCTCTGGGTTCTTTTACTTATGACACTCGCCATAATGGCAAACACCTGTAGCCAATTGGCGAAAAATCTTGGTATCAGTCTGTACCGCCTCATTCCTCAACCTCCTTCTTCGAATCCTCAGCCATAACCCTATCCAGGTTAAACTTCTCAAGAGTAGGGATGGGCGAACGGTTCGGCCCGAGCATAAGTTCGGGCACAACTTTCGTTGTTCGGGCGTTCGGAGAGCAGCCGAACAAACGGGACGTTCGACCGTTTGTTCGCCCCCCCCCCCCCGAACCGACCACAATGCATTGTGGCGTTGAACAGTGCATTGCATGCCCTGATTGACTGAAGCAGTGAAAGCTTCAGCCAATCAGGGCACAGAGCACTGCACTGTCAGAGTCATGATTATACACTGTCATCATGACTTTATACAATCATGGCTCATTCCCGCCCCACAGTATAAAAGTATTCTTTCAATGGCAGCCATTTTCAGTGTGATTTTGGTGTGGAGAGAGATTGAACAGGGCTCTGTTCAGTGCTATTAGTTAGTGTGCTATACTGTGCTATTTCACTTCAATAGTCAGTGTAGAATATTAGTTTAGTGTCAGTCTAGGGATAGTGTGGGTGTAGTAAGGAGGATCATCATTCAGTTTTTCATAGTGTGCAGCTAGAGTAGGGACAGCTCAGATAGTTTCAGTGTAGTGTAGTGAGACAGTAATCTTGACATTAGTATATAGCTAGAGTAAGGACAGTTCAAATAGCTTCAGTGTAGTGACGGTTGAACACCGTCTATTTGATTGCGTTACTGCCAGTTTAATACCATATAGTTTTGCGTGCGTTACTGCCAGTTTAACGCCATATAGTTTTGCATGCGTTACTGCCAGTTTAACACCATATAGTTCTGTGTGCGTTACTACAAGTTTAACGCCATATAATTTTGTGCGTTACTGCCAGTTTAACACCATATAGTTTTGCGTGCGTTACTGCCAGTTTAACGCCATATCGCTTTGCATGCTTTACTACAAATTTGACGCCATATAGTTTTGTGCGTTACTGCCAGTTTAACGCCATTTACTTCTGTGTGCGTTACTGCTAGTTTAACGCCATATAGTTCTGTGCATCACTGTACGTTTGGCGCATTATATTGCAGTATATTATATTGTATCCGTGGAGTGTGTCTGTGTAGTGTGAGTACTCAAATTAAAGGGCACCAAACACCTCTTTACATTGATTAAAGTGCATCTACGTACAGATTTCAACTTCTCCTTTACATTTGCTTATAAGCACCGCCCCCTCCCTCCCAATAATGTCTGGGAGAACAACAAGGAGAGGCAGACGTTCCCTTGGCACTGTAAGGGGGCCAGCAACAAATGTGTCCACAGGCAAAGGTGGACGTGGTGGTCAGTCCTCAGGCAGGGCATCATTTCCTCTGTTTAGTGAGTTTGCCTGTGCTATCCAGCTACAGCATGCAGAGGAGGTGGTGGACTGGCTTACTAAACCTTCCTCATCCTCCTTATCCTCTGTCACACAAGCAGAGACAAGTGTGCAGTCCCCTGCAGTTGCCAGATTGGATAAACCTGCCTCCTTGTTCACATCTATTCCTGCCATAGCCCTAACATCAGCCATTGAGGAGTCAGCTGAGTTATTTGACCACAGCTTCAGCCACTTGCTCCTTGATGATGCCCAGCCATTACTGGATTCAGATGTTAGTTCTGTGGTTGAGGATGACAGGAACATGAGCCTAGAGAGAGGGAGGAACACTGGTAGACAAATTGGCATTTATGTTCCCCAAGCCGAAGCGTATTGCCAAGTTGTCTCCAGTGGTAATGATGAAGATGGAGGAGATGGAGATGATGATGATGAGGTCACTGATGCGACTTGGCTGCCAGATAGAGCAGAGGAGGAAACTGAAGGTAAGGCGGCACACCCCCAAGGAGGTCGGCATCAAGAAAGAGTAGAGAGCAGCCACCCTATTCCATCTCATTCTGCAGCTGTTATCTCCCAGCCCACCACCCACAGCTCAGCTGTCTGGGCCTTTTTCAGCACATCTGCAGCAGATCGCACTCTTGCTATCTGCAAACTGTGTCACAGGCACATCAAACGTGGCAAAAACACCAACCATTTGGGTACCACATGCCTAACAAGGCATTTCACGTCCAACCACTCAGCCCGTTTGCAAGATCACCTAAAAGCCACACAAAAGGGGCACAAATCTGTCACTCCTCCTCCTCCTTACCCACTTCAGTCTGCCCCTGCAATACCGAGTCATTACCTTTCAGCAGCCTCCACTGACACGGATGGTGGTATAGCACAGGGTGTCCAAGGTCCTAGCAGCTCATCTACCAGCAGCACACCACCAGCTGTAGACTGTAGCCAGCAAATTTCTCTGCCCCATCTTCTGCAGCGGAAAAGAAAATACAGTCCCTGCCACCCACATTCTTGCTTTCATCAAGATTATCTCTATAGGGTTACGATGGGAAGGCGCCACCGACACCCAAAGACCAATTTTAACGCACCCATTACTTCTATCCAAAGTCAAAGTGACACCAGAATGTATCCAAAAAAATCTCTAATCTTGTTCCCAGTGCACTACATTGTGGCCTCATCATACACACTGGCTCCCCAGCTGTTGCTGAGCAAAATAAAGGCAGCTTGCAGGAAAAATTTCATTTTTTTTGGCTTTATAAATTAAATTATTGCTGCAGCAGATTCTAGACATGGTACAGATCTGCCACTTTACAGTTAAACTAAGGGGACCCCCCTGGCATTATATTGGAAGGAATTTTTCATTTTTAGGCTTTCACTTTAAAAATCAAATAAATCACTGCTCATTTAAAAATGACGTTTTTCACAAACTTTTTTTTTTTATTGATCCATGTCACCCAGGGCAGGACCTGGACCCCTATAACCATTGTATGCCTAATTACTTGCATTTAAGCCTTCAAAATGGGCACATTTGATATTTAACGTTCGGGTCCCATTGACTTTAATGGGGTTCGGGTCCAAACGTTCGCGGTGTTTCGGAAGTTCTGGTCCGAACCGAACAGGGGTCCGTTCGGCCCATCCCTACTCAAGAGGTAGCGGGGAAAATCTTCACGTACTCACCTCTGTGAATCTCTCCTGGACATCCTGCTTTAAGTGTGCCCCTATCACTTAGCTTCTTCAGCAGTCTGCATAGCGTCCACCTTTCCTGGGACTTCCTGTGATGTTCCGGCCTCCTCCTCAACGCTGCAACAGCAGCCCTCTGACCCAAGAGGGAGGGTAGCATGGGCCCCGTGGTGTTGGGTGCTACCGCCGTAACTGAGGGGAGGGGGTACCACACTGGGTCCAATCCCTGACCCCACCACAACTACACCACCCAACTGAACCCACGACGCCACCTGCGGGGAATTGCCCCCCCGTTTCCTCCCGCAAAACGGTACACCAAATCTCGCAGCCCCCCTCTAATAAATCCCGGACGCGGCAGGTGCAAGACGTGTTGTGGCCCCGTGAGGAGCTGCCACGCTCCCATCAGCTACCCTAACAAGTTACCCACTACATTACCAAGAAAGTTGTTAAAACAAATTAGTCGACATACCAGGCTGCCCAGGGAGGACCCCCAACAGCCGCTGCTCCAGAATGCCGAATGTCCATGCGAGTCGTCTGCTACATAGCAGGACATTTCACCTTCTGGGATCTGTGGTTCCACACTTGAAGCACCCCAGGTGAGGAAGGCCCGGATGCCGTGGATCCGTTCTGTACCTGGCTCCGCCTCCCCGCACTGGATCCGCCCTTCACAATCCTGTGCAGACCTCCAGCCCGTACAGTACCCCGAGCCGCCTTCCTCCTTCTCCGTGCCTATTAACCCCCTCTCTCTCTTGTCATGGGTCGCCGTTAAATATTAGGGCCGCCAGCCGCGGCTGGCAACAGCCCGGCGGCCATGACATTGCTCTTCCCATGTCGAGACTCCCCCCTATTCCACAGAATCAGAGGGGGAGGAGTCTGTTGGCTCTGGACCGTGACGCCGGGCGGGCGGAGGAGGCAAGCGCGTGCCTCCTGAGCTCTGCCTATGTCGGTGTCTTGCTGAGAAAGTTCCCCCTGGCGGACAAGGACCCCCCTGTATTGCGCAGACGCAGCGCTTGCGCAGTACGAACGACTAAGGAGCCGCCGAAAATAGCCGAAGAGGAAAACCTTCAGTCAGCTGTACACGGTGCCTGCGCCCTGAGTCCAGGTTAAAGCCCCACCATCCAAGTGGACCTAGAGGTAGAATAAAAAAGTGCCGAGCGAAGCGAGGCCATGCCTTAAGCGCGGCGAGCAAAGCGAGCCCACGAGGGGCACTCTTACAAGCGCCGTGTACAGCTGATTTACAACTATTCGGCTTCAGCTATTTCCGCCGGTTCATACCGCGCAAGCGCTGCGCCTGCGCAGTACAGGGGGGTCCTTATCCGCCAAGAGGAACTTTCTCGGCAGAACACCGGGAATCCTGTCCAGGTCACCCACCCGTGAAGCTGTTGCTCACTTCGCCGGTGATCCTGACGGGTCCCGGGTGGTGCTCCTATACTGACCAAACGCTCAGGGGAAGTCTCCGTGGGGAAAAAACGCTCTGGTGGCAGAGACCACCGGACGCGTGGGATGCTCTGCCCCCCCCGCTGCTGGCCCGAACTCCGATGCCTCCTATCAGGGGCAAATAAAGTCACTCTAGCCCCTTGGAAACTACCACCGCCGTGCCCGGATCCTGTCCTTCTCTGCCATGCTCCAAAAATTTGTGACAAGCAGCGTGGAATAAACTGCCTGCTTGTCACCTGTCCCTTCTCTGCTGCCCAGGAGACCCCACCTATCCCATAAATCACTGCCACAAATCCTCCTCATCCTGTTGCTCCTACCAATTCACCTCTCCACCATTCTCCACCTACAATCCTTAACCCCATAGTTGCTTCCCCTTCTCACCCTGTCATGCCGGCCTTGCACTATCTTTCATTTTATTTTCTCTCGCCTTACTATCCATGAGTGAAAAAAGTTTTTGCGTTCTCATTCATATGCTCTGTAAAATGGCTAAGAAATCATAAATTCTGCCAGGGTATGTAAACTTATGAGCACAACTGTGCGTGTGTATAATATATATATCTATATATAGATAGATAGATAGATAGATAGTGTAATGGTTGGGGTATTTAGCTCAAGCGATAAATGCGTTTTTAGTGCAGTGAGTCCACCTCAGACAGGCATTATAGTTAAGGGCCTGGTAGCCCACGTTTATTAGACCGAAAAACAAAAGCAAAAAGGTCCATTCAGGATTCCCACGCAGGGGTTTAACTTCATTAAGCACTCCAAAAATAAGGAAAACATACCAAGCCACCTGGCTCTCTTGTCAGCAGTTCCTCTGCTTGCTCTCAAAAGATTTGCCAATTCTTTACAGCCCCCTGGACTCACTGGCTTCCTCAGTCTCCCCGACTCTCAAGGCTGGCCAGCCTTTCCCAGTCCCTGGGCAAAGAATCCCCTTTACATAGGCTGCAGACTCCCACAGGGCAGACCACTCTCCAGACACAGGTCTGTCTTCACACAGCAGTAGCAACAAGCTACACACACTCCACCTTCCTCCACCCTCTGCTCTCACTAGCCCCTCGTTATATGGGCTGTGTGCACCTGGGCACACAACCTGCTGGCTCTCCATAAGACATGGACACAGGGTTAGAGATCCCATCCCTTTTCCCAGTGACAGGGACTATTACATATCCCCCCCCTTTGTTTCGATCCGGAGGGAGGAACACCAGCACCCGTCATGGTTGGGACACCTCTGTGCTGGCTGTCAGCCACGTAGGCCCAACCTTTTTTTCGGGTGCGCTTCCAGGTACGTCCCACCCTGGATCTTAACAGGGTCCTACATTTCCCTATACTCCCCCCTTGTTTCGCACCGGAGGGAGGAACACATAAACCAGTCACTAAGAATGGGACACCTCTGTGCCAGCCATTCGCTGCGTAGGCCCATTTCTTTTTCCGGGTATGTTTCCACCAGCACTTCACCTTGAACCATGGGCTCCCACTAATCTCTCTATCCCTTCCACCTTCTGGCCACGGGATCCTCCTTTTCCCTCCCACAGACCTACTCTCCTGGGACTGTTGGGGACCCATTTCCATGAAATCTGTCAGGGACTGACCCCTCTCACTACCTGACGCAACACTAACCAACATCTGTTTATCAGGTTCACTAACCCCTGTGTGGTTACCCTTGGCAACCAAATCATCTGAGATCAACACCACATACTTCTGTTTAACCTCGATAGCAATGTTCCACAAGGGGTTATTTAATTCAATATTATCATCATCATCAAGACCTCTTGTCACCTGGTTTGCTAGGACAGGGTCTAGGGAGGGACCATCTACAGGCAAGCAGTTACTCCCTATGGGACATTCCCGCAGTTTCACATCGCTCCCGGTTGTCCAACACTCCAATAGCGACTGTCCTACCAACACACATTTTGCGCCACATTTTTCCACACCAATCTCTTTAACCATTTCTGTGTCCATTGGTACCTCAACCAATACCTCTGAGTTGTCCGACAGTGCTCTACAGTGCTTCTCATACACTTTTTCATTACAGTTACCAACACTGCCATTTCCTGTCAAAGTGTCTCCGGGTACCTCAAACTGCACCTCCCTGCGAGTGATGGATTGAATTCCCACTACTGCTGCGTCTTTTCCGGGCCCTTCCCTTTCACGAGGTCTAGCGGGTGAGACAGCACACGCGCCATGTACCAACCACTGCTCAGCTGCACCTCGGATCGCACCAGCAGGAATGCACCTCATCACACCAGCATACGGAGAGACTTCTACTATGTCTATCATTTCTGATTCCTTTAGCAGTTCCCCTGAACGCCTTCCGCACATAACTGTCGCTGGAAGCATTTTCGCAGAGAACTGCGAGACCACTTTCTGCAAAAGTAACCAACATTGCAGTAACCAATTTTTATCAACATTGCTTAACATCGCCTGTACCACGTGTCTCCACTGATTGGTACTACGCAGTACCAGGTCGCCCATCTGCGGTGGATACATGCAGGTATACAGCGGAAAGATTTTCACCAATTCCAACAACATCTCAGTTATTTCTAGACATGCCACATCTAAACACAGAACTCTAGGGACTTTTCCCTTACTAACGACGTGGAGGGGCTCATTTGCTAAGGCTTGAGAGGCCGAGACACTCAAAGAGACCTCCACCTCAGAGGCCACTGACAAAACTTGCGGCTCCCCATGAGCACTGCAAATCGCATGTGTCACACTCATCCTCTCATTTTCAGCAACACTGAGCCCTTCCATTTCCCTATCCATTATCCCATCATCCTGACACTCAACATTACTCATCTCTTTTGCTGTGGACAAAACTTCTGCTATATATGCGCCCTTTTCCGATCCTTCCGCCTGGAGGGGGTTAAGTTCTGCAACAACCAACGCACCTGTGTCAACTGGCTTTGCAGCCTCTCCATTTGTCACAGCAGCAATAGTGTCCAGCTTACTATTACCTTCAGAAATTTCTTTCCACCACGCTATCACCTTAATGGCGAGACTATCCCAGTCTATCCTGTCTGTGCTCCAGTCATCAGCACTCTGTAGTACTGCTCCCTCTGCCCATGGAGACACAGGTGGACAGAGTGGTTTAGCAGCAGACAATCTGCACCAGTCACTGTCAACCACATCAGATTGTGATAATACATACTCCCTCATTTGAGCTATTTTCCCATTGTTTTCCACCTGAGCAGTATCAGAGCTGTCCTGGAGCCCCGCCGGCTCCAACACTGGGAGTCCTCCTGCGATTTCCTGGGACAACTCTGCTGCACTACCTGTGGTTACCATGGGAGACACCAAACCATCAACATTGTCAGTAATACACTTTTCAACATCATCATTACTTTTGAATACATCACAATAAGTATATGTATCATCAGCCATAGACATAGCAGTGTTATAAGCTTTAACAGGCTGTTTTTGGTCAGAACACACAGCACCCCGTGTAACGCTCAGCACACCACCCTTCCTCTCCAAAGGCATTCTTTTGCCCACTAGGGCGGCTCCACAGTTGTCCTGGGAAACCATGTGCCTCACCACTGCGGGCTCCTGGGAGGTTTCCCTGGGCATCTCTGTAGCACCTGTCACTAGGGAACCTGGCACACAAACGGTATTGGTCACCCCTAGGTTACCACTTCCAGCACTCTGGTGGATTACACCAGGTACATACAGAGTCCAGTCTTTTTGAGTTCTTAACCTTGCTGCAGGTTGAGCTTCAACCTGTGTCTCCCCACTACTCGGGGTAGCAAACTGCAGCAAGTCCATTTTTACCACTTCTGCTGATCTCCCAGCCGGATATACTCCCACTTCACTGGGATCAGTCCCGCAAACTGCAACAGTCTTACCATAATCTGTAGCAGGTAACTCTGGCTTCGTTTGAGTACGTTGTCTATCCTTTATCGCACTTTTACTGACTAACTCTCCCTGGTGGCCATGGGATGAAACTGCAGCAGCCACTTCTGACTCCTTAGCACCCCCTGCAGGCACAACAGGTACTTCCTCACTGTTGCCAGAGGTGACTGAAAATAGGTTTGCACAAAAATCTGGGCTTGCAGACAAAGACTTCTGCCCAGTAACCACATCTCCAGGCATGTTCCATAACCTGGGACAAGAAAAAATTTCATGCCCCAGTTGACCACATTCCAGGCATGGTACATTTTTACACATATCTTTAATGGGATGCCGCTCCACATCTCCACTGTATCTCCTCCTTCCGGTTAACACCCGATCCCTTGTTGCTAAGGGAGATGGCACTCTTCCAGCTGTACTTTGCTGACTCTCCCAAAAGCAGCGATTTTGCGCTCCTTGAAGCATTGTTGCTTTAAACATGCCACGATCCTCTGTCGGCAATACGTTTCTCGCGTAGTCCACAGACTTGACATCACTGCCGTTGCTACGGGCAACCACATACTTGTCAAACTTCTGATAAGCCTTTTGGACACTCCTGGGACTTAAATCAGGCTTTCTAAACCTTGTTGCAGACCTCTGTCTGGCCGTGTCGCCTTGTATTGGAGACTGAGACAAAGGGCACTTGGAGATAACATGCCCCCACTCTCTGCACCGAAAACAGCGCTCTTGCTTCAGAGCCTTGACAGGGCTTCCCAAATTGCATCCTCTTGTAAGCTTGGGACTTTGCACCTTAATAGCTGGCCTGCTTGCACCAGCGTTGCCAGGGGCAACAGCATGCACTTCCCCTTTAAGTGTAGCAAAAAACAGTCTGCAATATTCTCCGGCAGGCTCAAACTCTTGCTTCATCTCTGCAGTCACTCCACCACACTTTTGCGCTTTCCAGCAAAAAAATGAAGCACTGTTACTTTAAAGCAAGTTGCTTTTCACTTCATGCAAGCTTTCCTCACCTGCACAGTGCACACACAGATTGTGCTGTCTCATGCACACAAACACAGTTCATCAATTTAACTTCTGCGCAATGCAGTTTGCCTGGCTGCCACACACCGCTAGCAGCAATTCCTGAAATGACTCACTACTGGCGCAGAGACCCGGACTTCACCGTCTGTCTGCCCGCATTCGAACACCACTTGGTATGGTTGGGGTATTTAGCTCAAGCGATAAATGCGTTTTTAGTGCAGTGAGTCCACCTCAGACAGGCATTATAGTTAAGGGCCTGGTAGCCCACGTTTATTAGACCGAAAAACAAAAGCAAAAAGGTCCATTCAGGATTCCCACGCAGGGGTTTAACTTCATTAAGCACTCCAAAAATAAGGAAAACATACCAAGCCACCTGGCTCTCTTGTCAGCAGTTCCTCTGCTTGCTCTCAAAAGATTTGCCAATTCTTTACAGCCCCCTGGACTCACTGGCTTCCTCAGTCTCCCCGACTCTCAAGGCTGGCCAGCCTTTCCCAGTCCCTGGGCAAAGAATCCCCTTTACATAGGCTGCAGACTCCCACAGGGCAGACCACTCTCCAGACACAGGTCTGTCTTCACACAGCAGTAGCAACAAGCT
The DNA here is from genome assembly GCF_042186555.1 of Aquarana catesbeiana. Taxonomy (NCBI): domain Eukaryota; kingdom Metazoa; phylum Chordata; class Amphibia; order Anura; family Ranidae; genus Aquarana; species Aquarana catesbeiana. The sequence continues at coordinate 48,500,202 of NC_133332.1, read as the reverse complement.
ACACACACTCCACCTTCCTCCACCCTCTGCTCTCACTAGCCCCTCGTTATATGGGCTGTGTGCACCTGGGCACACAACCTGCTGGCTCTCCATAAGACATGGACACAGGGTTAGAGATCCCATCCCTTTTCCCAGTGACAGGGACTATTACAATAGATAGATAGATAGATAGATAGATAGATAGATAGATAGATAGATAGATAGATAGATAGATAGATAGATAGATACACACACACACACAGGACGGAAAGTATTCAGACCCCCTTAAATTTTTCACTCTTTGTTATATTGCAGCCATTTGCTAAAATCTTTTAAGTTCATTTTTTCCCCATTAATGTACACACAGCACCCCATATTGACAGAAAAACACACAATTGTTGACATTTTTGCAGATTTATTAAAAAAGACAAACTGAAATATCACATGGTTCTAAGTATTCAGACCCTTTGCTCAGTATTTAGTAGAAGCACCCTTTTGATCTAATACAGCCATGAGTGTTGGGAAAGATGCAACAAGTTTTTCACACCTGGATTTGGGGATCCTCTTCCATTCCTCCTTGCAGATCCTCTCAAGTTTTGTCAGGTTGGATGGTAAACGTTGGTGGATAGCCATTTTTAGGTCTCTCCAGAGATGCTCTGCTGGGCCATTCAAGAACAGTCACGGAGTTGTTGTGAAGCCACTCCTTTGTTATTTTAGCTGTGTGCTTAGGGTCATTGTCTTGTTGGAAGGTAAACCTTCGGCTCAGTCTGAGGTCCTGAGCACTCTGGAGAAGGTTTTCGTCCAGGATATCCCTGTACTTGGCCGCATTCATCTTTCCCTCGATTGCAACCAGTCGTTCTGTCCCTGCAGCTGAAAAACACCCCCACAGCATGATGCTGCCACCACCATGCTTCACTGTTGGGACTGTATTGGACAGGTGATGAGCAGTGCCGGGTTTTCTCCACTCATACCGCTTAGAATTAAGGCCAAAAAGTTCTATCTTGGTCTCATCAGACCAGAGAATCTTATTTCTCACCATCTTGGAGTCCTTCAGGTGTTTTTTTAGCAAACTCCATGCGGGCTTTCGTGTGTCTTGCACTGAGGAGAGGCTTCTGTCGGGCCACTCTGCCATAAAGCCCCGACTGGTGGAGGGCTGTAGTGATGGTTGACTTTCTACAACTTTCTCCCATCTCCCGACTGCAACTCTGGAGCTCAGCCACAGTGATCTTTGGGTTCTTCTTTACCTCTCTCACCAAGGCTCTTCTCCCCCCGATAGCTTCGTTTGGCCGGACGGCCAGCTCTAGGAAGGGTTCTGGTCGTCCCAAACGTCTTCCATTTAGGGATTATGGAGGCCACTGTGCTCTTAGGATCCTTAAGTGCAGCAGAACTTTCTTTGTAACCTTGGCCAGATCTGTGCCTTGCCACAATTCTGTCTCTGAGCTCTTCAGGCAGTTCCTTTGACCTCATGATTCTCATTTGCTCTGACATGTACTGTGAGCTGTAAGGTCTTACATAGACAGGTGTGTGGCTTTCCTAATCAAGTCCAATCAGTATAATCAAACACAGATGGACTTAAATGAAGGTGTAGAACTATCTCAAGGATGCTCAGAAGAAATGGACAGCACCTAAGTTAAATATATGAGTGTCACAGCAAAGGGTCAAAATACGTAGGACCATGTGACAATGACCCTAAGCACACAGCTAAAATAACAAAGGAGTGCCTTCACAACTCCGTGACTGTTCTTGAATGGCCCAGCCAGAGCCCTGACTTATACCCAATTTAGCATCTCTGGAGAGACCTAAAAATGGCTGTCCACCAACGTTTACCATCCAACCTGACAGAACTGGAGAGGATCTGTGAGGAGGAATGGCAGAGGGTCCCCAAATCCAGGTGTGAAAAACTTGTTGCATCTTTCCCAAAAACACTCATGGCTGTATTAGATCAAAAGTTTGCTTCTACTAAATACTGAGCAAAGGGTCTGAATACTTAGGACCATGTGATGTTTCAGTTCCTCAAGAAAGCCGATAGTTGGGAGTATGTGTTAGTGACACCAATGCCACCGACGTATGTCTGCAGCTCATCAGTGCTTGACATGGCTGCTTTAATTTCTTTCTTTCCCTTTTTTTGCCTCTTATTTCACCAGTTGATCCTGTCAGTAACACACCTCTGGTTCTTTGATAACAACACTCACTCACTCACTGTACTGTGAAAGAGCGGTAGTGTCAGCCTAGAACAGGAAGCATCTTAGGTCTACAGAACACCTCCCCCTCTCCTACAAAGGGTGTTCTGTAGACCTCAAACACTTCCATACTATTGTCTGAGATAAGACTGCAGAGAACACAGGGCACAAGACAGTTCTGGATTTCTGGAAGGATGAACAGATATTTTTTTGCACTTTTTGAATAGATATAATCATAAAATACTTTTAGTTGAATATAACAAACCAAAACGGAGCTAAAAAGAGAAGTTTATTGTTTGAGTATACATGGTGTCCCTGATCACCCGTCACCACAGCTCATGTGTCCACCATCTTGTTCTCATGATTGCAGATGTCTATACCTTTGGCCTAGGCATTGATGTGATAATCGAAAACCTTAACGATGTTGCATCCAAGAAAGAAGGGGAAAAACATGTGTTCCAGATGGAAAATATAGATAGCATGAAGAGCGCCTTTGATGAGATAATAGGTGAGATGTTGTGCTTCAAAAATGTTCTTAACCCAACTTAGTTCTTTGTCAGATTTTTCCTGAAACTGAGTAAGTTGTCCCTTGCCAATTGGCTGCATGGTGCCAGATATCCACGCTTATTTGCCAGCTGCAGGCATCAATCCAGTGTTATTTTTTCAGCCAGCGATGCCAGTTTTTGTTGACCCACCATATTATCCTCTAGGGTCTCTGCTTAACCACTTGAAGACCAGGCTTTTTTTCTCACACCTCTCATACATGTAAATATCAGTATTTGTTGCTAGAAAATTATTTAGAACCAACCCCCAAACATATATATATATATATATATATATATATATATATATATATATATATATATATATATATATATATATATATATATATATATATATATATTTTTTTAAGAGCAATGGCCCTAGAGCATGGGTGCTCAACCTGTGGACCTACAGCTGTTGTGGAACTACAAGTCCCATCATGCCTCTTCATGCCTCTGCCTTTGGGACTCATTTTGTAACTGTCATCCTTGCACTGCTTGGGAATAGTAGTTCTGCAACAACTGAAGGGCCACAGGTTGAGCACCCATGCCCTAGAGCAGTGATGGCAAACCTTGGCACCCCAGATGTTTTGGAACTACATTTCCCATGATGCTCATGCACTCTGCAGTGTAGTTTAGCATCATGGGAAATGTAGTTCCAAAACATCCAAAAAACACAATACAATAACCAATTGTTTGGTAAAATATAAAAGGTGATGTTACACCAAGTAAATAGATACCAAACATGTCATGCTTTAAAATTGCACACACTAGTGGAATGCCAACAAACTACCTCAATTATATTACCCATAGGTGGCACTTTAAAAACCTTTACAGGTTACCACTTTAGATTTTCACAGGAGGTTTAGTTCTAGAATTATTGCTCTCGATCTGGCATTTGTAGTGAGACCTCACGTGTGGTGCAATCGCTGTTTACATATGATGTGGGACTGACTCGTGCGTTTGCCTTTGTGTATGAGCACGGGGAGACAGGGATGCTTTAAAACCATTTTTTTTACACTGTACTTATTTACTTATTTTTTTATCGCAATATAAACATCCCTTAGAATAGCAATAGGCAGTGACAGATACTCTTTACCAAGTTGTCTCCTCGGCCCTTAAAAGCTTCAGGTTATACCAATATCGGTATGATCCAATGCTTTTTTCAAACCAGTAATTGTTTGTTTACAACCAGCGAAACCAGAAGTGATTAAATACTCACTGCTTCTGGTTTCTTAGACCATAGAGAGGATCGGGGCCATTCTCATCACCGATCAGCTCTATAGTCAGCCAACGCAACCTCCAGCTGCAATCCTGGGTTCCCCGGGTAGGACAGGAGAGCCCAGAAAGGCGGCAAGAGTGTGTGTGTGTGTGTGTGTGTGTGGGGGTTACCCCCTCCTGCCGCTTGCAAAAGCAATCCAGCAGCTATTTAGCTGCTAGGATTGCTTTTACAAGAAAGTGCTCCGCCAGATGTAAAAAGAAAAGATGCAGCTGCATGTATCATACTATTATAACCACTCAAAGTTGGGGACGTACAGGTACATTGGCCAGCGGCAAGTGGTTAAAAAAATATATATAATGCATAGTTGCCAACATTGAAAAACAATTGATAGAGAAAGAAAGAAACAAGGAGGGAAGGAGAGAGAAGTAAGGAAAGAGGGATGGAGGGACAGCAGGCCCAGATCCTACACCACAATAGAAATGTGTATTCCAGAGTTTAACAAATCAGCAGATAAAAATACTCCAAACACCTGGTGTTAGCGCTTCAGTCATCCCAGCAGCATGGTTGTTGGTGTCAGGATGATTGAAGTGCATTATTACATTTTAATATAGAATGAAATCATTCATCTCACCATAATCCAGAAGCAGTGGGACCCCTGAGCGTGTCACCTGCCACGTCGCCTGCCACCAGATGCCATCAGGTGCCCCCAGCAGAGTCTGTCCTTATATCAGGTGTCCCCAGCCGAGTGCCTCTTATATCAGGTGTCCCCAGCGGTCAGTGTCCCCAGTGGAGTGCCTTTTACATCAGGTGCCCCCAGTGGAGTGCCTCTTAAATCAGTGCCCCCAGCGGAGTGTTGGCTGCAGACGGAGTGTTGGCTGCAGTCTAGCTACATTTCCTCTCGTTCCTCGTGTTCAGTGGAGAGGGGAGGGGCCGATCTGTGCAGCTAACCCTGGCTGGAGAATTGTGAAGAGAGAAGCCGATTCATTGGCTGCACAGTTGGCCCCTCCCCTCTCCACCGAACACGAGGAACGAGAGGAGATGTAGCTGAACACAAGGGGAAAGCTCTTGCGGCGGTGCTGGCAGCCATTTTGTTGGAGCCAGGAGCCAGAACTGCTGCAGAGCCAAACATTCCCGTTTTTCCATCGACAAAATCCCGAATCGGGACGGCCTCCGATCGGGCCCCAAAATTGGGATTGTCCCGGGAAAATCGGTACTGTTGGCAACTATGATAATGTTTGGGGGTTCTAAGTCATTTTCTAGCAAAAATACAGATTTTTACTTGTAAACAAAGTGTCAGAATTGCCAAAATGTCTTAAAATGGTTAAAAATGTTTTAGATAGCTTGGGGAAGGGTTAGACCCTCTGTCACATTTTTATTTCTGTCTATGTCACCGTTGGGAAGATTCACCACACTATTTGTACTGGTGAGCATTGTCACTGAGAAAAAAAGTGAGGGGAAATCCAGAGTTTTAGAGTTGTCTTCAGGACAAGAGGTGAGAGGAAATCTTCCAATCTAGCACACACATATATAATTCAATTCTACCTCCATACCTTTCCCGCCCGGGGGATGTCGGTCTCAACAGCGAGGCTTCTGTTCGTATTCCTTTGCATTGAAACAAACACAAATGCTAGAGTCTGTCTACAAGATCCACAAGATTAACCACCTCATGCCCGCCGGCCGTCAAATGACGACTAGGCAGCACGGGTGGGTGGATGTCATATGACGGCCTCCCAGACCGACCGCTCTTGCGCGCCTGTGAGGGCGCGCATCGTGGCGATTGGTGGTGCGGTGTGTCAGTCAGCGCAGCCCCCCCCTGGATGCCCACTCAGGACCACCAAGATGCCGCCAGGACCACCAGGGATTGGCACCACCCTGGATCACCAGGTATGCCACCCTAGACCACCAGGGAAATGCCAATCAGTGCCCATCCCCAATGCCTGCCAGTGCCATCAGTGATGCCTATCAATGCCACCTATCAGTGCCCATCGGTGCCATGTATCAGTGCCCAGCAGTGCCGCCTATCAGTGCCACCCATAAGTACCCATCAGCGCAGCCTTTCTGTGCCGCCTACCAGTGCCACCTCATCGGTGCCACCTTATCAGTGCACGTCAGTGCCGGCTTATCAGTGCCCATCACCCATCAGTGAAGGAGAAAACTTACTTATTTACAAAATTTTATAACAGAAACAAAAGAAAATTTTTTTTTTTCAAAATTTTAGGTCTTTTTTTTTGCTTAGCAAAAAATAAACGCAGAGGTGATCAAATACCACCAAAAGAAAGCTCTATTTGTGGAAAAAAAATGATAAAAATTCTGTTTGGGTTCAGTGTAGCATGACTGCACCATTGTCATTTCAACAGCAACAGCACTGAAAGCTGGAAATTGGCTTGGGCAGGAAGGGGGTGTAAGTGCCTGGTATTGAGGTGGTTAACAAGACATCTTGTTGATCTTGTGGATACTCTGGATAACTGATAACTTGTCTTGAAATCCTGGTGACACCAGTTCCAGGGACAACTGACTATGGATGCCCATGAGTCTGGCAATTATTTGATTTCAATCATTCCATTGTAAGGAACATAAGTAGGGAAGTTTTTAAACAACTGCTAATTTGTCCAGGACTTGATGGTCCAGCAAACTCAGCCCAAGAGCTGACTGTTGGATGCTCAAAGAGCCTTAAAATTTAATTGTGGGATCTGCAGGTAAATCTTGCAACAGTTGGTATTAAAGCACATGTATCTACAAGCAAAAGGAGATTGCACTGATTTAGGCCGGGTTCACATATGTGCGGCCGTGGTTCACAGCAGGGGGTCTGGTGCGTTTCTGTTCACCGGTTCATTTGCGATTCAGGTCTGAATTTTTGAATTTGCACCTGAACTGGACCCAAAGATGCACTGGACTCTTTTGAAGTGGCCACCTCCGGACATGTATGAACCAGCTCCATTGAGAGCCGGACACACTCGCATGTCGTGCAAATTGGATGTGGGGAACCTGGCCTTAAGCACCATGGGAGGTATACCAAGAAAAAGACGTTGTGCTTGTGTTGTGTAATTTGGCCCCCTGTATCACCTGAAATACCTGGCTGATCCTGCCTGGCTCTCTCCTCCCAACTGATGTCAGCAGGGGGATTCTTGGCTCCTCCCACTGTAGCTGTTTGATTGGGAGAGAAAGCAGCAAGGAGTCACGTGAGCGCCAAGCGGCGCTCTGAAATAAGGTAGTAATGGGCATATTTTTTTTACAAAGAACATACACTGTTGCATAGGACATTTTCTAACAGAGGGGATTGTGTGTACTTTACAAAGTGGCTTTACAACCACTTTAACGCAAGACTGTAGTTTGCCATTGAACATGTAGGCAAAGATAAGCCCTTCTGGAACAATGTGCTGTTGAATGAAGACTCAAAGATAGAGTTGTGGTCACAGTATAGTATACATGTTTGGCCCACACTGAAGACAACATTTAGGAGAAGAGCATACAATATGTAAAGCACATATTTTTGAATTAATTTTCTGCTTCAGGGCCTGGGCAGCTTGCAGTCTTTAAGTCAGCTATGATTTATGCATCATATCAAAGTGTGCTTGTTGAGAATATTAGAATAACTGCCCATAAGGTAAAGTTGAACCGAAAATGGATCTTTTGACACGATGATCCAAAGCACACCAGCGAATCCCCCAAGGAATGACTTGGTAAAATAAATGGACAGTTATAGCGGTTGTAAAGTCACTAATCACAAATCCTGGAATCCCCTCTGTTACAGCAGGATATACTGTGCAGTGTGTGTGTGTGTGTTTTTAAAAATTATGCAGCAAAATATCTTATTTTACAGTGCAGTCATGTGACCTCTCAGCACTCTACTTCCCTGATCTGAGGACTACAGCGGAGGGCTGAGATTCCCCTCTATCGTCAGCCAGGAGGAGGGGAGGAGAGTGCCAGAAGGTCACGTGAGCGCACACATTCTGTGTACAGAACTCTTCCAGGTAGCCATATTGCTTTTCACTTTCAGAAAATTACAGCGCTGCAGATTGAAAAGGAAAGGTAATTTTGAATAACATTTAATCCCAATATGACTTGCGTCACAATTGTATACGCTATTTTTTTATTTGTTATTTTTTTCCCCATGAAATTAGAGTTACCTTTTAAGAATCACAGTGCTTGTGTGCTGTAAGTGCCCAACGTGCCCAGTCAACATGCATAAGGTGGGCAACCAACAACGCAGAGGGATTATCTATTTCAGTGGTTCTCAACCTGGGGGTCAGGAGACCCTCAGGGGTCCCCCAATCCTGGGCTGTTCCTGAAGCCCGCACTGCTCTCCCAGCCTTTTCGCAGCCACCCAGCAGGGCTGTCCCTAGAGCCTATGGCCGCCCAGCTGGGCTGTTCCTGGAGCCCGTGGCCGCCCACTCAGCCTCTTCGCTGCCGCCCATTGAGTTCACGGCATGGGTGCGGGGGTGGGTGGAGACTAGAGGTCAGCTGACTGTGAGGAATGTGAAGAGGGAGAGGCTGGAGGAGACCCTATCTCCTGTTTTCGGCATAAGTGTCACTGCTACGAGACACCAAAGAGCTGGCGACACAGTGAAGCCAGAGACACAGTAACACTACCTGTGATTAGAATTGCCATTAAAAGTCCCCACTACAGTTCTCAGATCAGCAGTCGACCTTGATCAAGAGCACCTAAGTTGGCTGATCAGAACTCCCCCCAGCACTGCCAATGATCCCACCCCTCACCATCACTGCCAGTCATCCCAACTCCCCACACAGCACTGCCACTCATCCCAACTCCCCACCAGCACTGCCACTCATCCCAACTCCCCGCTAGCACTGCCACTCGTCCCAACTCCCCGCCTGCACTGCCATTCATCCCACCTCCCCGCCAGCACTGCCACTCATCCCAACTCCCCGCACAGCACTGCCACTCATCCCAACTCCCCACCAGCACTGCCATTCATCCCAACTCCCCGCCAGCACTACCAGTCATCCCAACTTCCCGCCAGCACTGGCACTAATCCCATCCCCCCACCAAGGAGTAAGAGAAAGAATAAAAATAGAGAATACATGGAAGGGAGAGGAAAAGAGGGGGGAAGGGAAAGAAAGGAGAAGAAAGAGAAAGAATAGTACATCTTAAAATGTACCATAAGGGGTTTTAATACTGTACGAGTGGAAGGGACTTGGGGAGCGCTAAATGGCCGTGGGTTAGGGGCGCAAATTACTTGTCTTGCCTTGGGTGCTGACAACCCACACTCTGAAAATAATTTTACTGTTAGGGGTCCCCACAACTTGGGAAATTTTATCAAGGGGTCATGGCACTAGTGTGGTTGAGAACCACTGATCTATTTGAATACTGCATAGAATTGTTGGCCTGACCTACAGTACAGGACCTACAGGGAACTGGCGGGACCAACCAGTAACCGCTGTATAATAGTAAAGATATTGAATCATGAGCATATTTCACTCGGCATATTGATCGCTTGGCTATTATTGGAAAGGACTGACGCAGTGATTTTCATTTTTGCCTGGAGATGCAATCTAACCTTCCCCATGTTTTAGTATTAGTGTTAATGGAAATCATGTCTGAAATATTTCCCTCTGACATTTTCAGATGAGACTTATGCATTTGATATGTGTGGACTGGCCAAAGATCACTCAGAAGATGGATATGAAAGATTTCCATGGATTGTCAAAATTACTATTACAGTAAGTAGTACCAATACACTGATGCTAAGTCGTAATGGATTTTTATACACTAAAGAGATGTTCAAGGGAATATATAGTTGTTTCAAATAAATAGGCAGTACATATTGTTATCTTTGTGTGTCAACGTGGTTGTAAACCCTTATATGTACCCAGTGACTGGCCTCAGGTGATACACAGAGATTAAACAAATCCTCCTACATACCTTGTACCTGTTTATCTGCAGCTATTTGTCCTGTACATCCTGGCAATACTCAAAGATGAAATAGATTTTTCACAGACTCACAAAGCAGGGGGAGAGGAGCTGCAGTTGCACACTGTACAAGAGCTCTGAGAGCTGATTGGAGGGAAGGGACACACCCCCCTTCAAACAGCACACAGGAACAGAGCTGAGACTGTCAATCACAGGCTATATGCGGGAGCTCCCTCCCCTGTCACCTTTTAACCCTTGGTGTCAGGAAAACTTGTCAGAAGTAACTCATGCTGATAACAGGGGAATGAGCCAGCAGAGAGAAATGACACTTAGTGCTCTTAATTGAGCCAAGTACACACTATAGAAATATGTGCTTTGTTCATATCTCATGTCTGAGGTTCATAACCACTTTAAAAGCCCTTTTTTATGCGTAATTACAGTACATCTGCTATTCATCACCTGCTCTTCCTTGCACAATGGGTGTGTTTTACTGCTCCATTTCACAATGAAATTATCCTCATATCATGAAATGTACAGATTCCAGCGAGGTTGATGATCTGAGATTTCTTAAAGTCCCACTCCAGGCTGCTGTTAAATTCTACTGTGCCCAGGGGACTTCCCTCCCACACTGCATGGGTTAAATACTCATTTGGCTAGGAGGTAAAAGAAAATCCTTGTTGCTCACTCCTGCAGATTTTCTTTTCTCCATGCAATTGCTCTCCCAAAGCCTCTCCACTTTGCTGGTAGCAGCTCTCTGACGTCATAATGCACTTCAGGTTTAGGAAATCATTGTAGCCCTTAAAAAAAAGTACATTCTTCAAAAAAAAAAAAAAAATTACATATTTGGGTTATTTACTATAGCGCTGCATGCTAATTAGCACTAAAATTCCGCAATCGCGGTAATTAGCGCTAAAACAGAATTCACTATAGTGCTGGTGCAAAAATACTCCCAAAATCTAACTTACTAAAGCTCCCAGAAAACAGATAGCGCCCAATCCCTTATGCCGCGTACACACGGTCGGACTTTTCGTCTACAAAAGTCCGACAGCCTGTCCAACAGACTTCCGACGTACCTTCGGCGGACTTGCGGCAGACTTTCTTACGAACGGACTTGCCTACACACGACCACACAAAAGTCCGACGGATTCGTACGTGATGACGTACACCGGACTAAAATAAGGAAGTTCATAGCCAGTAGCCAATAGCTGCCCTAGCATGGGTTTTTGTCCGTCGGACTAGCACACAGACGAGCGGATTTCGGGGTCCGTCGTACTTACGACGTAAAGATTTGAAGCATGTTTCAAATCTAAAGTCCGTCGGATTTGAGGCTAAAAAAGTCCGTTGAAAGTCCGGAGAAGCCCACACACGATCGGATTACCAGCCAGCTTTAGTCCGTCAGCGTCCGTTGGACTTTTGTAGACGAAAAGTCCGACCGTGTGTACGCGGCATTACTCTTGTTAGGACCTGGAGAATTTTACATGGAAATAATGTTTAGAACATGATATGATTGCCTGAATGGTACTGAAATATGCGGTAACTTTTTAAAATATAATCTGCTTTTAAAGTGTGTGAAAAAGTGATTTTTACACGGAAATATCTTTAAAAGTCTGAGAAGAGATAAAGAGATAAATTCCCCATCTCTTTACAACTAGGTGCCAGCACAACTGAGCATGCTCAGACAGGCAAACTACTTTCATTTTACCACCCATGGCTTTTTTACCAAGAGTTTTATAGTAAATACCAAAATGAGCGCTGGGTTTAAGAGCGTTTTTTGGAAACTGAGTGAAAATGAGAGTTATGTAACCCAATGCAAGTTTCAGCCATTGATTCTAATGGTACAATTGTAACTTCCCCAAATAAATCCTTTTCATGTTGAGATGAAATGTATCTTTCTCTCAAATTGTCCTTGCAACAATGTTGCTTCTTCATCATCTATTTTGTCTTTAAGAATGCTAGAATGTGGAATGTTTTCACGTTTTGGTAAAATATTTTTTTTTCTCTGTCACTTTCACTTTTTGCTCTCCATCACTAACAAGATGTGCTTTAACTGCAGACTTTCAGCTTTAATTTGAGGGTATTTACATCCAAATCAGGCGAACAGTGTAGGAATTACAACAGTTTGTATATGTGCCTCCCACTTTTTAAGGGACCAAAAGTAATGGGACAGATTAACAATCATCCATCAAACTTCCACTTTTTAATACTTGGTTGCAAATCCTTTTCAGTCAATTACAGCCTGAAGTCTGGAACACATAGACATCACCAGACGCTGGGTTTCACCCCTGGTGATGCTCTGCCAGGCATCTACTGCAACTGTCTTCAGTTCCTGCTTGTTCTTGGGACATTTTCCCTTCAGTTCTTGAACATGCATTTCACTTGCTGAATCTGATTCAGGTCAGGTGATTGACTTGGCCATTGCATAACATTCCACTTCTTTCCCTTAAAAAATTCTTTGGTTGCTTTTGCAGTATGCTTCGGGTCATTGTCCATCTGCACTCTGAAGCACTGTCCAATGAGTTCTGAAGCATTTTGCTGAATATGAGCAGATAATGTTGCCCGAAACACTTCAGAATTCATCCTGCTGCTTTTGTCACAGTCATATCATCAATAAATACAAGAGAACCAGTTCCATTGGCAGCCATACATGCCCACGCCATGACATTACCACCACCATGCTTTACTGATGAGGTGGTATGCTTTGGATCATGAGCAGTTCCTTTCCTTCTCCATACTCTTCTCTTCCCATCACTCTGGTACAAGTTGATCTTGGTCTCATCTGTCCATAGGATGTTGTTCCAGAACTGTGAAGGCTTTTTTAGATGTTGTTTGGCAAACTCTAATCTGTCCTTCCTATTTTTGAGGCTCACCAATGGTTTACATCTTGTGGTGAACCCTCTGTATACCCTCTGTATTCACTCTGGTGAAGTCTTCTCTTGATTGTTGACTTTGACACACATACACCTACCTCCTGGAGAGTTTTCTTGATCTGGCCAACTGTTGTGAAGGGTGTTTTCTTCACTAGGTAAAGAATTCTTCGGTCATCCACCACAGTTGTTTTCCGTGGTCTTCTGGGTCTTTTGGTGTTGCTGAGCTCACTGGTGCGTTCTTTCTTTTTAAGGATGTTCCAAACAGTTGATTTGGCCACACCTAATGTTTTAGGTATCTCTCTAATGGGTTTGTTTTGTTTTTTCAGCCTAATGATGGCTTGCTTCACTGATAGTGACAGCTCTTTGGATCTCATATTGAGAGTTGACAGCAACAGATTCCAAATGCAAATAGCACACTTGAAATAAACTCTGGACCTTTTATCTGCTCCTTGTAAATGGGATAATGAGGTAATAACACACACCTGGCCATGGAACAGCTGAGGAGCCATTTGTCCCATTACTTTTGGTCCCTTAAAAAGTGGGAGGCACATATACAAACTGTTGTAATTCCTACACTGTTCACCTGATTTGGATGTAAATACCCTCAAATTAAAGCGGAAAGTCTGCAGTTAAAGCACATCTTGTTCGTTTCATTTCAAATCCATTGTGGTGGTGTATAGAGCCAAAAAGATTAGAATTGTGTCGATGTCCCAATATTTATGGACCTGTCTGTATGTGTAGGAGGGTTCCACCACCATTGCAAAATGTGTCATAAGTTTTCCATGGGCAAAGACTCTAAGCAGCCTTAACATTTCCCCACCAGCACTAATTGCAGCCTCTTAGCAAGCCAAAACCCACAAAATGACAGCCGTTTACCTCTCACCGTGCTGACCGTAATCAGCCATAACCAGCCTTCAAGACAGATGGTATATGCCAGAAACAGGTTGTTCACTGGCTCTCTGGGCTTCCTCAGTACATCTGCATTTATAAACTTCTTGCACCCCTGGGATTTAGGGCAGTTTGACAAAACAGAGATGCAGCCTAAAAATGTGCTAACTTATTAGCCACTGTGCAGCCACTGCTGCCTACCATGATTACTATGAGTTCCTGTTTTGGACCCTCCACATGCCCAACAATGTACAATTTTGATTTGGAGATTTTTGGATCACTGATCATGAGCAGAGCCATGGACATGCTTATTTTGAGCTTTACAATGCACAGATATATCTTCTGAGGCATTTTTTCATTTGTAAAGAGTGTGTATTCCTAATGAACAGGTGTGAGCACTTGAGGCTTACCTCAAGAGATAGAAGCAATTACACTGGTGGGTGTGTCCTTTACTAGGTGGGTGGAGGTGAGCAAGCTTAGCTAGGTTATGTAAAGGCCTGCATTTGTGGCGGGTGTTTGGCCTAAGGAAGGATGAAGAAGCCAGAGGAAGACCGGAGGAAGAAGACCAGAGGAAGAAGCGGGGAAGGAGAAGCCAGGGGCAGACCAGAAGAAGAAGTGAGGTAAGGAGAAGATAAAGGACTGGCTATTGTCTTTTGTCACATTACACTACTTTTTTGGTGAATGGGTAGCGGTACAATGTACCGCTACCCATTCACATGGGGGGGGCCGGTGTTCTGACATATAGTGTCCTCCTATCAGATAGTGTCCGCCCCGTACTGCGCAGGTGCAGCGCCTGCGCAGTACGGAGCAGCAGGAGATGCCGAAAATGTCCGAAGTTGATCAGCTGACCATCAGCTGTACACGGCGCTCGGGCACCTGTTAGCGATGGCTGTGTAAGAGGGCCCCTCGCGGGCTCGCTTCGCTCGCCACGCTTCGGGCACGGCCTCGCTGCGCTCGGCAACTATTTATTCTGACTCTATGTCCACTTGGATAGTAGGGAATGATCCTGGACATAGGGTAAGAATAAATGCGCAGGCGCCATGTACAGCTGACGATCAGCTGTTGAACTTCGGAGACTTTCGGCGTCTCGTTTGTCCTCCGTACTGCGCCTGCGCAGTACAGGGCGGACACTTCTGGATAGGGGACTGTATTCGACAAGACACCGGGATCGCAGACCCTGACAACCAATGGCCAGGGTTGTTGAGAAGAGGCTCTTGGGGACAAGGTGCTTTGGGGGGGACCCTAACGCACCCTCCAATGTTGAGGGCATGTGGCCTGGTATGGTTCAGGAGGGGGGTTCACTTTAAAATCCATACCAGACCTGAAGGGCTTGGTATGGACTGGTGGGGGGGACCTTATGCTGCTTTTTCCCTTGATTTTTCATTTACATTGCCGAAAGCCGGAAATCCATTACAGCCGCAAGCAAGTTTGAATTTACATTTTTTCCCTTTAGAAATGTCATTTTACTGCAGCACTGTTTTACACATCGCACATATGCGCCACTTTACAGGCAGACTAAGGGCTCATTTACCCTTGCTTCAGCTACAACACACATTAACAGCTAGTTTAAATTTGCTTCAAAACAAGGTTTTGGACAGGCTTTGTTAAAGCTCTCTGAAAACTGTCACTAAATAAAATGGTTAGCTTACAGTCCTGTTTACACCTGCTTTTGATTTGCTTCACTTTGGCTTTGCTTCAAAAATTATACCCCATGTAGCTTCAGTGGTGCTTCAGAGCGTCTTCAAAGCCTCCATAGAAGTCTATGGCAAACCTCGCTTGAAGCCCCACTGAAGCCGCACCGAAGCCCCATCGAAGCTCCATTGAAGCCTCATTGAAGCACCAAACAACAGCAGGTGTAAACAGGACTGTAAGCTAACCATTTTATTTAGTGACAGGGGCTTTGACTGGCATTCAGAGAGCTTTAACAAAGCGTGTCCGAAGCCATGTTTTTAAGCAAGTGTAAACTAGTCCTAAGGGGACCCCCCAGGCATGATATTTAAAGGAAGCCACAGTGATGACACTCAGGTGCTCCCCCTAGGTATTAAACGCTCACCTCTGAGCGTGTGACTTTGCACTTAAGCTTAGTCAATACACGCCTGTGAACCACCTCTGGGGCTCTGTAGTTTTAACCAGACTCCTGGACCCGTCAGCACTATACCTCGGTTGAGTGAAAAAAGGACTGGATGGTGTAATAATGTTTTAACAGTTTATTAATCACATAAAACCCCCCTATGGGGTACTCACACAGTATAGGCGCGGCAGTGCACCACTCGGCATCAGGCAAACAGCATGTAAAGATACCGGATCGATATTGGGATGGTATGGGGTTCTTTCCTGGCAGGTCACCTGCTGAACGTCCGTCCTGTCCCCTCCCCAACGCGTATCGATACAAGGAACTTTCGTATCTATTTCAGGGGGAAAAACCCAAAAAAGTGTATTTTTTCCAAAAAAAGTGCGCTTGTAAAACCGCTGCGCAAATACAGTGTGACAGAATGTATTGCAACGACCGCCATTTTATTCTCTGGGGTGTTAGAAAAAAAATATATATTTCAATCTTAATTTTATTAGAAAATTATTATACAAATAGACAAATATGCATACATTAATGGCATAATCATACCATCCGTCAATTTACAAATACATTATACAAGCTTACATAAAAAAAAACAAAAAAAAAACAACAACAAAACAAAAAACAACAAAAAAAAATGGGGGAAATGATGGCAACACATAAAGATCATGTTTTGAAAGATTATTATATCTTATTTAGATTCTGCTCAAGTTCCCATAAATCATTCTAATTTTCTGATGACTCACTATAAGTCTCTCTTATCTAGGGGGCCCATACCTGATGGCATTCTTCATATGTATCCAATTCGTGTGCCAGGAGGGTTTCCATCCTCTCAATGTAATCCATTTCCATAATCCATTCCTTCACTGATGGCGATTGTATTGATCGCCAATGTCGCGGGATAACCATACAATCTTGCCGCTGTTAACCAGTGTCTAAGAAAACCCTTTTTAATATTTTTAAATAGTAGCCTGAGAGAATGGATAGCAGAGCAATTTGTGGTGTATTGGGGACTAGCTCTCCTGTAACTGTAGTGTGCAGCTGCATGATCTTGTCCCAAAAATTATGAATTTGGGGGCATTCCCACCAAATGTGTATCAAATATAATATATATATATATATATATATATATATATATATATATATATATATATATATAGTTTATATTTAGTAATTTTCTAGAAAAAAAATCTGTTTTCAACTTGTAAACACCAAATCTCAGAAAGAGACTCGGTCTTTAAGTGGTTAAATATTTAGGCCTCATGCACACGGGACGTTAAAATAACATTATGAAAACGCCAGTAGCTTTGCAGTGAGTTTTTTTTAAACTTTTTTCAGCTTTTTTTAAACGTTTTTGCAATAGCGGTTTTTAGCGTTTATTAGCGTTCTTTAGCAGTTTTTAGCGGTTTTTTTTCCAAATTTTTTTTTTCAATGGATCAAAAACGTTAAAAAACATTGGTGAGCGGCGTTTTTGAGCGTTTATCAGCGCTTATCAGCGTTTATCAGTGTAATGCCCCATACACACGGTCGGATTTTCCGATGGAAAATGTCCGATCGGAGCGTGTTGTCGGAAATTCCGACCGTGTGTGGGCTCCATCGGACATTTTCCATCGGATTTTCCGACACACAAAGTTGGAGAGCAGGAGATAAAATTTTCCGACAACAAAATCCGTTGTCGGAAATTCCGATCGTGTGTACACAAATCCGACGGACAAAGTGCCACGCATGCTCAGAATAAATAAAGAGATGAAAGCTATTGGCCACTGCCCCGTTTATAGTCCCGACGTACGTGTTTTACGTCACCGCGTTTAGAACGATCGGATTTTCCGACAACTTTGTGTGACCGTGTGTATGCAAGACAAGTTTGAGCCAACATCCGTCGGAAAAAAACCTAGGATTTTGTTGTCGGAATGTCCGAACAAAGTCCGACCGTGTGTACGGGGCATTAGAGCGTTTTTACAGCTGAAAAATGTCTCTCAGAACCCACTGGTTCTGGGTTTTTTTTACAGCTTAAAAACGCCTATGCCATTTGCAGCTCAAAAACGCGCAGGTGGGCATGAAGCCATAGACTAACATAGACAGGCGTTTTTAAGCTGCAAAAAACGCTCAAAAAAGCGGCTGTAAAAACGTCTGTGTGCATGAGGCCTTAGGTGTATATATTCCTTGAGATTTGCCTTAGCTTCAAGAATTAAATTCCCCGATAAGTCGTACTGTAACAAAATTGCTCCAAAGGTAAGACAGAGCAGTTTTTCTCCTGGATTGGTAGGATTATTATAGTAAAAATGGATATACTACCAAAATTGTTAGGCCTCATGCACACGAGACGCCGGTGCAAACTCTGCTGAACACATGTTTTTAAAAGCTGAAACCGGCGTTTAGAAACACCCGTTTTGCCGCGTTTGCATGCCGCATTTAGCCGCTTTTAGCCGAGAGCAGAGAATGACATTTTGCGACCCAAATTTGGGGCCCCGTATCTCAGGGTCAGTTGGTGCTAGGAACCCCAAATTTGGTGTGCTAACACAGTGGAACAAGCACTACAACATATCCACCAAGTGGCCCTGAAATACGGGGCCCCAAATGTCAAGCACTTCTGCAGCAGAGAATGACATTTTTCGACCTGACTTTGGGGCCCCATATCTCGGGGCCACT
The DNA here is from genome assembly GCF_042186555.1 of Aquarana catesbeiana. Classification (NCBI taxonomy): domain Eukaryota; kingdom Metazoa; phylum Chordata; class Amphibia; order Anura; family Ranidae; genus Aquarana; species Aquarana catesbeiana. The sequence continues at coordinate 48,481,932 of NC_133332.1, read as the reverse complement.
TGGTGCTAGGAACCCCAATTTTGGATATGTTATAGTTTTAGTCTAACTGTGTTAGCACACCAATTGGGATTCCTAGCACTAAGTGGCCCCGAGATATGGGGCCTCAAAGTTGGGTCGCAAAATGTCAAGCACTTTTCTGCAGCAGAGAATGACATTCTGTGACCCGACTTTGGGGTTCCTAGCACCAAGTGGCCCAGAGATATGGGGCCCCAAAGTCGGGTTGTAAAATGCTCCTTTAAAAACACTTATAAACGCAAACGTGGCTTAACGTGGTACCAGCGTTTAGCCACGTTTGGCATCTGAAACGTGGAAAACTTTTGCGTCTGAACCCATTTCTTTGCTTCTGGAAAAACAAGGTTAAACGCAACTGCCTAAAAACACCAAAAAACGAGACTGTGTACATGGACACATAGGATAACATTGAATGGGTTCAGGGGCAGTTGAAAAAAGTGTCCAACTGCCTCTGAACGCGAGTCTAACAGCATCTCGTGTGCATGAGGCCTTATGCCCCATACACACGATCAACTTTTCCGCCAACAAAACCGTGGATTTTTGTTCGAACGTTGTTGACTCAAACTTGTCTTGCATACACACGGCCACACAAATGTTGGGCAACAATTAAGAACGTGAGAACACGGTGACATACAAGACGTACGACGAGCCGAGAAAAAGGAAGTTCAATAGCCAGTGCGGCTCCTTCTGCTTGATTCTGAGCATGCGTGAACTTTTGTGCGCCGGACTTGTGTACACACGATCTGACTTTCTGACAACAAAGTTTTGTTGGCGGAAAATTTGGGAAACTGCTAGCAAACATTTGTTGGAGGAAAGTCCGACCGCAAATGTTCGATGGAGCATACACACGGTCGGACTTTCCGACAACAAGCTCACATCCAACATTTCCCGTAGGAAAATCCGTGTGTACGCGGCATAATACATCTTTCAAGCAGTCCCAATATTTCCCCCAACTGCTCTCTTGGGTCAATTACGCAGAGCTGTGGGAAGATTTATTTGGGCACACAGGTCTCCCCGAATTAGAAGAGATATTTTAATTAGGACAAATCTAGTCTGGCACTTCCAGACTTTACAATATATTTGCGTTCAGCATCAATGATTAGGATAGTGGATTGGTTTCATAACGCGAATTGTAAGCAATGGGTGACATTAGAAGAAGATATTATTGCCATGAAACTTAAATCACTACCATTGGTTGCTCCCAGGGCCGGTGCTCGAGTATATTGCACCCTAAGCAAAACCAGCTACTTGCACACAGTTTACTATACCTCAGTTATGAAAACAAAACAAAACAAAAGTCAGTGATTGGTCACACAAGGAAGGGTCTGATAAATGACACATTTACCAGCCCCTTCCCTGCTCTCCATACAGACAGATCACACGCAGCAGCTGGTGGGAGAGGATGGAAGCTGAATAAGCTGGGGGGGGGGGGGGGGGCAAGAGAGAGCATAGTGGGGCCAGGAGAGAGGAAATGGTGGGGCTGGGAGAGATTGAAGCGGGGCCGGGAGAGAGGACAGCGGGGGATCGGGAGGGAGAGGAGGAGAAGCTGGCATTCAGCAACTGCAGGGTATCGGTTTTCAGAAAAGGCTACTGTCTTGTTTGGACATGCCGTGGCTACGCCCTAGGTGGCAGTGCGCCCTAGGAGGCTGCTTAGTTTGCCTATTGGTAACCCCCGACCCCGGTTTCTCCTAATTATCGACCCATGAGGAAGTACTTTCCATTTTTGGTCTCTTCGACACTGAAAGTTTGGGATTCATTATTGAAAAAAAAGCTTTTATCAACTCAGATTGGGCCTATGACACCTTTATTTTCTAATCCTGAATTCCCACCGGCTCAGATGCATCGATCTTTCTAAAATGACATAGTTGCAAGGATGTAAGACTTCTCTAGACCTTGGTGGGTGGCAAACTCCCCCTGTGGGATCTTTGGGGTTTTGAGTTTAGTTTTAAATGGATGCAATACCATCAACTTCACAAATATATTCAGTCCCTAACACAAAATACCCCATTAGATAGACCATTAACAGAATATGAACGATTAATAACAAAAGAACAGAAACCAACCTATGTTCTATCTAATATTTATAAATGTTTGCTTCCTAAAAATTCTTGTAAAGAATTAACATATATAACTAAATGGGAAAATGAGTTAGGGATATCAGTTCCCCTCTCAGACTGGGAAAAGTTGTTTTTTTTTTAAACATAAATTATCTTTATCAGCTAAACATCAAGAAAGAAATTATAAAATCTTAACCAGGTGTTTTTGATGCCCGGTAGATATGCATAATATTAATGTTGATAATCAAGAGATATGTTGGAAATGCCTTAATGCAAGAGGCACAATGTCACGTATATGGCATTTTTGTCTGCCTATATTTTTATTTTGGTCAAAGATCTTTAATATCTACCGACAAATTACAGAAACAGATAATATAACCGGACATATGTGTCTCTGTATTATCAATTATTCCTGGATCAACTAAATCTATTAAAGACATCCTAAGACATATGCTTACCGCAGCTCGTGCGGTTATAGCCCGCAATTAGCAAAAGGCAACGGGCCCCTCAATGGCAGAGTGGGTGTGTGAGATGAGCGAAATGCAATCCTTGGAACATATGATAGTGACAGAGAGTTCAACAGAACAAACCTCAAAGATATGGCAGCAATAGGAGGAATTCCGAACCTTGGCAATATTGTCAGAATATACTGTATATAGCAAAACTTGATTAGGAACTTTCCCCTCCTCCCCCTTTGCTTTTTTTTTTTTTTTTTTTTCTTTTTTTGTCTCATTTTTTTGTTGTTGGTTTGTTTGTCTTGTCTATTGAAATGTCCTTGTCTATACATACATATGTAAATTAAATTATTATTGTTTCATTAAATCAAAGGTGGATAATAATAATGGTAGGTGGGATAATTTTAATATACTAGCACTTGGAATATGGGCCTCAGTTACTGGTAATAAAATGTTTTGTGTGTAGTCATTTCCTGGGAAATAAAAACATCTCTCCCCTCTTTTCCTACTTGATATAAAAAAATTACAGATAATAGTTTTGAATATACCCTATTTAGGTAGGATATGTATAAAGAAATGCGAGACACATGGTTACATATTTAGATGTGATAGATTGAATTTTGGAGCCCGGACTTTGTTGATGTTTTATTACTATTTAAAAATCTCCTCTTTGAAATATTGAGCTGCTGCAAAATCTTGATATGATATGTAAAATTGGGGAATGAAAGGGATACCTTTTAATATACTATGTTTATAATATAGAAATATCCATTTCTTTTTTTCCCATGTATGTTGTTTAAAATGTAAAAAATTAATAAAATAGAGATTAAAAACACATCAGTAATGCACTATGCCCCCCTACTGTAGTGTCCTCTGCCCCCCCCACGCTCACACATGGTAGTGTCCTCTGACCCCTCACATATGGTAGTGTCCTCTGATCCCCCCCCCCCAACATTAGTGTCCTGTGCCCCCCCAAAGCAGTGTGCTTTGCCCATCTTCCCCCATTGTAGAGCCCTCTTCCCCCTCATAGCAGTGTCCTCTGCCAGCTCCCTCCACTGTAGTGCCCTCTGCCCCCATATCACTGTCCTCTGCATCCCCCCCCCCACACACACACACACACAGTAGTACAGTGGTATCCTCTGCACCACCTCTGTAGTGCCCTCCCATAACAGTGTCCTCTGCAACCCCCTCCCTCCCCCCTTTGTAGTGTCTTCTGCCCCCCCATAGCAGTGTCCTCTTCACCAACTCACCCCCCCACAGTAGTGTCCTCTGCCCCCCCTGTAGTGCCCGCCCATAGCAGTGTCCTCTCCTCTGCCCCTCTGCATAGCACTATCCTCTGCCCCCCCCCCAGTAGTGCCCTCTGCCCCCCATATGACTGTCCTCGGCATCCCCCCTACACACACACACACAGTAGTACAGTGGTGTCCTCTGCACCACCTCTGTAGTGCCCTCCCATAGCAGTGTCCTCTGCAACCCCCTTCCTCCCCCCACAGTAGTGTATTCTGCCCCCCCTTTATACTGTCCTCTGCCCCCCATAGCAGTGTCCTCTTCACCAACTCATCCCCCCCCACAGTAGCATCCTCTGCCCCCCCCTGTAGTGCCCGCCCATAGCAGTGTCCTCTCTAACCCCCCTTTACCCCCCCAATATTGTCCTCTGGCCCTCTATAGCTGTTTCCTCTGTCGCCCCCAAAGTGTTCACAACACACAGCTGTAGGTAGCTCTCTCCTACCTTACAGTGACTGTACATCACAGAGGAGTGAGAGGCAGCACAGTGCTGGATGGAGGGTGGGGCCGGCAGCTGCTTTAGTCAACTTTTCATGTTAACAAGCTGATGATTGGTTTGTAGGACTGTCTAGCAACCAATCACCTGCTGGTTAACTTGCAAAGTTAACTAAAGCAGCTGCTGTGCTCCTGCCCTCCATCCAGCACTGTTTTGCCTCCCACTCCACTCTGCTAGTAAAGGGAGAGCAGCAACGGGGGAAACTGGGGAATGGCTTGGCACAGACCTGATCAGGATCTATCTGTCAGCTTCCCACGATCGACAAGGGTTGCCAGCTCTGGGAAAGGATAGAACCTGGGATGTATTGGCGTCTCCTTCGGGGTGAGCGCTACAATACTATTCTGAAAGTTGTTTTCATTTTTTTTTTTATTATTTGCATTTTAGATACTTCCTGTTATATGGGGAAAACATTCTGCCTTGTCTCCCAATTGCATACCTGCATTTTGACATAGGCGTGCGCACAGGGTGTGCCAGGTGTGCCCAGGCACACCCTAATCACAGTCAACTGATATAGAAAAAAGAAAATGACTCCTGCGCACAAGTGGTCAACCAGATATATGGAAAAATGTCACAGGCCTTGCTGCCCTCAAGGATGGGGAATCCTAGCAAAGACATAAAAAGAGAGAGGGGCGCACCGGCCATGTGCATTATCTTTTGTAAAACATTTATTGAATAAAATAATAAAAGAAATTACTCACAAGCAGTAGTACAATCAGGTGCCATAAAACTCGAGCAGCAACAAGCAGCAAGTAGTTAAAGTGATGAGCGAAGCTTTCCAAAGGTCTTAGAGGAACATACAGGCATCACTACTAGCTAACGCGTTTCGAAGGGCACGTCCCTTCTTCTTCAGAGCTCAGCAGTCTGAAGTCTCAGCAGGAATCAGGAATCAGGAAGGAATTTTTTCCCCTGCTGGAGCAAACTGAATAATGCTTTATTGGGTTTTTTTTTTTTTGGGCTTCCTCTGGATCAACGGTGTGTGTAGAATTGTGTATATGGGATTGTGTGATTTATTTATTTTTTTTCCCTTTTATTGGTTGAACTAGATGGATTTGTGTCTTTTTTTCCAAAAAGACTAACTATGTAACTATGTATTTTATGGTAAAAAGATAGCAATTTTTTTCACACATTAACCCTTTTGCTGCCAAGTCCGTACGCCGTACGGACCTACAAAAGTGCCTGCAGGTGGCCAAGTCTGTATGGCGTACAGACCTAATTTTTCCCTCTCCTATTAGCTTATGGTCACTTCAATGACCATAAACTTATATCAGAATTGTTCAGCAGACTCTGATCAGCAGATTACAACCCGCTGATCAGAGTATTTATACCTACTCCCCCCACTATCCTTTCCTATCCCATTCACCCACTTCTCCCCCCCCCCCCCCGCACTAATTTTTTTTTTTTTTTTAAGAGAAACTTTTTTAATTATTGTTAAAAGAAATACATGTAGCACGTATATTTCCATGTATAACATACAGATGGTACTAAAGTATATGAAGCTGAACGTAGCTGATACAAATATCAAGAATCATGGTACATATATATATCGGTAACAGGTGTATTGTTAACCGGAGGTATCTGCTGTTTACTACTAGTCCCTTTTCCGTCTGTTGGAAAGGGTAAAATACCAGTATCCTAGACTCTAATGATATAATAAAGAGGAGGCAGAGGGGAAGAGAGAAGGGGAGGGGGGGAACGGGGGAGTAGGGGAAGAGGAGAGAGGAAACGGGGGGGGGTAAATGGGGAGGGGCCCGTACCCAAATCACATCCTGGGATCATAGTGGTAGTTATGGTTCTGTCGAAAAACCCCGTTCTCATGGCTTACCAATCACTCAGGACTTAATCCAGCTACCCCATATTTTTTGGGATATTTGACTCATGTAAGTAAGTTTTTAAAGTGGAAGGGTTGAATCGATCATTGACCTCCATTGTGGAATTGTAGGGGTTGCCGATTGCTTCTACTTAGATAGAATAGCTTTCTGTGCATAGTATGTGGCGTAGAAAATAAACAGCTGTTTGTATCTATCAGGTGTGACCGTATCACGAATACCTAGGAGAAGGGTAGTAAGGTGTCATTCCAGGGACACTCCACTTCATTCCAGAGACACTCCACTTCATTCCACGGACACAGGAACACGCCACTTCATTCCAGAGACACTCCACTTCATTCCAGGGACACAGGGACACCCAACTTCATTCCAGGGACATTCCACTTCATTCCAGGGACATTCCACTTCATTCCAGGGACATTCCACTTCATTCCAGGGACACTCCACTTCATTACAGAGACACTCCACTTCATTACAGAGACACTGGGACACTCCACTTCATTCCAGAGACACTCCACTTCATTCCAGGGACACAGGGACATGCCACTTCATTTCAGGGACATGCCACTTCATTTCAGGGACACTCCACTTCATTTCAGGGACACTCCACTTCATTTCAGGGACACTTCACTTCATTCCAGGGACACAGCACTTTATTCCAGAGACACAGGGACACTCCACTTCATTCCAGGGACACTCCACTTCATTCCAGGGACACTCCACTTCATTCCAGGGACACATCACTTCAGGTGTGAATTGGCGTGTCACAATAAAATGTGCTTTTTGACATGTTTTTCATGCGACAAACGAGCCCAAAAAATGGATTTTTAAAAACAGCTTACCTGTAAAATCCTTTTCTTGGAGTACATCACGGGACACAGAGCACCATAATAATGACTATGTGGGGTTATACGCTTACCTTTAGGTGATTGGACACTGGCAACCAATAGTAAGACGGTTCCTTCCATATAACCCCTCCCATACCGCAAGGACCTCAGTTTTGTAGCAAGCAATAACGATCCCAGAAAGAGGGGAGGGACCTCTGTGTCCCGTGATGTACTCCAAGAAAAGGATTTTACAGGTAAGCTGTTTTTAAAAATACATTTTTCTTTATCGTACATCACGGGACACAGAGCACCATAATAATGACTATGTGGGATTTCCTAAAGCAATGCATCTGAGGGGGGGGACACATCATCCCTAGACCCAACGGATCTGAGATTTTAAAGCAGCCTGCAACACGCTGTGGCCAAAACCAGTCTCACTTTGAGATCTCACATCCACCTGGTAAAACCTGGTGAACGTATGCACTGAAGACCAAACGGCTGCTTTGCAAACCTGAGCTATAGACACCTGCTGGCGTACTGCCCATGCTGCACTAACCCCTCTAGTGGAGTGTGCTCTCAAATCCCGGGGTGGAACCCTGCTCTTTAATCCATACGCCTGGACAATAGTCTGGCGAATCCACCTGGATATAGATGAACTTGTTGCCGGCTGTCCTCTTTTAGGACCCTCGGGCAAGACAAAAAAACGGTCAGTTTTCCGAAAGGGAGCTGACATTTCCAAGTAAACCCTTATCGCTCTCAAAACATCCAGTGAGTGAAGTTACCTTTCCTCCCTAGTTTTAGGGTTAGGAAAAAAGGAAGGTAAAATGATATCCTGATTCAAATGAAATTTGGAAACTACCTTTGGTAGAAAATCTGGACGAGGACGCATGACCACCCTGTCCTGATGAAGAACCATGAAAGGTTCCTTGCAAGAAAGGGCGGCCAATTCTGACACCCTTCTAGCCGATGTTATAGCTATTAAGAAAACTAACTTCCTGGTCAATAGGACAAAAGGAATATGCCTAAAAGGTTCAAAGGGCAGACTCTGTAAGGCTGAAAGCATCAAATTCAGGTCCCAAGGACATAAAGGTGGTTTAAGCGGTGGCCTCAGGTGCGTTACTCCCTTCACAAAGGTTTGCACCAAAGAATGGGATGCAATTGGTCTCTGGAAAAAAACGATAATGCCGAAATCTGTCCCTTAATTGTCCCTAAAGCGAGCTGCAAGTCTACTCCTGTTTGAAGAAAAGCGAGAACTCTTCCAATTGCATACCTACGAGGGTCCCATTTCCTTTTCTCACACCAAGAAATGTATGACTTCCATACTCTGTAATAGATAGCTCTAGAAACTGACATTCTACCATTTTTCAAAGTGGACAAGACTGAACCCATAATACCACGGTCTTTCAATAGTCTGGTCTCAATAGCCAGGCCATCAAATTCAGCAACCGTAAAGAAGGATGGAATATGGGCCCTTGAGACAACAGGTCTGGGCGGCAAGGAAGGACTAACGGGTCCCCTACTGCCAATTTCACAATCTCCGAGTACCATGACCTCCTGGGCCACGCTGGGGCCACTAAGATCTCTGGCTTCCATTCCTCCCGTATCCTGCGCAGTAAGTGCGGCAGGATCTGGATCGGAGGGAAGGCATATATCAAGGAATACTGATCCCAAGGAACCACTAACGCGTCTGTCCCGACAGCAAGCGGATCCTTGGTCCTGGATACAAACCTGTCCAGTTTGGCATTGAATCTGGATGCCAGCAGATCCACATCTGGGGTCCCCCAGTATTGGCAAATCTGTAAAAAAACCTCAGGATGCAGGGACCATTCCCCTGGTAACAATTTCTGGCGACTTAGGAAATCCGCCTGCCAATTGTCCACCCCCGGGATAAACACTGCCGACAGAAATGGCACATGTTCTTCTGCCCAGGTCAGTATATGATTTACTTCTCTTTGGGCTGCCCGACTCCTGGTACCTCCCTCGTGGTTGATATATGCCACTAATGTGGAGTTGTCGGACTGAATCCTGACAGGAAAACCCCGCAACCTGGACGTCCAGAATCGCAGGGCCAGACGAGCTGCCTGGATCTCCAAGAGATTGATGGGCAGAGTCCTCTCTGTCTGGGACCATACTCCCTGAACGGATGCTTCCTGTAGGACTGCTCCCCAGCCGAGAAGACTGGCGCCCGTGGTCACCACTTTCCAGGCCACTGGTGGGAAAGACTTCCCCTTTCTTAAGTTGCTGGTTCTTAACCACTAAGATAGGCTCTATAGGACCTGTGGAGATAGAACCATAGGCTGATCTAAGGTTTGAGCAGACTTGTCCCACGCCTTCAGGATACTGTTCTGAAACATTCTGGAGTGGAACTGTGCATATGGCACTGCGCTGAAAGCTTGCCCAATAACCTCATGCACAGCCGAACAGAAGGTGTTGGATCTCTCTTTACCTTCTACACAAGCTGCACTATGGAGGCGACCTTTAAGGACGGAAGAAACACTCTTTCCTGAGCAGTGTCCAAGACCAGACCCAGATATACCAAGGCTTGGGTCGGACAAAGAGCTGACTTGTCCAAATTCAGTACCCAACCTAGGCGTTGTAAAACCCGTACTGTTCTTGATATGTTTAGAACTAGCATAGGGTGAGAGCATTCCCTTAGAAGTAGATCGTCCAGGTATCCTATTATGGAAACCCCTAGAGATCTTAGGGAAGCCAACACTGGGGCCAGAATCTTTGTGAAGACCCTGGGAGCCGTGGCAAGACTGAAGGGCAGTGCCACAAACTGGAAATGACTGCCCTCTACAGCGAAGCGTAAGAACCTTTGGTGAGGACCGAAGATCAGCACATGAAGGTACGCGTCCTTGATATCTATGGATGCCAGATAGTCCCCCTTTCTCAGGGACCTTTTAACTGAACGAACCGATTCCATACGGAAGGATCGGACGTCTACAAAGAAGTTGAGAGCCTTGAGGTCCAAAATGGGTCTTACTTCCCCATTTGGTTTCGGCACGGTGAATAGGTTTGAGTAAAACCCTTTGAATCTTTCCTCGTGCGGGACCTCCACAATTACTCCCTGCAACAGCAGATGGTGTAAAGCTAGGAATAAACATCTTCTTTTCTCTGGATCCGCCGGAACCCTTGAGTGTAGAAAGCGGTTCGGGGAAAACTCCCGGAACTCTATTTTGTAACTGTATTTTACAGTGGAAATGACCCATCTGTCTTGAACCAGTTCTTCCCAGGCCTCCCCAAAAAGCCGAAGCTTGCCCCCCCACCCGTGAGAGCGGGGGCGCTCCTTCACAAGGTAGATTTGGAGTTGGGCTTGGATGGCTTTTGGGTCCAGGGTTTTTTTTCTGACCCTGAGGTCTTTTAAACCCAGACGGCTGAGGCCGTCGATACCGCCTAGGGGAAGAGGCACCAGGCCCTGGGGGATTAGGAATTTTGTAAGAAGGCTGCTTCCCCTTCTTTTTAATAGGAAGCAGAGCACTCTTTCCTCCAGAGATCTTTTGGATATATTTATCTAGACCTTCACCAAACAGGCGCTCTCCATGAAATGGAAACGCAGCAAGTAGCCTTTTACAGGGCGTCTCAGCAGACCAGTTCTTTAGCCACAATACTCTGCGCATATGAACTGATAGTAACGCAAAACGAGACATTTGTTGGATTGAGTCCTTTAAAGCATCAACCGCAAAACACAAGGCATGAGGGATCTCTGATAGTTCCTCAGCAGATTCCTCCTGGCAAGGTATGTTCTTCACTAACCTCTTAAAGCGATCCTTTAGGGATTGACAAATCCCAATGGCTGCAACAGCAGGCTGAACCGCTGCACTGGCAACCGAGAAGGAGACCTTTAATAAGGACTCTAGCTTCTTATCAGCTGGATCCTTGAAAACCTGGGCATTATCCACTGGACAGGTTAAATTTTTATTTACAGAAGATATGGCAGCGTCTACCAAAGGAGTGCTCCATTTCTTCCTGAACTTTTCCTCCATAGGGTATAAAATAGAAAACCTTTTGGGAGGTAAGTATATTCTGTCAGGATGCTCCCAGTCCGCATAAATCACCTGCTCTAGTAATGGATGCAAGGGAAAGGCTTGGGAAATTTGTCTATGTCACAAAGATCCCAGAGTGGAACAGGAGAGTGCAGACTCCTGAACCGGGGGTAATTTAAACCCAATTCGTACCATCTCCATTAGAACAATTTCTGGCAATGGGAGGCTGAAATTGGCTCTTCAGAGCCAGAATCCTCAGCCGAGGAATCATCAGCCTCTCCTACCTCCTGGTCCTTCATGACCACCTCCTCTGGATCCCCTGCCCATTCTGGTTCCAGGTTACCTGGACCCATCTGGCTATAAGAGTCCTGGGGCTCTAGTGACTCACCACTTGGCCTAGGCTCGGGGGAGGGAGATCTATTACGCTTCCTTCCCCCCTGTGTTACAGAGGCAATCATGCCAGCTATTTTGCCTTCAAGACCCGCTAAGGCAGATGCCAAATCATCCTTTGTAACGTAAGCCGAGGCAGGTACATTGGTAGTGGCTACTATGCCTGACAAGTGCAATGGCTCAGGCAGGTCAGAAACCACAGGTCCTTCAGTAGAAACTGAGGCTGCACCAATATGGGGTTGGTCTCCTACTTTTTGCGGAGGGACTCTTACCCCTGGGTTTGCCTTGTTCCCTGTTCCTCGTTTTTTGGAAGACATAGCTTACACACGAGAAATAACCAAGGAGTACTCCCCACAAATTACAAGTCTTAAACTTGTCACCGTAGTGTCCAAGACCATCCGACTCACGTGCCCACCGTTCGCTCTGCCTCCTCCATGCGCACGCTAGGAGCTCCATGCTTAAAAAGCCTTAGCATGGAAGCGAGTGCGCGGATCAGCGGCCGGCGACCCGCCCACCGCACGGCGCCCGCGTCGTCCTGACGCACGCGGCGCCGCGACGTGGACTGCAGCGGCGCACTCACATGGCGGCGCGCGCGGTGGACACGCAGCGCGCACGCCAAATTTAAAAAATGCGCGCCAACCGGTCTCTGTAACCCCGGACACCGAATCAAAGCTACTCTGGCAAATCTTTTAAAAAACAAAAGGGGGAAATACATATCTGTGTATATATATAAGAACCCCAAAGGGGAGTACTCACATCCCATGCAGCAGGGCCTGTCTTGCCAGGCCCAATCTTCCCCCATCACGGTGGGTAGCACCTCTAAGGACCTTCAGGGACCGGGTCCCCCATATATTTGGGGTCCACACCCCTGGACCTGTAAAGCACCCTTTGTGGTTTTCTTGGGCAAAAAAGACCAGAAATACCAACTTTTAACAAGGGTCCAGCGCCTAAATAGGACACATTACAAGCAACACCTCGTTCTTGAGCCGAGGTTCGGGTACCATCCACTTTAGCTTAGTAAGCCATCCGAATGGATCCGATTATAACATCCTCAGTGGGACATTCTTAGAAGAGCTTCACTATCCGTGACCATCACCTTCAAGACACTTCTGGTGTGGGAGGGGTTATATGGGAGGAACCATCTTACTATTGGTTGCCAGTGTCCAATCACCTAAAAGTAAGCGTATAACTCCACATAGTCATTATTATGGTGCTCTGTGTCCCGTGATGTACGATAAAGAAATCAGTGCTGTCGCATTAGTGCAGCCTCATCAGTGCTGTCGCATTAGTGCAGCCTCATCAGTGCTGTCCCATTAGTGCAGCCTCATCAGTGCTGTCCAATCAGTGCAGTCCAATCAGTGCAGCCTCATCAGTGCCCATCAGTGCAGCCTCATCAGTGCCCATCAGTGCAGCCTTATCAGTGCCCATCAATGAAGAAAAAAAAAAATACTTACGTAAAATGAAGATGAGGGAAGATGAAAAGACTGCACGGGATCAAAGGGAGGAATCGGGAGAAGAGCCAGCCAGATCACACATAGAGACACCACTTGGAGCTGAATCATCGGCTGCTGTCAAAGTCCCGCCTCATGAACCAGCTCCTATGATAGACCTCACATTAGCTCAATTTCCCAGCATTCTACCAGTGTGCTGTCTATCATAGGAGCCGGTGCAGGAGGGGGGCTTTGTTTGACAGCAGCTGGCATTTCAGCTCCAAGCAGTGTCACAGTGGGAGATCCTCTCATTGCGTGATCTGGCCGGCTCTCCTCCCAATTCCTTCCTGTGATCCTTGTGCAGTGTTTTGTTTTCATTTTCTGGTAGAAGCAGTGCAGCCTTTTTACAGGGCATCAGAACGGCCCAGGGGGCAATTGCCTCCCTGCCCCCCAACACAGTCTGCCCCTGCCTTTATTGTATAGTTACATCGGTCCAGCTTGTCACAATGTAAGTATGTATATGAATGTCATATTATTTTTGATAATGAATACAAGGCATTTTCTGATCGGACAAGGTGGAGATAGTGACTTTTCCTCCCATGCTCTTCGCCCCTTCCTTCTCAAAGCTAGCAGACTGTCTGGAGACTGCACTGTCCACTATTAACTCTTTCCTGTGCGGACCAAAAGTTCAGGGAAGTAGCACTGAGAAAGAACGAGCCAACAGCATTGAAAGCTGTAAACTGCAAGTGCTGGGGTAAAATTTTTAACAAATCGTCTACTGGGGAATGTTTATTTTATTGTTCTCAGTTTGTTAAACTAAAAAGACCTGGAAGTTTAATACTACTTTGAATTGCATCGGATAAAGCTCCCATGCCAAAAACAATTGTGCCTATTTGTTCGACACTGAAAATTCAAATATATAGCAATAAAGAAGCATAGTTGGACAAACCCTGATAATTTAAAAAAAAAAAAAACACGAGACACAGAGCAATAAGCAGGTATTTTAGGAGGTTGCTCACTCTGACCATTTTATCCTTCCAGAGGCCGGGACACATGGAGAACTGTAAAGGATCCATCGTTACCAAAAACTTCATTCTGACTGCTGCTCACTGCTTCCACCTAGATGATGAAGTACACTATGTCAGTGTGGAATTAGGTAAGTGATGCTGTAGAAGCTGCCATTGTGGTAACTTTATGTACAAAATAAATAAAGGAGAACTTCAGTTAACCTTTTTGGAAGCTCCATTTGATAGAAAGGAATAATCTTCAATGACATGTGGGCCCTATAAAAGGAAATGAAGATCGGCCACGCATTTACAGTCTGAATGTACTAGCTCCTATAAATTGGCCAAAAAAATACACTGAGGTCATGGCTCTGCGTAGACCACTCTAGGTCCTCCACACCAAACTCGCCAAACCATGTCTTTATGGACTTAGATTTTTGCACAATGGCACAGTCATGCTGGAACAGAAAAGGGCATTCTTCAGTACAGAAGAAGTATTAAATGCCTGGTCATCAGTAGTCACTAGAGGCAATAAATGCCTCGTCATCAGTATTCAGTGTAAGTAATACAGTTGTGCTCATAAGTTTACATACCCTGGCAGAATTGATGATTTCTTGGCCATTTTTCAGAGAATATGAATGATAACACAAAACATTTCATTCATGGTTAGTGTTTGGCTGAAGCCATTTATTATCAATCAACTGTGTTTACTCTTTTTAAATCATAATCACAACAGAAACTACCCAAATGACCTTGATCACAAGTTTACATACCCTGGTGATTTTGGCCTGATAATATGCACACAAGTTGACACAAAGGGGTTTGAATGGCTATTGAAGGTAACCATCCTCACCTGTGATCTGTTTGCTTGTAATTAGTGTGTGTGTATAAAAGGTCAATGAGTTTCTGGACTCCTGACCGACCCTTGCATCTTTCATCCAGTGCTGCACTGACGTTTCTGGATTCTGAGTCATGGAGTAAGCAAAAGAATTGTCAAAGGATCTGCAGGAAAAGTTAGTTGAACTGTATAAAACAGGAAAGGGATATAAAAAGATATCCAAGGAATTGAGAATTCCAATCAGCAGTGTTCAAACTCAAGAAGTGGAAAATGAGGGGTTCTGTTGAAACCAAACCACGGTCAGGTAGACCAACTAAATTTTCAGCCACAACTGCCAGGAAAATAGTTCGGGATGCAAAGAAAAACCCACAAATAAATTCAGGTGAAATACAGCACTCTCTGAAAACATGTCGTGTGGCTGTTTTAAAATGCACAATAAGGAGGCACTTGAAGAAAGATGGGTTGCATGGTCGAGTCGCCAGAAGAAAGGCTGTTAGGGCTGGGCTCAGCCATTCCTTCTCTGAGCTGGCCGCTCAGATGTTGGCTAATTGCCAGCTCCTATCTCTCTACAGTTACTGTCACAAGGGCCACATACCTGATGTGAGACTGAAGTAGTGGGGAGGCCTCCCTTGCACCTCGGGCCCTTAAAGCCTCTGGAGATGGAGACAGAAACTTGGTGGGGACACCGAGTGGCAGGGGTGCCAAGGGTGTGGAGCACCGTGCAAGCCTTAGTCCGGGATCCGAGCCGAGGTCAAGTCCAGTTGGACAACAAAGCATAAAAGGGTTAATCAGAAGAAGAATGGTTGAGATCCAAGCCGGGGTTGGTTCCAATCTGGCAGCTGAGTACAAAAGGGGCAAAGAAGTAGAATGGTTAAGGTACAAATCCGAGGTCAAAGGCAAGAGTAGTCAAACAGGTTTCCAGGTGACAACAGGTTCAGACAGATCACACACTAGCACAGGAACAAGGGGGGACTAAAGATAATCCAGCAATTTGGCAGTGTCTGGGCTGGGCTTATATATGGAAGTTTGAGGTCACTTCCTGTGCACCTCCTGGGGATTTTCCCGCCTTTTTCCATCAGGTTGATGTCGCTTCCTGCGCGCCTCCTGGGTATTTTCCCGCCCTCTTCCATCAAGTCTTCTGCGCAGGTGTGGGTGAGGCGTCTTTGGCGCATGCTCAGTTGGCACAGATTTCCTCTTGTGGCAACGCACCACTGGTGCATGCATAGTAAGCCCTGGACTCCTACAGTTACTCAGCTGTTGATGATATCCTGCTCATCAGTCCTGCCCACTTAATCCGTCCAGTCCAGAGGATTTCTGCCTTCGCCTTGGTCAACATCACAGAATCTCCTGCGATCCTGTTCAAGACTTGCTTTGCTGATATCCCTTCTTGCTCCAGATCCTGCTTGCTGTTCTACTACATTGATCCCTGACTTCTGGCTTGGCTGACTATCCGTTCCGGTTACTGAACTTTGGCTATGATTTGACTATGTTTGTTCTTTTTACTTGTATTATTAAACAAGTGTGATTTAACTGTACTTCTGTCTCGGCCTGATTTCATGGTTTCTGACAGTAGGCGAAGGCCATGAATTCAGAAGACGCAGTCAATCCACTTGTTGGTAATATTTTTTCCAGATTGGATGAACTGGATCACTGGAGTCGCACGGCTCACCTGGAATCTTCCACTGTGGCCGCCCCGATACAACCTATGTTGCAGGCTGACCCTGCTGCTGCTCCAGTCTCTGTGCAGGCACCCACCTCGTGTATTACCTCTTACATAGTTACATAGTTGGTGAGGTTGAAAAAAGACACAAGTCTATCAAGTCCAACCTATGTGTGTGATTATATGTCAGTATTACATTGTATATCCCTGTATGTTGCGGTCGTTCAGGTGCTTATCTAATAGTTTCTTGAAACTATCAATGACCCCCGCTGAGACCACCGCCTGTGGAAGGGAATTCCACATCCTTGCCACTCTTACAGTAAAGAACCCTCTACGTAATTTAAGGCTAAACCTCTTTTCTTCTAATTTTAATGAGTGGCCATGAGTCTTGTAAAACTCCCTTCTGCGAAAAAGTTTTATCCCTATTGTGGGGTGACCAGTATGTTATTTGTATATTGAAATCATATCCCCCCTCAAGCGTCTCTTCTCCAGAGAGAATAAGTTCAGTGCTTGCAACCTTTAACTAATATTTTTAACTAATATCCTCCAGACCCTTTATTAGCTTTGTTGCCCTTCTTTGTACTCGCTCCATTTGCAGTACATCCTTCCTGAGGACTGGTGCCCAGAACTGGACAGCATACTCTAGATGCAGCCGGACCAGAGTCCTGTAGAGCGGGAGAATTATCCTTTTATCTCTGGAGTTGATCCCCTTTTTAATGCATGCCAATATTCTATTTGCATTGTTAGCAACAGCTTGGCATTGCATGCCATTGCTGAGCCTATCATCTACTAGAACCCCCAGGTCCTTTTCCATCCTAGATTCCCCAGAGGTTCTCCCCTAGTGTATAGATTGCATTCACATTTTTGCCACCCAAATGCATTATTTTAGATTTTTCTACATTGAACCTCATTTGCCATGTAGGTGCCCATCCCATTAATTTGTTCAGATCTTTTTGCAAGGTTTCCACATCCTGCGCAGAAGTTAATGCCCTGCTTAGCTAAGTATCGAGATTGAGAAATACTGAGATTGAACTGTTTACCCGATCCTCCAGGTCGTTTATGAACAAATTAAATAGGATTGGTCCCAGCACAGAACCCTGGGGGACCCCACTACCCACCCCTGACCATTCCGAGTACTCCCCATTTATCACCGCCCTCTGAACTCGCCCTTGTAGCCAGTTTTCAATCCATGTACTCATCCTATGGTCCATGCCAACGGACCTTATTTTGTACAGTAAACGTTTATGGGGAACTGTGTCAAATGCTTTTTCAAAATCCAGATACACCACGTCTACTGGCCTTCCTTTATCTAGATGGCAACCCACCTCCTCATAGAAGGTTAATAGATTGGTTTGGCAAGAATGATTCTTCATGAATCCACACTGATTACTGCTAATGATACCGTTCTCATTACTAAAATCTTGCATATAGTCCATTATCATCCCCTCCAAGAGTTTACATACTATTGATGTTAGGCTAACGGTCTGTTATTCCCAGGGATGTATTTTGGGCCCTTTTTAAATATTGGTGCTACATTGGCTTTTCTCCAATCAGCTGGTACCATTCCAGTCAGTAGACTGTCAGTAAAAATTAGGAACAATGGTCTGGAAATTATTATTATTATTATTAATAAACAGGATTTATATAGCGCCAACAGTTCGCACAGCGCTTTACAACATGAGGGCAGACAGTACACTTACAATACAAATCCATATGGGAGGAATCAGATGGCCCTGCTCGTTAGAGCTTACAATCTAGAGGGGAGGGTCAAGTGGAAACAAAAGGTAATAACTGTGGGGGGTGAGCTGATGGAGAAAATTTAAAAAAGTTGTTAGGTGTGGGTAGGGTAGGCTTCTCTGAAGAGAAGGGTTTTCAGGGATCGTCTAAAAGCTAATAGAGTAGGAGATAAGCGGACAGATTAGGGTAAGGCATTCCATAGGATTAGAGAGGCTTTGGAAAAGTCCTGGAGGCGAGCATGGGAGGAGGTGATGAGGGAGCTAGAGAGCAGAAGGTCTTGAGAGGAACGAAGACAATGAGTAGGTTGGTATTTAGAGATTAGGCTAGCGATGTAGCTGGGGGCTAAATTGTGGATGGATTTATACATAGTTGTTAGTATTTTGAACGTAATTCTTTGGCTGACCGGAAGCCAGTGGAGGGATTGACAGAGAGGGGTAGCAGAGACAGAGCGATTGGTAAGGTGGATGAGTCTGGCAGCAGCGTTCATGATGGATTGAAGAGGTGATAGACTATGTAGAGGCAAACCAATGAGAAGGGAGTTGCAGTAGACGAGGCGAGAGATGACCAGCGAGTGAATTAAGAGCTTTGTTGTGTCATTGGTTAGAAAGGGGCGTATTTTGGAGATTTTGCGGAGGTTGAGGCGGCAGGATTTGGCAAGTGATTGGACGTGGTGCTTGAAGGAAAGTTCAGAGTCCAGGACTACACCTAGAACCTTGGCATGTGGGGATGGGCTTATACTTGTGCCATCGATTTTGACCGAGAGATCAGGGGAAGAGGCATATGGGGGAGGAAAACTTATAAGTTCGGTTTTGGATAAATTTGGTTTGAGGAAGTGGTGTGACATCCAGACTGATATATCTGATAGTAAATTAGTGATACGTGAGGAGACAGAGGGAGTAAGCTGAGGGGTAGAGAAATAGATTTGGGTGTCGTCAGAATAGAGGTGGTATTGAAAGCCATGTGATGCTATCAGCTGACCCAGGGAGGAGGTGTAGATTGAAAATAGGAGAGGTCCAAGAACAGAACCTTGGGGGACCCCAACTGAGAAAGGAAGAGGAGAAGAGGAAGTAGAGTTGTAGGAAATACTAAAGGTGCGGTTGGATAAGTAGGAAGAGAACCAGCGAAGAGTATAGTCACGGAGACCAAAGTCGTGGAGTTATTACTCTATACTATATAAGTAGACCTTTTGTTAGTTTTAAGCTGAGCAGTTTCAGTGGAGTGTTGAGGACGAAATCCAGACTGAAGGGGATCAAGAAGGCTATTATCAGCGAGGTGGACGCTCAGTCGGTTGTAGACCAGACGCTCGAGGAGTTTGGATAAGAAGGGGAGCAAGGAGATGGGGCGTAGGTTGTTAAGATTGGATGGGTCCAGTGAGGGCTTTTTAAAGCGGAAGTAAACCCATCCATAAAACAGTTTAATTTTCGGCACGTGCCGGAAATGTAACACTCCCATTGGTTGTGCTCTCAAACTGTCAAACCATCCAATGGCTGGTGTCATAACTCATCACATGTGCAGCATCATGGCAATCGTAGAATAAACAGAGGCAAAGATGGCAGCTTCCTTGGCTGAAACCGATAGGGGGATTTACTTACACTTTAAGTATGGGTCTGACAAGTGCATGTTTTAGAGAGTTGGGGAAGATGCCAGAAGAGAGGGAGATTGAAGATGTGGGTTAGAGTCCCATGCTGGGACTGTGACGTTTTAGGGGGCGTGGTCAACATCACCCAGTGACCATGCCCCCTAAAACGTCACAGTCCCAGCATGCCCAGGGACTGTGACATCAAAAGGGGGCGGGGTCTCTGCCTATATAAGTCACAACGCAGCCCTCAGAGAGCAGTCCAGCCGGAGAGAGCGTTGTGTCAACATCTGGAGAAGAGAAGAGAAGACCAGAAGCCCAGAAGTCCGGACCTCTGCTGGCAAGAGAGCTACCTGAAGACAGCGGAGGAGCCGGCCGAAGAACTGGAACACCGGGAGAAGAGAGCGGAGAAGAACCAACCAGACGCCGGGAGAAGATGAACCGGAGGGACCCCCGAAGCCGGAAGAAGACCCCCGAAGCCGGAGGAAGATCCCCCCCCCCAGAGCTGTTTAATAAAATATTTTAAAAACCTGTGTAGTGTTTTATTATTTACACTTTTTCCCTAGGTGAATGGATAGGGGTACCATGTACCCCATACTCATTCACATAGGGTGGGGGGCCGGGATCTGGGGGCCCTCTTATTATAGGGGGCTCCCGGATTCCGATAAGCCCCCCGCCCGCAGACCCCGACAACCAACGGCCAGGGTTGTCGGGAAGAGGCCCTTGTCCTCATCAACATGGGGACAAGGTGCTTTGGGGTGGGGGGGCCCCGCAGGGCTCCCCCCTCCCCCAAAGCACCCCCCCATGTTGAGGGCATGCGGCCTGGTACGGTTCAGGAGGGGGGGGGCGCTCGCTCGTCCCCACCCCCTTTCCTGACCGGCCAGGCTGCATGCTCGGATCGGGGTCTGGTATGGATTTTAGGAGGGACCCCACGCCGTTTTTCTGGCGTAGGGGGGTTCCCTTTATAATCCATACCAGACCTAAGGGCCTGGTATGACCCGCGACGGGGCTCACAAGGTGTCAATCTCGCCGATAAAAGCGGCAAGATTGACATCCTTTTCTAGTCCCGTCGCACCTGAGTCATGTTCAAAATGAACGGACTTGTCCGTATGTGGGCTAGTCCGTTCATTCTGAAAGTCCGCCGTAACTCCGGCGAAAGTCCGTCGGAAAAACGGGTGGACTTAGCCCGCCGCAAAGTCCGGTCGTGTGTGGGCAAGTCCGTCCGTTTTAAAGTCCGGCGCACCTGGCGGACAAAGTCCGTCAGAAAGTGTGCTGGACCAAGTAGGACAGAAAGTCCGACTGTGTGTACGCGGCATCAGTCTTACGCCACTGGCGCTCATGAGCACAACTACATTTTTTCAGACTTCTAGTATCATCTGTTTGCCAAGTTTGAAGGGGTCAGGGCCTGATTCTGTGTGTAGTGATTACTCAATCAATTACTTGACTGAGTTCCTTAAGTACCCTCGGGTGCAAGCCATCTGGTCCCGGTGATTTATTAATGTTAAGTTTCCCAAGTCTAATTTTAATTTTGTCCTCTGTTAACCATGGAGGTGCTTCCTGTGATGTGTCATAAAGATAAATACTGCAGTTTTGGTTACTGAAGCCCCCCCGATTTCCTTGTGAAGACTGAGGAGAAGAATAAATTCAATACCTTCGCCCCATCCTTTGTAACCAGATGTCCTTCCTCATTCTTTATGGGGCCAATATGCTCTGTCCTCCCTTTTTTACTGTTTACATACTTAAAGAATTTTTTTTATGGGATTTTTTTTTTGCTCTCCTACGCTATGTGTCTTTCATGTTCTATCTTAGCCGTCCTTATTGCACCCTTACATTTCTTGTTGCATTCTTTATAAAGTCTGAATGCTGATGATTCCTCAACCTAGTATTTTTTGAATGCCTTCTCCTTTGCTTTTATATGCATTTTTACATTTGTTCGCTCTTTTACATTTATTACCCAATGGGATGCATTGGCTAATGCCCTTATCTAATATGCTCTTAAAGCAAACTCATCTCTCCTCCGTGTTCTTTGTTCCTAATATTTTATCCCAGATTATGCCTTCTAGCAGGGTTCGTAGTTTAGGGAAGTTGACTCTTTTGAAATTCAGTGTCTTTGTATTCCCCTTATGTTTCCTATTTGTGTGATTATTTACTGAAGCCAATTGACCTGTGATCGCTGTTACCTAAATCGCCCTGTATTTCCACATCCGTGATCAGGTCTGTATTGTTGGTAATCAGTAAATCCAGTAACGCTTTATTTCTAGTTGGTGTGTCTACCATCTGACCCATAAAATTGTCCTGCAAGACATTAAGGAACTGGCGAGTCTTAGATGAATGCGTGGTTCCCTCCGCCCAGTCTATGTCTGGATAGTTAAAATCTCCCATTATGATAGCACTAACCATCCTTGCTGCTAATCCAAATTGTGATAGATCTGTCCCCCCTTCCTCCCTCAGGTTAGGGGGCCTATAGCATACTCTCAGTATTATTTTCCCCTTAACTTCTTCCCTTTGGAGCTCTACCCATAAGGATTCCACCTTCTCCCTAGCTCCCTTAGTGATGTCATCTCTCATTTACTTGTACATTATTCTTGATATATAGGCATACCCCTCCCCTTTTTTACCCTCTCTATCCTTGCGATAAAGGGTATACCCTTGAATGTTTGCCAGCCAATCATGAGAGCTGTTGAACCAGGTCTCTGAAATTCCCACAAAATCCAAATCCTCCTCGTACAACAGTATCTCTAGTTCACCCATCTTGTCCGCCAGGCTCCTGGCATTGGTGAACATGCCACGTAGTTTAGACCGGTCGCATATTATCCTCTTATTGGGTGTTCCGAGATTGCAATTAGGACTTGCTACTATACTTACCCTGGGTTTATGTGCTTTGGTCAACCTACCACTAATGCCCCTAATACTACCCTCTGGAATATGTTCTGCGCTGACTATCTCTACCTCTGGACCCCCCCACCCATTGCCTAGTTTAAAAACCCCTCTAACTTTTTGGCCATTCCCAGCTGATCTGCACCCTCCTCATTTAGGTGCAGTCCATCCCTTCTATAGTACCGGTTATTGACTGAGAAGTCCGCCCAGTCCTCCAGGAACCCAAACCCCTCCTTACTACACCAGCTCTTCAGCCACTTGTTTACTTCCCTAATCTCCCTCTGCTTTTCTGGTGTGGCTCGAGGTACTGGTAATATTCATGAGAATACTACCTTGGAGGTCCTTTTCCTCAATTTAGCTCCTAAGTCCCTAAAATCATTCTTTAGGACACTCCATCTGCCTCTGACTTTGTCATTGGTGCCAACGTGCACCATGACAGCTGGGTCTTCCCCAGCCCCTCCCAGTAATCTGTCCACCAGATCCGTGATGTGCCGAACCCGAGCGCCCGGTAGACAACATACTGTTCGGTGCTTCAGGTCTTTGTTACAGATTGGCCTCTTTGTCCGTCTAAGAATTGAGTCCCCTACCACCAGAATCTGTCTTTCCTTTCCCTTCGCTCCCCCCCCACTCTCACTGGAGGAGTTCTTCCCCTGGCAGCTAGGAGAGTCCCTCAGCTCCAGCAGTGCTGGTCCCTGACTGGTTTCACCAATGTCACTCAATGGAGCGTACTTACTGGGATGCTCCAGTCCTGGATTGGCCTCCCTGGCATTTCCCCCTCTACCCTTCCTGATTGTCACCCATCTACTCTTTGCTAGTGACTGCACCTCTTTGTCTTCACCTGCCTCTGTGCTGGCCCCTGCCGGCACCTACCGTGTACGTTCCTGGCTCTCCTTTAGTATCGAGGGACTTCGATACTGGGCTTCCAGGGAAACAATGCGCTCACATTTTGCACAGAAATATTTACCCTCGATCGGATGATCAAGGAACGCATACATGCCGCAAGATGTACAACAAGTCGCCTCTCCACACCCACCGAGCATCGTACCTAATAAATTTAATGAGAATTGGGGATTATAGCCTGTCCAAATTACCTAACAACTAGCTTCCTGACACTAATACTCAACAAGACAATACACAGGTACTCAACAAGACAATACACAAGTACTCAACAAGACAATACACAGGTACTCGCAGCACTACGTGCACTCGCAGAACTACGTGCACTCGCAGAACTACGTGCACTCGCAGACCACTCGCAGACCTACGTGCACTCGCAGACTTACGTGCACTCACAGGCCACTTGCAGAACTACCTGCACTCGCAGAACTACATGCACTCGCAGAAATATGTGCACTCACACACCTACGTGCACTAGCAGACCTACGTGCAGACCTACGTGCACTCGCAGAACTACGTGCACTCGCAGACCACTCGCAGAACTACGTGCACTCGCAGACCTACGTGCACTACGTACCTATAAGAGGTATGTCTGGTTCTGCTCCGCTTTCCCAGCGATTTGGGGGTGATCCAGTCCAATGCAGAGGGTTTCTCAACCAGGTTGAGATATACTTTGAGATGCTGCCCCAGGCGTTTCCCACGGACAGAAGCAAAGTAGGTTTTGTGATATCTTTGCTTTCTGAGAGAGCCTTGGCCTGGGCAAACCCTCTATGGGAGACGCAAAAACCTGTTGTCTTGAGCTACCCTGAGTTTGTGGCTTCGTTTAAAAGGGTATTTGACGTTGCCGCACTCTCCGCTTCTGCTGCCAAGTGCCTCATGTCCATCGAAAAGAGTACAAGAACTGTTGCCGACTACGCTATTGAATTCCGTACTGTGGCAGCATAGGTTGCATGGAACAATGAGGCCCTCGTGGCTGCTTTTTCTCATGGTCTCTCAGATACCATCAAGGATGAGATAGCAGCCCAAGATATACCCACTGAGCTGGAGAAGTTGATCACGTCTGCCATCCTCATTGACTCCAGACTCAGAGAAAGACTCTCTTTTAAGTAGCGCTTGCGGAAGCCTCCTGTATGTTTTTCTCCGAGCTTTGCAGTCCCACCCGTGCTTCCCTCATCTCCCATGCCTCCTGGTACCGAGTCAGTCAGTGAAGGTGAACCCATGCACTTGGGTTTCATGCGTACCTCTGAGGATGAGAGAGAGATTGTGCCTTAATTGTGGCCAGGCAGGTCACTTTTTGAAGTCTTGTCCTACCCGTCCAGGGAATGCCCGAACCTTGAGGTCCTGTCACAGACAGACCTTAGGTGGCGTTGTTTCATCCCCAGTTATCCAGAAGGATAAGCCCCTGGTTTCGGTCACCCTTTTCTTGGGCCGAGTCGTCCGTTGAGATATAGTCTCTAATCGACTCTGGGGCTGCCTTTGTATCGAAGCACTCGATTCCGCTGCAGCTGCGTGACACTCCACTTGCCATTGAGGCTCTTGACGGGAGACCTCTACAGCCTGCGCATGTGACTCATGAGACGGTTCCATTGTCCATGGCCGTAGGGGCTCTTCACCATGAGATAATCCAATTCCAAGTTATTTCCTCACCTAAGTTTCTGCTGGTTATTGGTTATTGGCACAACCCCTCTTTTGATTGACTCCGTGCTGAGGTTCTCTCCTGGTCACCACAATGCAGTGAGACATGCTTCCAGAAGGTAGCCAAGGTCCTGTGCACCTCTTCACTCTCCTCCCTGTACCGTGATTTTAGCAATGTTTTTGACAAAGGCCAAGCTGGTAGGTTTGCCTCCACACCAGCCGTATGATTGTGCATTGACCTTCAACCTGGTGCCATACCCCCTCCTGGCCGGGTTTACCCTTTGTCGGTCTTGGAGGATAAGGCCATGGAGCAGTATGTTGCAGACGCACTTTCTTGAGGTTTCATCCACGAATCCTCGTCTCCTGCTGGTGCTGGTTTCTTCTTTGTGAAGAAGAAGAGTGGTGAACTAAGACCTTGTGTCAGAGGATCTAATTGACCAGACCGTGTGGACTGCACAGAGGAGACCAGAAACACATGTAAGTGAAATAATGGTGTTTATTAAACAAGTGACAAGTAAAAGGAATATAAACAGTGCAAAACCAACACAACAAACCCACTACAAACAACAATATATACAAGTAAATGGAGATACCGGAATCGTAAACAAAGCCAGGCCAAGGTCATACACAGGGAGGTCAGCAGATGGGCAAGGACGGGAAACCAGCAGGACAGGGAGAGGATGGATGTTTAAGCTGCAGGGCAGGGATCCAAGGGAATCAGGAGGGACAAGAACAGGATGGGCTTGGGATAGGGATCGGATCAGAGCAGAGCAGGACAGAAACAGGTTCACAATCAGGATACAGGCAGCAAGGTCAGGGCGCAGGGAGAAAGATACCAAGGCAAGCCTATGAGGGCTTGCCGGGTATTTATAAGGCTCTAGTAATTGACCTCATGTCACAGCTGAGCGCAGTGTGTGCTGTTTGCTCCACACTGCTGGAGTGCACCCGCTGGTGGACACCGGTACTATGGCCCAGGGATGCAACAGTGCCACCAGCAGGAGAGACCTCTTACTGCAGGTCCCAGGTGTTGGAAGACACCCGCTGGTGGACACTGGTACTGCGATCCAAGAGGCCGATAGCACCACCAACGGGTAAACCCTTTCATGACAGTACCCCCCCTAAAGGAGCGGCCTCCGGACGCTCCAACAAGGTGCGATTGTCCAAAGTTCATGGCCTCCAACCGAACAGATGAGGGCACATCAGGCCGGGCATCGGGTACATCAAACTGGACAGTGGGTACGTCTGAGAAGACAGCGGGCACATCCGAGATGACAGCGGGCACATCCGAGATGACAGCGGGCAGGAAAACACCAAGCTGGGCAGCGGGCACTTCGAGCTGGGCAGCAGGCACATCAGGCTGGGCAGCGGGCATGGGCACTTCGAGCTGGGCAGCAGTCTCTGGAGCATTAGGCTGAACAGCGAGTACCATAAGGGCAGGCCGGATTTACAGGCACCGGCTCAGCAAGCTGGGTAACGGACCCCGGCCCAGTGGGCTGGGTAATAGGCCCCGACTCAGCGAGCTGGACACCGGGCACTGGTTCGGCAAACCGGATAACGGGTACTGGCTTGGCAGGCAAAGTGACGGACTTCGGTTTAGCAGACTGGGTAACGGGCACCGGATCAGCAGACCGGGTAACGGGCACCGATTCAACAGACTGGGTAACAGGCACCGATTCAGCAGGCTGAGACACGGGCACCGAAACTCCAGGCTGAAACACGGGCACCGAAACTTCAGGCTGAGACACGGGCACCGAAACCAACATCACGACATCAGGCTGGAAGACAGGTACCAGGATATCAAGCTGGAGGATGGGCACATCAGACCGGAAAGTGGGTACCGAAACATCAGACCGGGCAGCAGGTGCTGGAACTTCAGGCTGGACAGCAAAGACAGGCGCTGGCACATCGGGCAGAACAGCAGGTGCTGGCATACCAGGCTGGACAATAGGTACATCGGACTGGACAGTAGTCACTGAAGCGTCAGACTGAGTGGCAGGCACTGGATCGTCAGGCTGAGTGGCAGGCACTGGATCGTCAGGCTGAGTGGCAGGCACTGGATCGTCAGGCTGAGTGGCAGGCACGGGATCGTCAGGCTGAGTGGCAGGCACGGGATCGTCAGGCTGAGTGGCAGGCACGGGATCGTCAGGCTGAGTGGCAGGCACGGGATCGTCAGGCTGAGTGGCAGGCACGGGATCGTCAGGCTGAGTGGCAGGCACGGGATCGTCAGGCTGGGTGGCAGGCACTGGAACGTCAGGCTGGGTGGCAGGCACTGAAACGTCAGGCTGGGTGGCAGGCACTGGAACGTCAGGCTTGGTGGCAGGCACTGGAACGTCAGGCTGGGTGGCAGGCACTGGCACGTCAGGCTGGGTGGCAGGCACTGGAACGTCAGGCTGGGTGG
Source organism: Aquarana catesbeiana (assembly GCF_042186555.1). Classification (NCBI taxonomy): domain Eukaryota; kingdom Metazoa; phylum Chordata; class Amphibia; order Anura; family Ranidae; genus Aquarana; species Aquarana catesbeiana. The sequence continues at coordinate 48,454,547 of NC_133332.1, read as the reverse complement.
CAGGCACCGAGACGTCCGGCTGGAAGGCAGGCCCCGAGACGTCCGGCTGGAAGGCAGGCACCGAGACGTCCGGCTGGAAGGCACTGGGACATCAGACTGGGTAGCAGGAGCAGGTTGGGTTACTGGCAAGATGGTGTGGGTCGGGAAGAATTTTTGTTTCTTTTTTGATTTAGCCCGTGCAGTTTTGTATGTAGGTGCAGGGCTATAAGAAAAGAAAGTAGCTGGATCGAAGGAAGACCAAGGAACTGTAGCTAGAAAAGGGTTTTGTGGGACTGTTACAGGTGGAGGAGAAGAGACAGGTGGATTGAAGGCAGGATAGGTGCGACACTTGGAGACTGGGTGGTAGTAATTGGTAGGGGGCTGATTAAACTGGGCTGTAGCTGAGGTTGCCATAGGCGACGGGGAGATAGATTTTTGGGAAGGCAGATGATTAATGGCAGGGCTGGAATATTGTGGCTTAGCTAAAGACAGGAGATCTGACCATGCCTGCAGCACAGGTTGAACAAACGCTGATTCACACACAGCCTGACTAATCAAGGATTGCACCGACTGAATGCAATTAGACAACACTTGTGAACAAGAGGAATAATGTTCCATAAAATAGGCTGGATCATGCTCTAACAACCAAACCAGGGATTCAAATTGGCCATAATTGAAGGGGGGCGAAAAATCATCACTTCCCTCGGGAATGCATGACAGGGTTGGTTTTGCACATAACTGGATCAGGGGCTGAACATCTTCAAAAGACAGCTGGTCACTAGTCCACTCTTTTAAAATCTGGCGACAATATTCACCATCCTCTTCTGCTAGCAGAGAATAATAAATGATTTCATCGAAATCCATATTAGCAGACCCGACAAACCAGGATGGTTTCCTCAATGCAGCCACGTCTGGTCAGGGATGGCCTTGGTATACTGTCAGAGGATCTAATTGACCAGACCGTGTGGACTGCACAGAGGAGACCAGAAACACATGTAAGTGAAATAATGGTGTTTATTAAACAAGTGACAAGTAAAAGGAATATAAACAGTGCAAAACCAACACAACAAACCCACTACAAACAACAATATATACAAGTAAATGGAGATACCGGAATCGTAAACAAAGCCAGGCCAAGGTCATACACAGGGAGGTCAGCAGATGGACAAGGACAGGAAAACAGCAGGACAGGGAGAGGATGGATGGTTAAGCTGCAGGGCAGGGATCCAAGGGAATCAGGAGGGACAAGAACAGGATGGGCTTGGGATAGGGATCGGATCAGAGCAGAGCAGGACAGAAACAGGTTCACAATCAGGATACAGGCAGCAAGGTCAGGGCGCAGGGAGAAAGATACCAAGGCAAGCCTATGAGGGCTTGCCGGGTATTTATAAGGCTGTGGTAATTGACCTCATGTCACAACTGAGCGCAGTGTGTGCTGTTTGCTCCACACTGCCGGAGTGCAACCGCTGGTGGACACCGGTACTACGGCCCAGGGATGCAACAGTGCCACCAGCAGGAGAGACCTCTTACTGCAGGCCCCAGGTGTTGGAAGACACCCGCTGGTGGACACTGGTACTGCGATCCAAGAGACCGATAGCGCCACCAACGGGTAAACCCTCTCATGACACCTTGTATTGATTATAGGGGTCTCAATCGTTTCACGATTAAGAATGCCTATCCGATTCCGTTGATTACAGAGTTATTTGACTGCCTCAAGGGAGCAATGGTTTTCACGAAGCTTGATTTGAGAGGGGCATACAATCCCGTGAGGATTAAGGAGGGCAACAAGTGGAAAACTGCATTTAATACCAGAACAGGTCATTATGAGTACCTCGTAATGCCTTTTGGCCTTTGTAATGCCCGGGCAGTTTCCCAGGAATTTATTACCGATGTCCTCCAAGATTTGTTGCAGTCATGTGTGGTGGTTTATCTCGATGATATCCTCATATTTTCCAAGTCCCTGGAGAGCCACCACACAGATGTCTGTCATGCGCTTCAGAAACTGACAGATCAATCTCTATTGTAAATTGGAGAAGTGCGAGTTCCATCATGAACAGGTTAAATTCCAAATGTCATTTCCTCTGCTGGTTTTTCGATGGACCCAGAGAAACTTTCGGCAGTTCTACAGTGGCCCCGACCCGTGGGTTTACGTCCTCTGCAGCGTTTCCTGGGCTTTGCCAACTATTATCGGAAGTTTATTCGTAACTTCTAGTCTCTGGTCAAGCCCCTGACTAATATGACCAGAAAGGACGTTAACCCACAGAGTTGGTCTCCGGAGTCCATTAAGGCCTTTGAGAGTCTCAAGGCTGCCTTTGTTTCTGCTCCTGTGTTGGCACATCCTCATCCTACGTTACCTTTTATCCTTGAGGTTGATGCTTCTGAGACTGGTGTTGGCACCCTTCTGTCTCAATGTCCTACCTCTGAGAGCGCTATGCATCCTTGTGGCTACTTTTCCAAGAAATTGTCACCTGCGGAGTGCAATTATGAGTTTGGTGACAGAGAGCTGTTGGCGATCATTTTAAGAGAAAAAAGGGGGGGTTGAACCACGCTAAAACAGATTGGTGATCATACACATCATCACCAAACCAAATATTTAGAACTAAGTGAAGAGTTCCCCTTTAGTGTATACATAATATACAAAACACATGTCAAATGAATAATCAATCCAAAAATAAAATGTTCAAAGTGATAATAAAAAGTCCATGTATAAAAAATAAATCACCCAAGTAATTTAAAAGTATCTTAAAAAAGTTCCAAAAAACATAAATTCTTGCTGTGAGAAGAAAAAAACGTGCTTGCTCCACCACTGTGAAATCAGACTGGCCGCCTACCAGAAACTCATGATCCCCTGTTACAGAGGATCAGAGAAAGCTGTATGTTAATACTGCTTCGAACCACGACCAATGGATCAGAGACCTTATACCGAGATGGGACATCAAAGACTGCAGGGTCAGGCTAAATGTGTTCACACTGACAGGTACTCAGACATCAGCCCACAGCATTGCAGATATGGTCATAGAAGGAAAAAAAGGCTCCATATATTGTAAAATCATTGACTTTATTGGATAAGTAAAAGGTTAAACTCACATGTTAGTAGACAATAGTAGGCATGTAGTGTAGTCTGGAGTGCCGGCCAGAAGCTCACAGATAGCCCGTCCTACTGGAAACAACACTAGCAATGGGAGGTGACGAGAACACGTCGCTCTGCCCTACGCAACGTTTCGTGATAGAGTCACATCATCTAGGGGCCCCTGGATGATGTGACTCTTGTCTACTAACATGTGACCTGCAGTCTTTGATGTCCCATCTCGGTATAAGGTCTCTGATCCATTGGTCATGGTTCGAAGCAGTATTAACAAACAGCTTTCTCTGATCCTCTGTAACGGGGGATCATGAGTTTCTGGTAAGCGGCCAGTCTGATTTCACGGTGGTGGAGCAAGCACGTTTTTTTCTTCTCACAGCAAGAATTTATGTTTTTTGGAACTTTTTTAAGATACTTTTATATCACTTGGGTGATTTATTTTTTATACATAGACTTTTAATTATCACTTTGAACATTTTATTTTTGGATTGATTATTCATTTGACATGTGTTTTGCATATTATGTATACACTAAAGGGGAACTCTTCACTTAGTTTTAAATATTTGGTTTGGTGATGATGTGTATGATCACCAATCTGTTTTAGCGCGATTCAACCCCCCCTTTTTTCTCATTTAATTTCACTGTGTTTGTGTTACATAGATGAATCGCGGCTATAATTGTTATTGTTTATGTATTTCACCGTAGCGCAGTTATTCCCCTCATTTTTCTTTTGGCGATCATTTTAGCCCTAAAAGAATGGAGACATCTCCTTGAAGGTACCACTGTGCCAGTTCTCATTCTTACTGACCATAAGAACCTCACATTCTTGTCTGAGGCTAAACGCCTCTCTCCCAGAAGGGTGCAATGGGCTCTTTTCTTGTCAAGTTTCAATTACATTGTCTCATTCTTACCCGGTACTAAGAATGTAAGGGCTGACGCCTTGTCACGACAATTTTCCTCCACTTCCCAGTTGGAGTCGGTTCCGGTTCCTGTGATTCCTCCTGATCGTATTCTGGCTACAGTTCGCACCAGTCTCACTTCTTTGTCCTTTGGATGACAAAATTCTTGCTGCTCAGGTCCATGCTCCTCCTAAGAAACCTTGTGATCGTTGCTTTGTCCCAGAGAGTCTCCGTACTGCCGTGCTCCAGACTTACTATCTCTCAAGGCTGCTGGCCACCCTGGGAAGAATAAACTCTTTTGAGCCATTTCCCAACAGTTCTGGTGGCCTAGTCTACGTGCTGATGTAACTGCCTTTGTAGCTGCCTGTTCTGTGTGTGCTCAGAGTAATGCCCCGTACACACGGTCGGATTTTCCGACGGAAAATGTGTGATAGGACCATGTTGTCCGAAATTCCGACCGTGTGTAGGCTCCATCACACATTTTCCATCGGATTTTCCAAAACACAAAGTTTGAGAGCAGGCTATAAAATTTTCCGACAACAAAATCCGTTGCCGGAAATTCAGATCGTGTGTACACAAATCCGACGGACAAAGTGCCACGCATGCTCAGAATAAATAAAGAGATGAAAGCTATTGGTCACTGCCCCGTTTATAGTCCCGACGTACGTGTTTTACGTCACCGCGTTCAGAATGATCAGATTTTCCGACAACTTTGTGTGACCGTATGTATGCAAGACAAGTTTGAGCCAACATCCGTCGGAAAAAATCCTAGGCTTTTGTTGTCGGAATGTCCGATCAATGTCCGACCGTGTGTACGGGGCATAAGACTCCACAACACCTTCCAGTGGGCCTTCTACAACCCATACCCACTGGAGAGAGGCCCTGGAGCCACCTGTCTATGGATTTCATTGTGGAGTTACCCAACTCCCAGAGCAACACAGTTATCCTTATGGTGGTTGACCGGTTCTCAAAGATGTGTCATTGTATTCCACTTAAGAAGTTGCCCACTTCTAAGGAACCTGCTTCCATTTTTGCTCGGGAGATCTTTCGCTTACATGGGCCACCCAAGGTGATTTTCTGTGACAGGGGTAGTCAGTTTGTGTCCCGGTTCTGGCGAGCCTTTTGTGCACAGTTGGGAATTCAGCTTGCTTTGTCCTCTGCGTATCACCCGCAGTCTAATGGGGGAGAACGAGGCAATCAGTCCTTGGAGCAATTCCTATGTTAGTATATTTCTGACCATCATAACAACTGGTCAGACCTATTACTGTGGGCAGAGTTTGCTCACAACAGTGCCTTGAATTCTGATTCCTGATTGTCCCCGTTTATGGCGAATTATGGTTTCCAACCTTCCATGTTGGCTGACTCGTTTGTTCCGCAGAGTATTCCTGCGTTAGAGGAGCATCTCCGTGGTCTTCGTTCCACTTGGGCACAAGTCCAGGAGGCTTTGCGACATGCTAATGATGGGTACAGACTCCATGCTGACCGCAGACGCCTGCCTGCGCCTTCTTACCAGGTTGGGGACAGGGTCTGGCTGTCATCTCGCAACCTCCGACTTCGTGTTCCCTCACTGAAGTTCACACCTCGGTTTATTGGGCCTTTCCGTGTTCTTTGCAGGATTAACCCAGTGGCTTACGCATTAGATCTTCCTCCTAATATGCGTATTTCGAATCTATTTCATGTCTCCTTATTAAAACCTTTGGTCTGCAACCGCTTTACCACCATGGTGCCACGTCCTCACCCTGTACATGTTGAGAACCATGAGGAGTATGAAGTACAGTCCATTGTTGACTCCCGTAGATTCTGTGGGCGCATACAGTACCTGGTGCATTGGAAAGGGTACGGTCTGGAGGAACGCTCTTGGGTCTCATCCTCGGATGTACATGCCCCTGTCCTCCTCCGTGATTTCCATAGACGTTTTCCCCTCAAGCCTGGTTGTCCTCCGAGGGGGAGGGGTTGTTGAGGAGGGGGTACTGTCAGGGCTGGGCTCAGCCCTTCCTTCTCTGAGCTGGCCACTCAGCTGTTGGCTAATTGCAAGCTCCAATCTCTTCACAGTTACTCAACTGTTGATGATATCCTGCTCGTCAGTCCTGCCTACTTAAGCCGTCCAGTCCAGAGGATCTCTGCCTTCTCCTTGGTCAACATCACAGAAACTATCTCCTGCGATCCTGTTCAAGACTTGCTTTGCTGACATTCCTTCTGACTCAAGATCCTGCTTGCTGTTCCACTACATTGATCCCTGACCTCTGGCTTGGCTGACTATCTGTTCTGGTTACTGAAATTTGGCTATGTTTTGTAGACATGTGCACACTGAAATATTTCGTTTTGGAATTTCGTTTTCGTCCGAAAAATAAATTTATTTAGTTACTCCCGAAATTCGTTTTTATTCATTTCGTTTTTCGTTAAAAATTGCATTCGTCCGAAAATCCTAATTAATTGAGGTCGAATCTTTTCATTGAAGGCTTATGGTGTCTGTCGAATGTTCAAAGAAGATTCGACGGAGCAGCTAAACTGTACGACGCCGTATAGTTTACCAGCTTCGTCGAATCTTCTTAGAACTTTCAACAGACACCTTAAGCCAAAGTACGTGTGTACTTAGTTCTAGCTATTTTACTGCTCCTCCTCTTTGGTTACAATCAGCCAATAACATTCATCATCATCATTATTTTTATTTTACTTCCCCCACCCAATTCCGGCAGCGATCTTTTCTCCCCTACGTCAAATCTTTTCTCTCTATGTAGAATAATCTTGGACTAATAGAGTTAAGGTTAAGCACATTCAACCACAGGTTTGATGGACACAGATTGTTATTGTCAGCATCATGTCGAATCTCCTATCTATATCAAACTGTTGTAGCAGCGAAAACGAAAATAAAGCATTTGTTTATGTCGGATCTTTCGTTTTTCGGATTATGCACTTTTGTTATCGTTTGTTAAAACGATAATGAAATACCTGAAATTCGGACGAAAATGCATTCGGACGAAAACGAATGCACATGTTAGTTCTTTTTCCTTTTTTATTAAACAAATGTGATTTAACTGTACTTCTGTACTTCTCTGGCCTGATTTTATGGTTTCTGACAAAGCCATTACTGTGCAAATGCCACAAAGTATCCCACTTACAATACGCCAAACAGCACAGAGACAAGCCTCAAACCTTCTGGCACAAAGTCATTTGGAGTGATGAGACCAAAATTGAGTTTTTGGCCACAACCGTAAATGCTACATTTGGAGAGGAGATAACAAGGCCTATGATGAAAGGTACGGAGGTGGATCGCTGATGTTTTGGGGATGTGAGAGCTACAAAGGCACAGGCAATTTGGCCAAAATTGTTGGCAAGATGAATGCAGTATGTTATCAAAAAATACTGGAGGAACATTTGCTTTCATCAGCCAGGAAGCTGCGCATGGGATGCACTTGAACATTCCAACATGACATTGATCCAAAACACAAGGCCAAGCTGACCTGTCATTGGCTACAGCAGAATAAAGTGAAGGTTCTGGAGTGGCCATCTCAGTCTCCTGATCTTAATATCATTGAGCCACTCTGGGGAGATCTCAAACGTGCAGTTCATGCAAGACAGAGCAAGAATTTACAGGAACTGGAGGCTTTTTGCCAAGAGGAATGGGCAGCTTTACCCTCTGAGAAGATAAAGAGCCTCATCCACAATAATACAAAAGACCTCAAGCTGTCATTGATGTTAAAGGGGGCAATACACAGTATTGAGAACTGGGGTACAGTATGTAAACTTTTGATCAGGGTCATTTGGGTAGTTTCTGTTGCCATTATGATTTAAGAAGAGTAAACACAGTTGATTGATAATAAATGGCTTCAGCCAAGCACTAACCATGAGTGAAAGAAAAGTTTTTGTGTTATCATTTATATTCTCAGTATAATGGCCAAGAAATCATACATTCTGCCAGGGTATGTAAACTTATGAGCACAACTGTAAATTCCCTGACATTAGTGGTCAGTGGAAGTAATAAATGCCTCAGTGTCAGTCGTCAATAGAAGTAATAAATGTTCTTGTGTCAGTGGTCAGTTGGAGTACTAAATGCCTCTGTGTCAGTGGTCAGTAGGAGTAATAAATGCTCCATAATCAGTAGTCAGTGTAAGAAATGGTGCACCCTCATTGGTGGTCAGTGGGAGGAAGCCCCGTCAGTGGTGGACAGTGGTCACAATATAATGGCCCATCATTGGTGATCAGTGGGAAGGAGGAGGACACACCCAAAGAGCTCTCTGTGAGAACCAGCCTTTTTTCAAGCCTGGGCCTTGCCTGCTAGCTTGGCCCAGGAATAATGCCTGGTCCTGGGGGAAGCCCTGGGAGGGATTCCCCTGATGATACGGGGCCTAGTGAGGAGGAGGTGGAGGATCTGACTGTGGGTCCAGGCCCTGGTGAGAATGTGGATGTCTACAGACAGAAGATCATTGATCGCTTCTGAGCAAATGGAAGAGCTGAGGAGAAACTTAAATGTTTAAAAGCTGAACATAAAAACTTCAGGGCCAAGTATTTCCAGGCCTAGAATAAGCATCGTTTGGCCATGAAGCCAGAGTTACAACTAATGGAGGAGAAGGTAAAGAAACAATGTTTATTTTTGGAGAAATTGAAAGATAAAAGTGGAGCTTTTGCAGAAAAGTTTAAAAATGAAAGAAGATTTGTCAGCCAGACATCAGTGAGTTCTGTGGATCCGCAGCTGCAGGTAACAGACAACCCGGCTTCATCTGCCTCTGCACCTCTCCCCCCATGTCAGGCTGGGGAATCGCCAGCGGAAGCCAGCCAGGGGGTTGAGAGTGAATATGGCACCCTAAAGTTCATCAAGCAGATGGAGTCACCCCTAAGGGCAGACAGGTCTGTTGGTGAACCATCGGAAGTCCCTGAGGATGAGCAGAGGGGTTACAGACTGGCAGAGCCAGCACTGGTGGAGAAATCCCAGTGCACTGTGCTGCCTCCTTCCAACATGTCTGCCCCACTGGCTGTAGTGGATGGTGTCCCGGCTGTAGTGGATGGTGTCCCGGCTGTAGTGGATGGTGTCCCGGCTGTAGTGGATGGTGTCCCGGCTGTAATGGATGGTGTCCCGGCTGTGGAACAGAGAGAAAAGGAGCTCTGCAAACAGCTGCCTGTTGGAGTTTCTGCTACATAGAAACCCTCTGCAGACATGGAGGGAAAACCCCTGGCAGAGGTTTATCAGCTCACCAGAGTAATGCGGATGGATCTGCATCAAACATCCCGGACATGGATTTTGCTGCTACTGCTGAGACCTGTAGTTCTACAAACAAGATGGCTGCCAGCTCCAAAGAGACTGTTTCACCTTCACCTGGGCTGATTGATGCAGGTGGGGGAGGGGATCAGCACAGTGCAGTGGAGACAGCCATGGAAGTCTCCTGTAATGATCCACCTGTTGCTGTATTAAAACAACCTTCACTCTGTTCAGCTGATAGTCCTGTCTTGATGGAGGAGAAGAGTCTGCCTGGAGGTGATGTGTGTATGGGGACAGCAGTGAATGAGGACACGGCAGGAACTATGAATGTGACAGAAAATAATGACAGCAATAATATTGATAAAGCAATGGATGTGGTGGTGAAGGGGTCAATATTGCTGGGAAAAATAAAAATGACATTCCTCCCCCTGCTCAGCAGAGGAAGGACTCATCGATTGTTCAGACCAAATCTGTACAATCGATATCTGCTAGAAATGTGTTAGATGGTTCAAAACACACAAATGTTTTTTCTGCTGGGAGAAATGTGGGCAGTTATGCGTCTGTTCTGGGGAGTCGCACCAAGGAGGGTGGAGGGAATTTTGTAAATATTAGTGGTCACAATTTGGGGAGGTTAGGTGGTGGGATGGTTGGTGGGTACAGGAGAAGGAATGTGGTTCAGTTGAAGTGGGAGGGGGAGGGGGCCCCACCAGTAAGGGGGTGGGGGGGTGGCTGAGTTGGTTTTAGAAATGGGGTTTAAAGCCTTGGATATATTTGCTTTGATTTGCCCAGTCGGGAGTTATGAATTTGATTTGTCCTTTGTAAAGCCTGAGGGTCTGAATTTATTTTGGGAGAGGTATAGGAGGTGCAAGGGCCTTCCGCAGTGGAGTGGTTTGGTGCCAAAAGTGATTTCCAGGCAGCCTCTGATAAAGTCGGTGACGATCTTGGTGCACAATCAATCCATACCAGAGGCTGATTTGATAGTATGGCTACGCCGATATGGTGAGGTCCTCGCGCCACTGCGGAAGGTTCTCGATGAGCATGGGATATGGACAGGGGCCTGGACAGTCTCACTAAAATTGGGCATGCTGGGCAATGTAGTTCAACACCTGCCCTGCTCAGCCTTTTTGGGGAGGGATAGGCTGACCATTTTTTTTTTGTTTACAAAAGTTTTATTTGGAAGATTAGATTACAAAAAAAATAAAGGATATTCATGTTACAGAATATATGAATAAACATTAATAAACATTGACATGTGGGGAGGAGGTATGATGGTGAATCAAAAACAAATGAAAGGTAATAGTCATACAGTAGTACATTTTCATATGTAATATTGCAATAAAGGTCAGCCTAAAGTTTGTAATAAATGTGGTGACAAAGGCCATTTTGCATCTACCTGTACCCGTAAGAAATGCTCACTATGCCAGGATTTGGGCCATTTGGCTAAGGATTGTACCAAAAGTCGGTGTAATTTGTGCCAAAAGCTCGGTCATCCTTATAGTCAGTGCCCGGAGGCATTACATAACTTGCCAGGATTGGCAGCTGAACTACAGAGGCTCGATAAAGAGGATGAGGCCGCTAAAGTTAGGGAGGAAACTGTTATTGCCCCTCCTGTGTCTGTTACATTTGTTCCAGATTCTGTTTCCCCTAGTAATGTGGTCCCTGAGTCTGTCCCTCTTGTGTCTGTTACATCTGTTGTTTCGGATTCTTTTTCCGCTAGTAATGTGGTCCCTGAGTCTGTCCCCCATGTGGTGGTCCCTAAACCTACTGTACGTAGATCCTCCAGACTAGCAGAAGTTGCTGGGGGGGCAGGTTTAGCGGATCTTCCCTCTCTGCCTCCAGTCCCTCTCCCTCGACAGCGCAAACGTGGTCAGGGGAGTGTGGGGGTGTTGGATGGGGGAGGGGTTAAGGGAAAGGTGTCCACATCTCATGCCTCACCCTCTGTTGAGGGGGATTCGGATGATGAGGGGTGGGAGAAGTTTAGGAGGAAGAAAAAGAAGAGGAAGACAAGTAAAGTGGTCTTTTCTTCCCCAGAGTCAGACCCAGGAGGGGTTCCTCTTGGTAATACCTTTTCAGTTTTGGCAGGTGATGATAGGTCTGATATATCTTTCCCTTTATCATCCGTGGATGAGGGGGAGTCACGTAGTCTGAAGATAGCTGTTTCTGGTGATGAGAGTGTGGTAAAGGTTAAGAAACGACTACCCCAATCATCCTGATGGCAGTTCCCACTCCGATAAAGGTGGTGATAAGTGCAGTTTTCAACTTAACTGCTTCTAGTTTATATTGCTTTGCCAAATTTAGCTCTATTAAAGAAGTAAGACACAGAATCAGAAAGTTTCTGTATATCAGCTCCGAGCTTTAAAGGTCCCGTACTATCAACTGAACCTGTCGGCTCTTTATTGGGGCTTTTTATAGACTGGTTACAGGATCGCATATTTCAGCAAATTTCCATATAAGGTAACAAGCAGTATAATTTCAACATACATGACGCTGGACACATCTGGAAAAACTTAAGCTACGTCTTACAACTGACACGCACACATTATACATAAAATGAAAAACAACTTAAGTAGAACTCCAACCTATTATTTCCAACCTTATCAATTTCCCCCTTTGACATCATCCCCTCCCCGATTCTGGGTCCTTGCAAACAAGTGAACAGCCGATACTTCAAAGAGTGCTATCCCTGACCGCGGGTTGTCAGAGGAGGATAAGTCTTCTTTATTTACCCTCATCCCTCAAATCCATACCTGCATCTTATAAGCAAAGAGAATAGAAAAGGGGTGATGTCAAGTTACCCTTTTTGTCATTAGAGTTCCTAATACCTTTCTCTTTCCATTCTATCTGTTCGTGCCTTAATCTTCCTATATAAGCAACAGTTTATCACGGTAAGCAGTACAAAAACTAAAATTAGAATAAGTATCGGATTGAGCATCCAATTAAAAATTGCCGTAGCAGTGGGTGACCATCCAGCAAATACATCATACCAATGATGTGTTGTTTCATCTCTTATTTGTGAGGATAAATGTATTAATTTCCCTTTATCTATAACCGCAGATATTAGATTATTTTGAAGGGTATGTTCTTGTGTCTCTATGTGTTTTCTAAGTATTTCGGACTCATTTAAGATTTGCTGTAAGGGCTCTAATGATATTATAAAAGGAGTAGTATCAGTAAGATTATCTACCGTCCATTCTAGATTAAATATTCTATGTGCATCTGGTTCAAAAAGGAAAGTGTCATTTTGCCATTTAAGCATTTTAACATTCTTTACGCATCCTGAAAAAGGGGCCGTTTTATTTAAACTTTCCATAGTTTCCTGATCATTTGTGACTAAACAAATATGTTGTGGTCCTATCTCCATAAATCTGTTTCCTACACCTGCTGGTAATCTCTGAAACTTACATATGTTAGATTGATGTTTCAATAAGCAAGGTTCATAGACTGGAGAACTTCTTCCACAGACTATTCCCTTATTAGTTTTAGCACATAAACTTAGATCATGAGTCATGTTTTGTGTATCTACATAGTGTCCATAAATCTCAGGATACCAACATTCAGGTAGATCCTTTCCTATCAGGAGTGGCATCACTATTAACTTACACATTACCTGAACCTCCTCCACTTTGTATACATCAAACCTTCCAGCACACCATCTTTCCTCACATTCAACTTCTTTTCCTGGTACTTCAAACCATGTACTTTCTAAATTTAAACCCTTGAAATAGTTCATCCAAGTGCGATAATTCCCTAATCGTAGCTCATCTCGAGCTCTATTAATTTGAATGTGATAAGATAGTGTAGAAAAAGCACATTGAGTAATGTTTATAAACTCCTGATTTTCTTTCCACAACTCCAGACTGGCTAGTGCTGTGTGATTAACCATAATATTGAGATATTTAGTTAATTGTACCTGGCTAATTTGTGTTTCGAATGTTGTAGGTAACCATTTGCTTGTAATTATTAAACTATCAGCTATGTGACTTCCTGCACGGTTCCACTTATTTTGTATCATTTCCATCTGTATCCCATTCATTATTCCCATTCCAGTTCCTGCAGCTCCCAGAACTGTATCATACCATTCTCTGCGATACCTACATTCTGGTAGCTGGGGAAAAGTTACATTAAATTTGATTTTTGTTTTCTGTTGTGATACCGAAACATTTATGCAAGATCTAGGAATAGGAGTTAATACAGAGGATTCGAAGATGGTGGGTAGAGCGTCTTCTATTTTTATATTGAAACCATAATGTTGCCATTGTATATATCCTCCTGTTGTGTTTTCCCATTTCCTTACTGGTACAAAATACCATGCTGTACAAATATAAGTTGCAGATTGATTGGTACTAAGAGGACCTATTAGATTGAATTGCCCACTTCCCCTTGCTGGTCTAGGACCTTTTCCCTTCTGTGCTATCTCGTATTCTTTTGAATTCGGAGTTCTAAGTAACTGTAGTAATTTGTCTTTTACTTCTCTCCATGTTTCAGATGGACCTAACTTATGACATTTATGTGGTGTGTTATTAAAGGGCCATGTTAAATTGTCCCTCCAATGGAAAGTTATGTTTACTTGTGCTTGTGATTTAGCTTTTATCCACACTACTGGTGATTCCATATTCTGCATCATATAAAAAGGACCCTCCTGTCCTGACACCGTGAAATTTCCTACCGTATACCATTCGTAGTAAGGATATTGTGTTATACTCTTATCCTGATTTACCCATCTAAGATCAGTACTATTTTCATGAACTGTTACATTGATACCCGGAGTCCATGTATAAACAAACATTTGAAAACATTCAAGCATTATTATCATTGTTAGAAGGATCTTCATTCTGTTTCTCTCGGTTCAAGACTCTTTTTGCAGTGTGATGCGTGGATCCAGGCTGCTTTTCCTTCCAATTTCACTGAAGTGGCTGTGGTCAAAAGCACTTGATAAGGACCTTCAAATCTAGGTTCCAATGTCTTTCTTGTGTGTTTCTTAACATATACATAATCTCCTGGTAGCAGTGTATGTGTACCTGCTATTGAGTTAGGGTCTGGAAGAGAAGAATACACACTTTTGTGGATCTTAGTTAGACGTTGTTGTAATTGTATCACATATGCAGTCAAACTATCACATTGCAATTGCATACTCTGTGGAAAGTATAGACCTAATCTAGGTGCATTCCCAAAAAGTATTTCATATGGGGATAATCCTGTTTTCCCTGTTGGAGTGTATCTTATAGAGAACAAAGCCAAAGGCAGGAATTCTGGCCATGGCTTGTTTAACTCTTGCATGGCTTTTTGTATTTTCAACTTTATTGTCCCATTTACTCTTTCCACTGATCCTGAACTCTGTGGATGATAAGGGGTGTGGAAACTTTGTTGAACCCCTAACATGGTCATCACATTCTGCATGATTTCTCCTGTAAAGTGTGTCCCCCTATCTGATTCTATAGTTTCAGGAAGACCAAACCTAGGTATTAACTCAGTGATCAGTTTCTTGGCTGTGGCTTTTGCTGTGGCTGATTTTACTGGATAGCTTTCGGGCCAACCTGAGAATAAATGGATACACACGAGGACAAATTCAAAGGGGCCGCTCTTAGGCATTTGTATGTAGTCAATTTGCAGTCTCTGGAAGGGGTATTGGGCCCGAACCTGGTGTTTCCGTGGGGTTTTTACTCTCTGTCCTGGGTTATTCAGGAGACAGATTTGGCAGGCTGCACAGTAGTTTCTTGCAGTACTACTGAATCCAGGGGCGAGCCATCCTTGGTTCACAATCCTATACATGGAATTGGAACTGACGTGTGTGGGTAGGTGAACTGCCGCTGCCATTGCTGAGTACAGAGAGGCAGGCAGGCATACTTTGCCTCCTTCCCTCCATACATTGTCAAGGTCTGGTGCTGCTCCCATTCTGACTCACTTATCTTTCTCGCTCTCCCCTGCTTGCTCCTGTAATTTACTCAGCTGCTGCCATGTTGGTTCTGGGATACTCACCTCTACCGCTGCTAAGGTCTCAGGGCTTCCTTCCCCTAGAGCTGCCTGTTTTGCAGTCAAATCTGCAAATGCATTTTCTTTTGCCTCAATTGTTTTTGCGCTCGTGTGTGCCGCTATCTTCATAATGGCCACTCGTTTAACCTTTTGAAGATTGTTCAGGACTCTCTTAATCCCTTCTCCATGTTTTACAGGTGTACCTGCTGCTGTCAGATAACCTCTAGCCTTCCATATATGGCCATAATCGTGCGCTACGCCATAAACGTAGGCAGAGTCAGTGTAAATATTCCCTTCTCGTCCTTTTAAGTATTCTAGGGCTTGTTCTAAAGCTTTTAATTCTGCTTCTTGTGCTGACATGTGGGCTGGTAAGGGCTGTGCGTCAATCACCTGTGTATCAGTCACTACGGCATACCCTGTGTGATATTTACCCTTGTCATCAGCAAACCTGCTACCATCTATGTACAAAGTGTGCTCAGCATTTAAGATTGGTATATCTGTAACATGTGGGAATCCCATTGTCTCCTGTTCCATGAGCTGAAAACAATCGTGCTCATCTATCTCTTTAAACAGAAGAGTGTCAGTGTCCTCATCTCCTTCCTTATTAGCACTATTATTCCCCCTTGCCAAATCTGGTGACTGAAGAGGCAAAAAGGTGGCCAAATTTAAGGTTGTACAGCGCTGAAAAGTAACATTTGGAGGTAAGAGTAAAGTACACTGTAACCTTAATTGCCTAGCCATGGAAATGTGTTTGGGCTGTACTTGAGACAAGATTGCATGTATGTCATGTGTGGTGTGCACTACAACTGGATTGTCTAGAACAATCTCTGATGACTTTTCTAGGATTATCGACACCGCTGCTACCGCCCGTACACAGGACGGTGAACCTCTGGACACTGGATCTCATGCTGCTGAAAAGTAAGCAACGGGTCTTTGTTTTACATGTGCCTGTGTCAAAACACCTGTGGCGTGTCCAGTGATTTCAGCAATGTACAAATGAAATGTCTTGGTGTAATCTGGAATACCAATAGCCGGGGCAGAAATCAATAACCTTTTCAAAGTGACAAACGACTCATAAGCTACTTCTGTAAGCATATACGGTACAATTTTCAAACAATCGTATAATGGCTGCATCAAAGCGCTAGCGTGTGGTATCCATTGTCTACAATATGACACAATACCTAAAAACATACGCAATTGTTTGAAATTCCGTGGGGGTAACATTCCCTTTATCACTTGAACCCTCTCCTCCGTGAGATGTCTTGTACCCTGTGATATACAATGTCCCAAAAAGATAACTTTTTTCTGACACACTTGCAACTTTTTCTTATTAACCTTGCAACCTTTTTCTGCCAAAAATCGCAACAAATTAAGGGTGGTAGCCAAACAAGTTTCCTTGTCCGGGCAGCATAACAATAAATCATCCACATATTGTAACAACACACAGGAATCTGGTGGTACCCATTCTCCCAACACCGTTTGCAATGCTTGCGAATACAAGGTAGGTGAATGCGCCATACCCTGAGGTAGGCGTGTCCAGGTTAGTTGTCGATTTTTGAGGGAAAATGCAAACCACGGTTGGCATTCTTCCGCAAGCGGGACGGAAAAGAAAGCGTTGGCCAAATCTATAACCGTAAAGTACATACTGGTTGATGGTATTTGTGACAGTAACGTATGTGGATTGGGTACTAAAGGTGTCATCGGGGCTAGTATTTTGTTGACTGCTCTGAGGTCTTGGACCATTCTGTACTTAACCGGACTACCGGCTACTGTTTTCTTTTTAACCGGATACAAAGGAGTATTCGCCGGTGATTTTACCTCTTTTAGAGCTCCACTTTTTAACAAGGATTGGACCTGCATTTCTATGGCCGCCTCTTGGGGTGCACTGAGTGGATACTGTTTTTGTTGGGGAAGCACTGCTCCTGGAATCAGCTGTAGGGTAACCGGAGGTATGGGCAAAAGTCCAACATCAGCTGGATGTTTCTCCCATAGTTCTTCCGGAAGGGATGACAAGATCTGATCCAAATCTGGAGGAGATGGACCGGACAGTTCCGATTCCTCCTCCAGGTATTGTATCAGGTTACACATCTCCATGTGTTCTTGATTATCCCCTATAGCTAAGGTGACAGTACCATCTGGGTGAAAGGTAATGTTAGCTCCTATTTTCTGCAAAATGTCAGCTCCTAGCAAATTAGTGGGGGCTCCTCTAGATACCAGAAAACGTGAAAGGAACATGTGGTTCCCTATTTTAACTTTTAGAGGTTTTGTCAGCGGGGCGTCGGCTAAAATGCCATCATATCCAGTTATCAATATAGTGTCAGGTGATTCTTGCTCAGGGAGTAGTTCAGAATCAGAAAGTAACGAGCGTGAAGCTGCTGTGTCAACTAAACAAGAAATTTTCTTATTACCAACCGTTATAGTGGTCTTAAGCATCTTTGTTTTGGATCTTTCTAAAACCGGGGCGAGTCATGCCCGTGGATCATCTCCCTGTCGCCTTATGTCACCATTATTGTTGTTGCCCCTGGGCTGGTTTCTTCTCTGATTAACTGGAGAATCAACACCTTCATCTCCTTCATCCCTTATTCTTTTCCTGCAGTGGCGTCTGATGTGACCAATCTTGTTACAGTAGTAACAGGTAAGGGGTTTGCGAGAGGAACCTCTACCTTGCTCTTGGGGACCCACAATCGCATTGATTGCATGATGTTTCCTCCCTTTGGTTTCTGCTAAGTCCGCCTCTATGCCTTGTGCCTTCTGTAACAACGACCCTCTATCTCTAATTGCCCTCCACTCTGGTGTGCAGGCTTTCAGTCTTTCACTTATCTGTGGATTTAATCCTTCCATAAACTGTCTATTGAAGGCTCGGATCGTGACTGGCAGAGCCAAATCCAATCCCTCATCTGCCATCATACTTTCCATAGATAAGTAAAATTCTGATACAGTCTGTCCTGGCATTTGTTTCATGGGTGATATTGACCCCCCCTCTCCTGTTGTTTTGCCTGACAGAAAGCTTCTAATCTAACAATAAAAGGGGCCCTTGAGTCTATGTGTCTGACATGTCCTGCCTCTAGATTGCCATCCCCGTCAGCTCGGTCTGCAGGTCGGTGCGGACCTATTTCAGTCATAAACTGGTTAAACAGGGTCAGAGTCATTTTATGTCTGCATAAATCCTCCCCATCCTGCCAGGTTGCTTCATGTGTATTCATTAACTGTGTCACAAATCTACAGAAAGCAGCTGGCTTTGCTACCGGGTCTGGGGCGCTCTGTATTAATGCCATAAGAGTGTCTGCTGACCAAGGCTTCCAAGTCCTTATTTGCATCCTACGAGTAATAGTAGGTGGGGCGTTTGGATGGGCTACTTGTCCAAATTCTGGATTATTTACCTGTACAATGCGTGTATCAGTGCGTACGGGGGCTACAGTTTCTGAATGAGGTTTTTGTGCCCCACAATGCACACATTCTATTGCCCATTCTGGATTCTGTGTTCCACAAACCTGACAAACCCATCCTCTCCCCTCAAGTACAGGATATAACCCTGGCTTATGCGAATTTTGCTCTATGTCAGTGTATGGGGGTGGGATGGTTGAACTAAGATTATTTAAAATTTCAACATTTTTTGTTCTTCTATCTTTCATATCCCAACCATCACAATCTGGATTATATTTCCACCCCTCTTCTTTCGCTCTATTTGAGACCTTAATTAAGCATTGAACCTGACGCATCCATTGCTTCTCTAACACCTCTCCTTGTCTGTCCCTTTTTATTTCACTCCATACATCCGGGTCTAAACCCGCTGCTCCTTTCACCTTAAATTTCCGAAGGACATCCTTTAAGTCCCGCGCTTCATCTTTCCCATAGATGTTTTTAATTATCTGTGGCACCGTATAATGCACCACAATTCCCTGACGGGGTTTCGTGTTCTGCTGGCCCATTCTGACAGTCCGTGCCTAGGTAGCGTGTGGGACACTTAGTGTACAATACAAAATACTAAAAAAGCTACACTAGTTCCTCGTTGCCTTTTCCTCCTAGGGTGCCAGAATACTAAAAACCTCTCCAGGATGAGATTTCTGAAATCGAATTACTTTATATGCTAGCCAACTGACAAATATTATGACCAGACTGACAGCTACAACATATACAAGCATTCCTTTAAGTGACCAGGTATCCGACTAGATCTCCGGGCTTTATGGAGACCTCATTCCCCCTGTATCTGGGATCCCTCTCATACACTCTTATCCCTGCTTTATGGAGCAGACAGGGCTTATACTTTCAAACCGTCTATGGTTTATGAATTAAATTGAATATCAAACTTAAGCGACAGACCCCCAAAGTCCTCTTGCGAGGTAAGGGCGCATTCCACTGCTCATTGGGATGATATTCTTTCAATTCATACCAACCTAGGCAAGGCTCATTCACTTTCTCAACAAGACAGACAGAAAACAAACAACAGTTAATTCCAGCAATATAAACCACAATATGCAGTAATTCTAGACTCACCACTACAGAGGCTGGTGTTTTAAAACCAGGAGAACCATAACTGACAGAACGGATAGGCACAAATCAGGGGAGCACAGAATATAAGAAAAATAAAGCTTTTTCTTACCTGGCCAGGTTTTCAATCTGTGGTTCCCGGAATGCCTGTCCTTTTGTTCCGTCAGTCTAATTCATCCACCTCTTGAAGTATCATTGGTGTGTCCCTACTTCCGGGCGCCAGAATTGATAAGTGCAGTTTTCAACTTAACTGCTTCTAGTTTATATTGCTTTGCCAAATTTAGCTCTATTAATGAAGTAAGACACAGAATCAGAAAGTTTCTGTATATCAGCTCCGAGCCTTAAAGGTCCCGTACTATCAACTGAACCTGTCGGCTCTTTATTGGGGCTTTTTATAGACTGGTTACAGGATCGCATATTTCAGCAAATTTCCATATAAGGTAACAAGCAGTATAATTTCAACATACATGACGCTGGACACATCTGGAAAAACTTAAGCTACGTCTTACAACTGACACGCACACATTATACATAAAATGAAAAACAACTTAAGTAGAACTCCAACCTATTATTTCCAACCTTATCAGTGGTGACCATTAATGTCGCCAGCATTAAATCTGCAAGAGCTCGTGATATTGCCTTATTTTTGCATAGCGAGTTTGATGCCGAGATTTTATTTTTGCAAGAGACCTGGCTCAATACTTTGGCCGATGTCCATCTAGCAAAAAGGGAGTGGAGATGCGGTCCCTCCTTTTGGTCTCTTGCGGCTGAGCCCTGCAGCGGAGTTGCGGTCCTTTTTAAAACCGATATGGTAACATGCCGGCTGGTAATTGAGGTAGAAATGGGGAGATGCATGGTCTTAGACGTCTCTGTTAGGGGGCAGGACCTGCGCCTGATCAATATCTATGGACCGCAGTCAAAATGGGGCAGGAAATGCCTCCTCACAGAGATCAAGCCCTTCCTTTTTATGTCCCAGCAGGTTGTCTTTCGAGGTGATTTTAACACCATAATTAGGCCTGAAGACAGGAGAGGCTCCATAGACAGGCTGGGTTACGATAGCGTTTTTCTTAGAGATATGGTGAGACAAGCTGGCCTGGTAGATGTGCATATTAAGTACTGCCCTGGCAGCACAGGATTCACATTTCAGAGAGGGAATAGAATAGATAGTTTTTTTTTTTTTTAAAGGAGAACTCTGCTTTCTCCGCTCCTGAGTTGAGGGCGGTGGAGTTCTCTGACCACTGTATGCTGTCTGTGACTCTAAATGCCTCGGACACTCCACCCAGGGGGAGGGGTACCTGCAAGCTGAATTCGGCTCTCGTGGAAAATGTAGAGGTAAGACAATCCTTTGAGGATTTTTTTCAGTCACAGGTTTCTATTCTGGACTTTTGCAGCAGCAAGTCAGAGTGGTGGGAGCTTGTGAAACAAAGGGCAATTGGACTTTTCAAGGCCATAAGTAAGAAAAAGCAGCTTGGTATGTACATTGCCTACCAGCATTTGCGGAGGAAGCTTGATCGTCTTGTCTCGTATAGAGGAGATCCAGGGGAGATCTCTGAGGTGAAGCTTCTTCTTAGGA
Source organism: Aquarana catesbeiana (assembly GCF_042186555.1). Classification (NCBI taxonomy): domain Eukaryota; kingdom Metazoa; phylum Chordata; class Amphibia; order Anura; family Ranidae; genus Aquarana; species Aquarana catesbeiana. The sequence continues at coordinate 48,433,362 of NC_133332.1, read as the reverse complement.
AGTGTCAATACGACCTCCTTGGTTCTGGAGAGGGATTATGGAAAATATCACTCGCCTGATCCTTACCAGAACTGTAAGCAAGGCATAGCAGTTAAGACGGTCATAGGCCTGAGGGATAGTACGCGTTCCCTGGTGAAGTCCAGATCAGGGATCCTGGAGATCTTCAGATCATATTACGCAAACCTTCTGGGAAGAAAGGACCTTTGTTGGGACAGGATGGAAAGCTTTCTGGATTCCACTCCAGGATTGGGAAATGATGCGTTGCCTTTGGTGGATTTGACAGAACCAATTTCAGTGGATGAGGTAGTTCATGCTATAGAGAAGCTGGCTACCAAAAAATCGCCTAGGCCAGATGGGTTGACAGCTGAATTCTACAAGTGTTTTAAGTTCATTCTGGCTCCCTTTTTAGCAGAGGTTTACAACAGCTGTCTAGAAGAGGGTTCGCTCCCTCCCTCCATGAGGCAATCCGCTGTAATTCTCCAGTCAAAAGGTAAAGACCCCTCTTGATGATTGAGAACTGGCACCCCATCAGTCTTCTTAATGTTGATAGAAAGATCCTGGCAAAGATTATTTTTTGTCGTCAGTGGCAGGCGATTTGTTGTCCAGTCATCAGCACTGCTCGGTCCAAGGTAGAAGTACCTTTTCAGCGGTTTTAGCTGTCCGGGAGGCTTTGAAACGATGCAGGGCTGCTGGATGGAGAAAGTACTTGCTGGCATCGGATCAGGCGAAGGCTTTTGATAGAGTCAATCACGAGTACCTGTATTTGCTACTTGGTAGATACGGCCTGCAGGGGAGGTTTATAGATTGGCTGAAGACATTATATAGAGGGGCTGAGAGCTTCCCACTGGTTAATGGTTGGGTTGGACGGCCTTTTGAGGTTGGCTCTGGTGTGCGCCAGGGATGTCCTCTGAGCCCCCTGTTATATGTATTCGCAATCGACCCCTTCATAAGAAGGCTAGAGAGTGGATCTTTGTGTGGGGTGCCTTTGGGCATTGCTGGTGTGCCGCCTTTGAAGGTCGTGGCCTATGCTGATGATGTGTCTGTTATTGTCTCTGGGACTGAGGAGGCGCAGGAGGTGGTCTCTATGATAGAGCAGTACACGGGGGCTTCTGGTTCTAAAGTCAACCATGAAAAGAGTGAAGTTTTCTGAATGGGTGAGGAGGGTGAAAGCTTCGAACTTCCGGATGCCTTCCCAGAGCCCCAGCAGGAAATTAAAGTGTTGGGCATCAAATTTGGTCCGGGTGATTATGGTCTTCGAAATTGGGAAAGCAGGTTGGTGTGTGCCAATGCCAAAGTAGCAAGCTTTCCTTGAGGGAGAGGGTTACATAGTTACATACATAGTAGGTGAGGTTGAAAAAAGACACAAGTCCATCAAGTCCAACCTATGTGTGTGATTATGTGTCAGTATTACATTGTATATCCCTGTATGTTGCGGTCATTCAGGTGATTATCTAATAGTTTTTTGAAGCTATCAATGCTCCCCGCTGAGACCACCGCCTGTGGAAGGGAATTCCACATCCTTGCCGCTCTTACAGTAAAGAACCCTCTACATAGTTTAAGGTTAAACCTCTTTTCTTCTAATTGTAATGAGTGGCCACGAGTCTTATTAAACTCTCTTCTGCGAAAAAGTTTTATCCCTATTGTGGGGTCACCAGTACAGTATTTGTAAATTGAAATCATATCCCCTCTCAAGCGTCTCTTCTCCAGAGAGAATAAGTTCAGTGCTCGCAATCTTTCCTCATAACTAAGATCCTCCAGACCCTTTATTAGCTTTGTTGCCCTTCTTTGTACTCGCTCCATTTCCAGTACATCCCTCCTGAGGACTGGTGCCCAGAACTGGACAGCATACTCCAGGTGCGGCCGGACCAGAGCCTTGTAGAGTGGGAGAATTATCGTTTTATCTCTGGTGTTGATCCCCCTTTTAATGCATGCCAATATTCTGTTTGCTTTGTTAGCAGCAGCTTGGCATTGCATGCCATTGCTGAGCCTATCATCTACTAGGACCCCCAGGTCCTTTTCCATCCTAGATTCCCCCAGAGGTTCTCCCCCCAGTGTATAGATTGCATTCATATTTTTGCCACCCAAATGCATTATTTTACATTTTTCTACATTGAACCTCATTTGCCATGTAGTCGCCCACCCCATTAATTTGTTCAGGTCTTTTTGCAAGGTTTCCACATCCTGCGGAGAAGTTATTGCCCTGCTTAGCTTAGTATCGTCTGCAAATACAGAGATTGAACTGTTTATCCCCTCCTCCATGAACAAATTAAATAGGATTGGTCCCAGCACAGAACCCTGGGGAACCCCACTACCCACCCCTGACCATTCTGAGTACTCCCCATTTATCACCACCCTCTGAACTTGCCCTTGTAGCCAGTTTTCAATCCATGTACTCACCCTATGGTCCATGCCAACGGACCTTATTTTGAACAGTAAACGTTTATGGGGAACTGTGTCAAATGCTTTTGCAAAATCCAGATACACCACGTCTATGGGCCTTCCTTTATCTAGATGGCAACTCACCTCCTCATAGAAGGTTAATAGATTGGTTTGGCAAGAACAATTCTTCATGAATCCATGCTGATTACTGCTAATGATACCGTTCATATTACTAAAATCTTGTATATAGTCCCTTATCATCCCCTCCAAGAGTTTACATACTATTGATGTTAGGCTAACTGGTCTGTAATTCCCAGGGATGTATTTTGGGCCCTTTTTAAATATTGGTGCTACATTGGCTTTTCTCCAATCAGCTGGTACCATTCCAGTGAGTAGACTATCTGTAAAAATTAGGAACAAAACCTGATCAAAACGTACCTGGTCCCAATCTTTTTATATGTCAGCTTCGTCTGTATCTTACCAGCATCTCTCTATGCAAGGGTGTACAGCTGTTTTTTCCAACTGTTATGGGGAAGTAGGCTGAACCTGATCAAACGCAATGTAACTTGCCTGTCTAGGCGGGAGGGTGGCCTAGGAATGGTCAACCCAATAGTTTTTTTTCTCTGCTCTTTTTAAAGTACAATCTTGGTAACATGCTAGCAGAGAACCCGCCAGGATGGGTGGGCATTTTTCAATCTTGTTTTAGGCCTTTTCTGCGATGCTGGGAAGATGGCGGGCCAGTGAAAAGTCTGAGAGTCCGACATGGCAAGCTCCCGGCTTATGTTGCCCCGTGTCTGCAATTACTTCGCCAGTGGCGGGTGACAGTGGAGGATATCAAGTCCCTCCCTAGGAAGCTTCTGGAGAAGAGGATTTTGAGCTCTGCTTTCAGTGTGTCACTGGCCTTAAGGGATTGCCCAGGCTCTGTAATGAGGGAGGGGTTGCGTTTAATCAATTTAGAAAGAATCCCCTTGAAGTTTAGGGATCAAGCCTGGTTTGCTTTCCATGGAAGGCTCCATGTCAGAGGGAACTTGAAGCATCGCCCTGTGGATGATCGGGATTGTCCTAGAGCGGAGTGTGTTGGTAAAGTGGAGTCTATGGACCACTTTTTGCTGCAGTGTCCCTTTAACATAGAAGTGTATAAAAGGGTGGGGAGGGCTCTAGGCATCCCCTTTTTCTATCGCATGAGTTATGCGGAGTGGGTGTACGGGGCATTCCCGACTCGCTGGGATTTTGATTTGGATACACTGTTTTTAGTTAGTATAGTTGTCCGTTACTTCACATGGAATGCACGGTGCCAGATTACCCTGCGGAAGAAAGTCCTCTCTGTTGAGGTGGTGGTGCACAATATTCTGGGTGAGGTTGGGAAAATTCAGGGTCTTGAGAAGGGCAGGGAGACTCAGGCAGTCTGGAAAAGGGCGTGGAGGAATATCAGACTTGCCTTTGGTGAACTGCCCATCTCTGGGTGAGGAGCTCTTTTCTTTTTCTGTTTCTTTCACTCCCTTAGCTTTTGTTGGTTAGTATCTTCTTTTTGAAGAAGGGCTGCATGCATAATGGGTGCGGGTTTGTTTCTTGACCTCACAGTTTTGATGTCTAGTGTAGTGTGAGTCGTAGTAAGATTATCCCCAATAATGACATGTTCATGATGAGTTTTGTTTTTTGCTGTAAAATCATTTTTTGTTTGAGAGCAGATTTGCTATATTTATTTTCATTTATGTAAATATGTATATTATATATAGTGATTTTATGCTTATTGATTGCAAGACTTTTAATAAAGAAAAATTGGGAGGAATGTTGCCTCATCATTGGAGATTGGCAAGAGGAATGAAGCCCATGCATTGGTGGTCAGTGGGAGAAATGTTTCCCCATCATTGCTGGACAGTGGTAGAAATGTAGTCTCATCATTTGTGGTCAATTGGAGGAATGTAGCCCAATCATTAGTGGTCAGTGAGAAGAATATAGCCCTATCATTGGTGGTTGGTGGCCATACTTTTCTGCTTAGAGTTCTGGAAGAAACCATTTATTTCTGCACTTTTGAATGTTACCGTGTTTACAATGTACTTGGCTTTAAACAAACCAGTCAGAACAAGAATGTAGGAACTGCCATTGCTGACTTATTTTTGAGGTTACAAGCTCCAAGGCTACAACTCTGTATGTCAGGTGTTTCAGCTTCTCTGGCTGCATGCATGTTCAATAAGCAGTGATTATAGGCAAAACATATCGGCCTTCAGAACCAGTACATTCACAAACAAGTCAGCAGTGGTAACTCCTACATTGCTATACTGAGGCTGTTAAATCCGCTTAAAATAGTCATATTCTTATTGGATTTTTCAGGTCCATCCGACAGAGCAAAAGTTACACGGAAAGTCAAAAACATCCACCGCCATCCAAAATATGACCCCAACAGCAAAAGAGATAAGAATGTTCCAAAATCATTTGAATATGATTTGGCTCTTGTCGAATTGAGCGAAAAGATTGAGTTTTCTCCAACAGTCAGGTATAATTTTTTGTTTGTAGAGAATTCCCTCTAGTGTGTAACATGCAAATCTTTAAACCTGATACAATAACAACAATATGGGATAGCAAGTGTGAAAATGCTTGTCATACTAAAATGTATATAAAAAATACTCTTAATACCCTGTACCTTGGAGAATATTTACATCAATGTGTTGTTAACAATACACTTTCTGCCACCATAAAAAACCAAAGACTTTTAAATACAAACAAGACTAACTAAAAATACACTCTCTGGTAGCGCAATAATGCACTGAAATATCTTCTAGGTGCTCCTAGCAAACCAATATAAAATGCCAATGTCTGTGATATTAAAATGTTCATAAATTATTCTATATATTCATCAGTGATATCTTTATAAATTCATAAATTATTCGGTGCAACAGTCAATATTCTTCCTTCACATGCACCACAATTGTTGGGTAAATCTTCCAATCCACTGTGTGAAAAGTGCTCACCACTCCCCCATAAGACACCACACTCACCAGAGGTTATTGCCTCTCATTTTACTGATCCGCAACTAAAGCATTCAAACTATCCCCTTTATGGTCACTGTTCCTTTAAGTTAATCCCATCAGTTTGTTGTATTCTTCCATATATTTCTAGGACTCAGAAGAAAAAGTGGCCCACATAGTATAATCCCATTTAAAATAATTATTAAAATACCATATTTATCGGTGTATAACCCGCACTTTTTCGCCTTAAAATCAGGGGAAAATCGTGGGTGCGTGTTACACGCCGATCCCTGCCGATCCCCCGCTGATTGTGAGCGGAGGAGCGAGTGCCGCCGATAGCTATACATTAACTGATCAGAATCCCAAAACTATACCTCTCACACGTGTACAGATAGAGATAGCGGCGCTAATATAAATTGTGTAAAATAATGGGTCAGAACAGCATAATGCCTATGACCCCCTACTTATACATAAAAATAATAATAATAATAGTGTCATGAAAAATATTATTTTTATCATGAAAAGAAATTTCTTTAACACCCAGTGAAAAGTGTCACTATAAATAATAAATTACAAGAAATGAATGAATAAGTTCAACAGTTGTTTTTCAATCTTCTTGTGTGAAAAATCTTCTACTCTTCCACCACACCACCGTGATAGTGACACCACTCCCTCTGAAGAGCGCACTCACCAGATTGTATAGCCTCCCACTCTTGTGTTCGGCAAAACAGCAATTGAACCACACCTGGGTTGCATGTGATGAACCGTGAATCCAATCAAGCCAGCTCCATATGTGAAAAAGTTAATAAAGTGCTCCACATAGCGTGATACCATTTTGATAGATTTATTAAAATCACTTCAAACACACTTCAATGGTTACACTCACTTTTAAACTGAAACATAAAAGCCTTTAAAAAAAATCCACAGCAAGCAACAGGATCAGTGATCAACGGTGCACCGTGGTCACAGCGGACCTGAAGTGTAAACTGGTGTATCTCTCACCCAACCTTCTAAGGCCCAGCCATCCGATCGGTGTAGTCCTCCTCAGACAGCGGCATCTAATGTCAGTGCGATGGAATGCCGTGTAACCATGCCCAATTCCTATAGGCATTATGCTGCTCTGACCTATTATTTTACACAATTTATATTAGCGCCTGTACACGTGTGAGAGGTATAGTTTTGGGATTCTGATCAGTTTACGTATTTATTTAAGTGGCAGCTTTTTTCACTGTACACTGTGTATGTACACACATTTTGTATTCATTTACACATCTTTTATATAGCTTTGCACTTTTCTTTGGCGCATTGCCGATAGCTATACATAGCCGAGTGTACTCTGCTATTCTCGGCTAGTTACGCTCAGTCACGCCCAGTCCCGACCTATGATGGACATAACACAGGGACTGGGCGTGACTGTGAGCGGAGCTATCCGAGCCTAGCCGAGTACACTCGGCTATGTATGTATATGGGCGGCGCTTGGCTCCGCTCACAGTCCCGCCATTGGACCTGTGTTATGTCCATCATAGGGCGGGACTGGGCGGGACTACAAGAGGATCCGAGAAGAGCCGAGATACACAGGACCAGCTCTGTGTATCTCGGCGTGCCATTTTCAAACTGCAGTGACACTGACATGTCACTGCAGTTTAACTGCAGCCTAGTCAAGGCTGCAGGTGGACACTGACAAGGCTGCAGGTGGACACTGACAAGGCTGCAAATGACACTGACAAGGCTGCAAGGCTGCAAATGACACTGGACAAGCATGCAGATGGACACTGATAAGGCTGCATTGATGTTCATTTAAATGTAAGATTTTTTCCTTAAAATTCCCTCCTAAACTTGGGGTGCGTGTTATACGCCGATAAATACAGTAAATGCTAAATGCACTTAAAAAAAAAATTCTTTAAAATGCCTATCAAAAAATATCACCGTCAGAAGTGCCCAGAATATGATAACTGGTGAAGAATGTATCTCCCCACGTCACATCTGGTCTGACGTCACATCCGGGTGCCGTAAAGTCCTGCCAACGTGTTTCGTCACTTCTGACTTCATCTAAGGCTGGGTTCACACTACTGCAAATTGGATCCAATTCGCATGACAGGAGAGTGTGCCCAACTCTCAATGGAGCCGGTTAACACATCTCCCTGGCGGCCGCGGAGCGGATTGCACAGGGGTACATCTTTGGCTCAGTTTCAGGTCCGAATTCAGGCAAAAATTTGGGCCCGATTTGTCCCTGAAATGGAGAACAGGGATGCACCGGACCCCTGCTAAGTGTGAACCCGTCCTGAGGGTTATTTTTAGTTACCCTTGTTTGTATTTACACTAAAATTTATGATTGAGTGTCATATTGAAAGTTATTTTAACTACTTGCTGACTGCAATACGTATATATACATTGCGGTTTACAAGTAGTATGCCAGGGTTATAGCTAAAGCTATCACTCATAACCGAGGTATTTTTTTTTTTTTCAGCCAGCGGTTGGCTTTCCAGCTAATTAGGCACTGGATCGCTTTCAGAAGTGGCAGGAGGGGACAACCCCCCTCCTGCCACTCGCCGGTGTATCTCAGGCTTACTGTTTTTACCGGCGCACCCGCAAAACAATCAGAAGGTGTGGCCAGCTGGTCACAAAGGCGAACAGATGGTCTCTGATCACCTTTATGGCCTTGAAGGACTGGAGCGACGTCATGACACAAGTATACACATTTTTTTTTTAAAAGCAAAAGATCAAACTTTTTTTTTTTTTTTTCATCTTTTTGCTTTTAAAGGTAAAGAAGAGATTTGGGGTCTTTTTGATCCCAGATCTCCCCATAAAGAGGACCTGTCATCCTTATTTCTATTACAAGGTTTATATTCCTTGTAATAGGAATAAAAGTGATTTAAAAAAAAAATGAAAGGGACAGTATAAAAAATTTAAAAGCAACCCCATCACTCCGTGCTCACGCACAGAAGTGAACGCATATGTAGGTTGTTCACGCATATGTAAATGATGTTCGCACTGTAAAATGTAAAAAATTTGAAAGCTTCGCCCATGGAGATTTTTAAGTATCGTAGCTTGTTGTAATTCAATGAGTGTGCACAATTTTAAAGCGTAACATGTTAAAGCGTAACATCATCTTTCACATTTTACAAAAAATATTGGGTATATATTGTGGTTTTTATTTTTTATTCATTAAAGTGAGTTTTTTCTGCAAAAAATTGCGTTTGAAAAACGGCAAATACTGTGTGACATAAAAACTATGTAACTAACAATTTGAACTCACTGAAAGTGCAAAAAAGTAAGGAAAAATATTTTCTTACAATGCGCTGTAAAAAAATTATGGAAATATGCATATTTTGCCAAAGAATATAAGCAATGAAAGCATTTCAAAATGATTTTCTTTTTACAGGCCTATTTGTCTTCCATGTACAAGTGGAACATCCTGGGCATTAAAACAACGAGACAAGGCTGTGTCTTGCAAGGATCATGGTAAGTGTGCACATTTTCCAGGAAATGTAACAAAGCGTGAAGCAAAAAATATGTAGCACAACCCCTGAAAGTGCCGCTGATTGAGATAGGTCTTCTGATGCTGGCCTCAACCTTCTCAAAACCCCCAGCCTCTTGGACATACCCAGCTGAGTACACGAGCACTAGGTCTCACATAGGAATCACAGACAGCAAACCTAGTATTCAGTGTAGCAAAGTCTTTTACCTCTTTTGGTCTAATGAGAACCTCCAAGGCCAAAGATAGCTGACATCCTTCAATATGTGGTGGGCTGTGAGGCATAGTGGATGCAAAGATGGTGAAAGTCATTAGGCTCTAGACACTTCTTGAATGTAAAAGAGGTTTTATTTCTTTAACAGTGCTTTTATATTTTGAAGGGAAAGAGGGTTAGGGCCAGGACACCCTTAGATAGTTGCAAACTCAATTGGCAGACTCTGAGACTTCAATAGGAGGACAGCCGTTCAGGGAAAGGCCATAGCAAGAAGCCACATCTGCACTTGCAGGAATGCTCTCTCCTATGGTAACAGTCCTTTTAACAGTTTCTAACTCAAATGTAACAGTTCTTTCAGCTCCACTGCAACTGCTCCTTGTAGTTCTTCAATACTGAGCTCCTGGTCTCTTACTATACCCTCTGATTCACTGACTCTGAATCCCTTGAGCTCCTCCAAGGTTTGCGGTGGTATCTCCCTCAAGCATCACCCCTGCTTCTCTGCTGGGTCAAGCTTCAATGTCAATACACACCAGAACATTATCTATAGATTTCACTATAACATCAGTCCAAGTCAATAAATTTTGGCTTGTCCTCTGAACCTGAAAGACATATGAAAGAAAGACAAACATGCTAAATGTATTGATAAGTCTGTAAAAAAAAAAAAAAAAGCATGAATACTTGTTTAATGTTTTGAAGAACACATGAACAGTCCCAATGAAGATGATGATCTTCAGAAGAGGTAGACCGCAACAGTTCCACTCTTCTAGCTTCCTGTAACACAACAATCCAAGTCAGATAGGCTATAGAATTTCAAACCTCAACTGACTCCAGTTATAATTAAAAGGATAAAAAGAACAGGCCCACAAAGACCAGTTGAGTAAACGCTGGTAACATATGTACATAGGTCCTCAAGATAAAAGATTTATTCTCTGATGAATCTAGCCTCATCTGATTTATAATCCAGAGGTTAAACAGAACAGATCAAAGTAGACCAGTTGAATAATCACTGGTAACATACTGTATGTACATGTGCTCTCAAGAGAAAGATGAAGTCTCTGATGAGTCTTCGATGTCCTGAACTTGACATCCTGGAACAGTGCTTGAAGACATTAGGTCACTTTTCCATAGGTGGGAAAGCGGGCAAGGTCCTTTAAAGGTGGCTGTAGGATAGTCTCTCTAGCTGGTTAAATGGATTCTTGACAAGTCCATGTTTAGGAGGCTCTGCTTCCACCTACTTTCTTACATGATGGCTGGTATTAATGACTCTGATGGGTTTAGTAGGCCTTTCACTCTTAGCAACGTTCCTGATGTGTAGGGATGGGCAAACGGTTCACCCTGAGCATAAGTTCGGGCCGAACTTTGGTTGTTCGAACACTGAACAAAATGCGGTGTTCGCGCCAATTTCTAAAGCTGCGTAACACCGTTAAAGTCTATGTGACACTAACATGAAAAACCAAAAGTGCTCATTTTAAAGGCTTATATGCAAGTTATTGTCATAAAAAGTGTTTGGGGACCCAGGTCCTGCCCCAGGGGACATGTATCAATGCAAAAAAAGTTTTAAAAAAATGTCTTTTTTTTTTTTTCGGGAGCAGGGATTTTAATAATGGTTAAAGTGAAATAATAAAAATGAAATATTCCTTTACATATCGTGCCTGGGGGGTGTCTATAGTATGCCTGTAAAGTGGCGCAGTTTTCCCGTGTTTAGAACAGTACCGCAGCAAAATGACATATAGCCCTCAGCTATATAACAGCTGTCATCAAGAAGAAGCGTCACTCGGCAGGAGCCTCCCATGGAGGCAGGGGTGTTGCGGCTTTTGTTTTTTCTTTTTTCGGCTCGTCGGGTGGCGTGATAGAAGATGAATGGACATCGCTGGACATTTTTTTTTTTTTTTATCTTTTAATAAAGGACTTGTCCCTAAGTGTCACCTGTCTTTTTTACTATTTTTGACACTTTTTTTTGTGAAATGGTAATGGTACAATGTACCCCTTACCAATTCACATAGGGGGGAGGCTGGGATCTGGGGGTCCCCTTGTTAAAGGGGTTTTCAGATTCCGATAAACCCCCTGACCGCATACCCCCACAACCACCGGGCAAGGGTTGTGGGGATGAGGTCCTTGTCCCCATCAACATGGGGACAAGGTGCTTTGGGGGGCTACTTCAAAGCACCCTCCCCATGTTGAGGGCATGTGGCCTGGTACGGTTCTGGAGGGGGGAGCGCTCTATCACCCCCCCTCTTTTCCTGCGGCCTGCCAGGTTGTGTTCTCGGATAAGGGTCTGCCATGGATTTTGGGGGGGACCCCTACGCCCATTTTTTTTAAATTTGGCACAGGGTTCCCCTTAATTTCCATACCAGACCTAAAGGGCCTGGTATGGATATTGGGGGGACCCCCACGCAATTTTTTAAAAATTTTTGGTTCGGGGTTCCCCTTAATATTCATACCAGACCCAAAGGGCCTGGTAATGGATGGTGGGGGGGGGGGGCATGCCGTTTTTTACATTGAGTTTTATCTATATTGCCAAGACCCGACAATTCATTACAGCCGCGATCAGTTTTAAATTACTTTTTCCTTTAGAAATGTCATTTTGCTGTGGTAATGTTCTAAACACTGGAAAAATGCGCCACTTTACAGGCATACTATAGACACCCCCCAGGCACAATATTTAAAGGAATATTTCATTTTTATTGTTTCACTTTAAGCATTATTAAAATCACTGCTCCTGAAAAAACGTCAGTTTTTTTTAAACTTTTTTTTGCATTGATACATGTCCCCTGGGGCAGGACCCGGGTAACTAAACACTTTTTATGACAATAACTTGCACATAAACCTTTAAAATGAGCACTTTTGATTTTTCATGTCCGTGTCCCATAGACTTTAACTGTGTTCGTTTGTTCGTCTGAATTTTTTCCCTGTTCGGATGTTCTGGTGCGAATCGAACGGGGGGGGGGGGGGGGGTTTGGCTCATCCTTAGTGATGTGATGTTTGAGCTGTCAGCCTTATCAGTTTGGATCCTAATGATCGTGTCTGTAACTAATATGCAGCTTAGGTCAAGACTCTGTTCGGGAATTTAGAAATTTTAAACTCTGGCTGGGATTTTCCTGGTCATCTGTCAAAAATCAAGTCGTACTGATGCTGCTATAAGATGATTCTCTAATACAGATTTGATCACTCATGGAAAGTCTTGTTGTCAGAGTGAGTATTTCTTTTGAGTTCCTGAAGCATGAGATTTGAGAGTTAAAGGGGATTGTCTCTAATTTCCTCAACAATAGTTTTACAACTGCGTCTAATGCTTTTACTTTGCTTATTACTAGAACAAGGAGTGCCCATAATGACCTAAATTAATCTTTTAAGCATAAGGACCATTTGGAGGATCACTTATAGGTTATTCTACCTTGTGGACCCAGTAAAAGCATGATTTGGCATCTTTTTGAAGTGGTGGGATGTAACTAGTCCAATCAATGAAGGATAGATGATGTATGTCTTTTGGTGTAGGGATCTTCTCCTTGTCATATTGACTCTGTATTTGACTGCACTTAAGTGTAGGAAGATTAATTCCTTTAGTTCCTTTCATATCTAAGCGATTCTGATAAGCGATTCTGTGATATTTACTATTCCAGGATATGCGTGCAGGGTGTAGGACAGTGCTGGTGGCTCTATTTTTTTGGGGGGGCAGCAAACAAAACACCCACCACCCCCCCACACTGTTTGGTCGGTCAGTTGATCCCCCCATCGCGCGGTCAGTCGATTCCCCCACCCCCCGTCGCTCGACTTCCCCTGCGTCTCCTCCTCGGCGGCCAATACGGTTGCTTCTCCTCTCAGCCAATCGGGTCTTAAGACCTGCTTCCTGATTGGCCAGGGAGGAGAATCGGGAAGACTATAGTGAATATTAACTCGGTATTGTCACACAACTGGGTGGGCTCAGGGCGCAGTGCTCTTCGCCCAGAGACCACCCTTTTTTTAAGCCAATTAGATCCTCAGGCTCTAATCATGTGCATCCAAAAAAACCCCCAAAAACCCCATTAAAATCAATGCATCCGGCGCCCTGCATGTAGATTAGGGGCCAGGTGCATGGATTAGGGGGGTGGCGCCCCTCATGGACAGGCCACCACTGTATATATATCTACCAAAATCAGTGACGTCGGCAGGGAGGGGCTCACCATGGCTGAAGCCCCGATTGGGTCCCCAAAAAGCCCCAAATCTCGAGTGGGCACCGTTCTATTTATAGCCCCGAGCGCCGCCGAGCGGGGACCGATCTTATCCCGAGCACCGCCAAGTGCGGCCGAGTCACATAGCAGGTCCCGCCTTCTGGAGCCTGCAGCGCTGATGGACGTCCCACTGGTCAAATGGTGGGACCACGGGACGTGTGATGTCCATCATAAGCGCTGCAGGCTCCAGAAGGCGGGAATTACAATGCAGCCGCCGCGTGAGATCTCCGCTCGGCTCTCATCCTCTCCTCCGGCAAAGATGGACGTGCACCGCACGTCCATCTGCTGCAGGACACATGAAGTCTCCTGGTCAGGTAGGTCAGTGTGTCACTACCGTCAGTGTAGGTAGGTCAGTGTACGTTAGGTAGGTCAGTGTATGTTAGGTAGGTCAATGTATGTATGTCAGGTAGGTAGGTCAGTGTATGTTAGTGTATGTTAGGTAGGTCAGTGTATGTCAGGTAGGTAGGTCAGTGTATGTAGGTCAGTGCATGTCAGGTAGGTCAGTGCGTGTCAGGTAGGTAGGTCAGTGTATGTAAGTCAGTGTATGTCAGGTAGGTCAGTGTATGTCAGGTAGGTAGGTCAGTGTAGGTCAGTGTGGCAGGCAGGTAGGTCAGTGCGGCAGGCAGGTGAGTTTAGTGGTCAGCATTGATGGTCACCAGTAAGCCAGGCAGCAACCAGCAAGTGAGCTTACCCCCCGCCACACAACCCCACCACCCAGCCAAAAAACCCTGCGCCGCCGCCGCAGCTCAGCCTCACAGATCATGGTATATAGCATGTCTCACAAAGCCTGGCATATAGCATTTCTCACAAAGCCTGGCATATAGCATTTCTCACAAAGCCTGGTATATAAACATTTCTCACAAAGCCTGGTATATAAACATTTCTCACAAAGCCTGGCATATAGCATTTCTCACAAAGCCTGGCATATAGCATTTCTCACAAAGCCTGGCATATAGCATTTCTCACAAAGCCTGGCTTATAGCATTTCTCACAAAGCCTGGCTTATAGCATTTCTCACAAAGCCTGGCATATAGCATTTCTCACAAAGCCTGGCTTATAGCATTTCTCACAAAGCCTGGCATATAGCATTTCGCACAAATCCTGCACAATTACCACCCCTCCAGTCTGCACAATTACCACCCCCCATCTGCACAATTACCACCCCGTCTGCACAATTCCCCCCCCCTCTGCACAATTCACCACCCCCCATCTGCACAATTACCCCTCCCCCGTCTGCACAATTACCACCCCCTGTCTGCACAATTACTGCATCACTGCACCCCTCAGCACAGACCCCCCCATTCAGCACAGATGGACCCCCCTTTCAGCACAGACCCCCCCTTCAGCACAGACCCCCCCTTCAGCACACCCCCCTTCAGCACCCCCCCCTTTAGCACATATGGACCCCCCTTTAGCACAGATGAACCCCCCCCTTCAGCACAGACGGACCCCCCAATCCCATTCAGTACCTCCTCAGATCAGCATGGCACTCGGCAAAGGCACATCAGGTCCCCTCTCCCTTTGTGCACATAAACACTGGAGGGGGAGGCAGCTTCACTCTGCTCGCTGTGCCTGTGTGACATCCGGCCTGGGACTGCTCAGACAGCCCGTGGCCACGAGAGAAGGGGATGGTTGGTCAGGTGCAGTGGTGTCACCCCGCACCAGACCACCCCCCGCACCAGATCGTCCCCCCCCCCCACTGCAACGCTACAGCCAGCAGCTCGCCTCTCTCTCCCTGTGGGGTCATACAGCAGCGCTACAGCCATTTACCTTCAATGGCGCAGCTCGTCCTCTCTGAATCCACCACAAGCAGCCACGCAATCGCCTCCGGTGTCCTGTCCCAGTCGACTACACCCCTACACAGTGACGCACGCAAATAGTACCGCCCACTACTATCCTCTCCTCCGGTCCCCGCCAATCGTAGCCACTACTATAGACATGCCAACGAATCCCAGTAGAGTGGGTGTGTGCGTGCGCACAGCTTGCTCCCTGCACATGCCCTAAACACGGGCAAATCAGCTTCCCAGCCTGCAATCAGCTGATTGCAGGCTGAGAAGCTTCCCATAGAACGCCGCATGTCCGGTGCCTGGTCACTCTTAAAGTGACTTTTTTTTTTTTTTTTTTACAGCTTGGGGAGGTATTATACAATTTTCTTATTTCATTTCCTTTAGAGTTGCCTTCAACTATGTTGTACAAGGGCCTGCCTGACTGCATACAAGTTGAAAGTGTTTAGGTTTGACCTCATATTATGTGGTTTTGGTAAATCTAAAGAAATTGCACAAGAGCTTTGTATAATGTATGGCCAGCCCAAGGGTTAATAAGGGGTTAAATAGTAACGTCAGTATTTGTAAGGTTGCTTTAACCACTTGCCGACCATACATAGTACATATGCGGCGGCAAGGCGGCGCTCCTGTGCAGGATCATGTATCTAGTACGTGATCTGCGCGCCGGGCTAGGGAGCGTGCCAGTGCCGCCCCTGCTGTACGATTGGCTGCAGCACGATCCAATCAGCGTGTGCTGACCACTGATTGGTTGCCGGCACCCAAAGATCAGCTCTGGACATTACCAAAGAGAGCCCTGTGTAGGTAAACAAACACAGGGCTCTCTTCTGACAGCAGCAATGTGCTGGTTTTGTTTTCCTGCAAAGTACATTGCTTAGTAAAAACAGCACACACAGTAAAACATATTGGCCACACATTTAACCCCTTGATTGCCCTAGATGTTGAGGCCTTCACTACCAGTGTCATTAGTACAGTGACAGAGTATATATATATATATATATATATATATGTATATATGTATATATATATATATATATATATATATGTATGTATATATGTATATATATATATAAATTTTATTTTTTCCATCAAAAAGTTTTATTGAAGGTAAATATAATTTAACATTCAAAGCCACATTGCCGTGTTAATCTGGTACAATTGAATATAACCTCTAATGAACATCAGGTGTGTTAACTATCATCCAGACTAAGTTACAGTATATAGTCTATGAAATTATGTTGTCATACTGCCAAAACTGGGGGCATGTAGGAATGAGATTACGTTTGAAGATTTCAGGAGCCTCACCCAGTTAGGGACTGGGGCTAACTAAGTTAGTATGGCATAGAACATATCTAACAATTAGCTCTGAGTTCTTTGAAAAGTTTTTCAATATACATGTCTAGGAAAGAAGTGGTAGAAGGAAGGAAAAAAAGGAAGTAAAGAAGGGAAAAGAATAGCTGTTATCTGCGAAATAGTAATGTCTCTCTCCTTGGCCGCCACGTTACGCTGGCGCTTGGTTAGAGGGGAGCGAGCCGTTCTTTTGTTCAGTAGAGCGTTAATTGTTCATTAAGTGCTCATATTTTGATGTAACCTTAAATCGGAGCCAGGGGGACCATGTCTTGTATCTTTCTATGTCATCGGAGGTTTGAGCCAGTATGTCTTCCATGTGACAGACCTCGGAGACTTTCTGAAGCCACTCCTTTACTGATGGAGCCTGAGTGCTCTTCCAACGGAGCGGTATTAAGGCCTTTGCAGCATTCAGAAGGTGCTTTTGTTAAGGATTTTTTGTATCTTTTATACGGGAAGTTGGAAATGTGGAGCAAGCAGCAGGCTGCGTCTAGAGTGATTCTGGTCTCCGTGATCTGTCGTATGGTGTCTTTCACCCCAGTCCAGAAGGCTTCAAGGGTCGGGCACTGCCACCATATGTGTAGGAGAGTACCAGTCTCTCCTCTACATCTCCAGCACCTATCTGATACTTCTGGAAACCAAGCTTTGAGTCTATGTGGTGTGGCATACCAGTGAGTCAAGAGCTTGTATGCCGTCTCCTGTGTTTTGGTACTGATGGAGCATTTATGCGCTAACGTACAAGCCGTCTGCCACTGATTGTCTGTAATGTCTCTCTGCAGGGCTCTGGACCATTCTTTCCTAAATCTGTTCTCAGTTGTTGTTGTTTTAGTGTATTGTAGCCAAGTATATGTAACAGAGGTCGTCTTGACAAAGTCGTCGCCCCTGTGACATGCTGTCTCCAGTTGAGTCATAGGTCTTTGAAAGTAAGGTTGTTTAGTCTTATTGGTGACAAAGCTGCGAATTTGAAAGTATGACCAGCTGGGTAAATGAGGGAGATTGTTATTATCTTTCAGCGCAGTATAGTCTTTAACTAGTCTGTCATTTCTGAGGCAGTCTCCTGCAGTAAGTTGTTTTTGTGGATCTAGAGACTGAAAGGTCCTACCCACCAATCCCGGGGCAAAGTCTGGGTTGTTTTGTAATGGGGTTAGTGGGCTGAGTTGTGATGTTAAGTCAAACTTCTTAATCACCGTCTGGAAGACCTCCATGGTGGTCCCAGTCAGTGGGTGTCTTTTTATAGAATGCTGTTGTCTTCTCCAAGGGATCCATGGGGAAAACCTGAGAGTGCCTCTTCTAATTTGACCCAATCTTTGGACTTCCCGTGGCAGTGCCAATCAATCACTCTGGTGAGGTGAGAGGCTAGATAATAGTTTTGGAAGTGTGGTAATCCCATACCGCCCCATTCCTTGGGCCTAGTTAGGGATGCAAACTTGATTCTTGGTCGTTTGTGACCCCAGAGGAATCGTATGAGAAGAGACTGTAGTCGTTTGAAGAAGGTCTGTGGGATTTTGACAGGTAGTGACCTCAAAAGGTACAATAGTCGGGGGAGGATAGTCATTTTGAGAATGGCTGCTCTTCCAAACCAGGAAAAGTATTTAGAGTTCCAATTCTGTAAATCTGTGGCAATGTTTTGCAGCATAGGTGGGAAGTTTTTTTCATAGATTGTCATCAGTCTCGGGGACAACAAAACCCCCAGATACTTGAGAGTACCTGTTACCCATCGGAATGGGCAATTCCCCTGGGTTCTGGTGAGTGTGTCTGCTGTCAGTGTGATATTCATTGCCTCCAATTTAGAGTAGTTGATTTTGAGGTTAGAAATGTAGCCATAATGTGTGAATTCTTTCATTAGGTTTGGAATTGTGGTATGTGGTTTGGTTAAGAAAAACAGGAGGTCGTCAGCATAAGCTGCTGTCTTGTATACTCTGTTTGCCACTTCAAAACCAGAAATGGATTGGTTTTTGTTAACCTTTCTGATGAATGGCTCCAGTGACAGGATGAACAGTAACGGTGATAGGGGACACCCCTGTCTGGTCCCATTGGAAATCTGTACCTTGTTTGACAGAATGACATTTACTCTTATTTTGGCGGATGGGTTTTGGTACAGGGCTGTGATCCAGGCCATCATATGTGTACCCAAGCCAACATGATGGCATACTGCCAGCATGTACTCCCAGGAGACTCGATCGAAGGCCTTCTCCGCGTCCGTGGACAGGAGAAGACCCTCGAGCCTCGAGTGTGTGCCGCATGCGTCAGGAGTAAGGCCTTGATGATGTTATCTCTGGCCTCTCTACCCGGCAAAAACCCACTTGGTCCAGGCCAATTAGGGAGGGGAGGAGAGGTTTTAGTCTGTTAGCTATTATTTTGGACAGTAGCTTGAGATCTAGGTTTAGTAACGAGATGGGCCTATAGCTTGGGCACTCTGTGGGGTCCTTTCCTGCTTTGTGTATCACCGTTATGTGAGCTGAGAGAAAGTCATGAGGTACCTGCCCGGGTGTAGAAAGGGAGTTCAGGGCCTTGGTCAGGGGTGCAGATAGGATGTTGCTAAAAGTTTTGTAGTAGGCGAATGTGTAGCCGTCCGGACCTGGGCTCTTTCCTGACTTAGGTCCCTTGATTGCCCCCTGAATCTCCATAAGCGTTATCTGGTCTTCTAAGGGGGTCGTCTCAGCGTCCTCCAGCCGTGGTAGACCACTGTCAGTCAGGTAGTCCTGTATGGCCTGTGATCTATCGGTTGGTATTGTAGAGGGTCTGTGTTGTCGTGCTAAATTATAGAGTTTGGAATAATATCGATGAAACTGTGTCACTATGGCTTCTGAGGTTACTTCTAGAGTCCCGTCTTGTGCTCTAATACCCGATATGACATTAGTGGAGTTAGCTTCTCTTAGTGCCCTTGCCAAAAACCTCCTCGTCTTGTCTCCTGACTCATAGTAGACCCGTTTCTTAAAAAATAATGATCTCTTCGTTTTGGCCTCGAACAGTTGTTGTAATGTTTTCCTGGTGTCTAACAGTTCTCTGGCAGTTTGAATCACCAGGGATTGTTTGTGTGAGGCTTCTAGTGTGCGTATTTTGTCGGCCAAGTCACGTATTTGTTTTTCTTGCCTTTTTTTGCATTGGGCACCCATCTTAATTAATTCCCCATGCATTGTGCATTTGTGTGCCTCCCAAATCGGCATCGGGTCCATGTCCGGTGTGTTGTTGGATATGAAGAAGTCAGATATAGCTGCCCGGATGCGAGGGAGTAAGTCAGGGTCTGTCAGCAATGAGGTGTTCAATCTCCATGTGTTTGACTTGGGCGGTGGAGAGTATAAATCCACCCCCAGAGAAATGGGTGCATGGTCTGAAATCGACTGGATGCCTATGTGGGCTTCTTTCACCGTCTGCAAGTCTCTTTGGGAAATGTAGATATGGTCGATGCGTGAGTATCGATCATGGGGAATGGAGTGATATGTGAAATCTCGAGTGTAAGGATGGAGAAATCTAAATGTATCTACCAACTGTTTGATTTTTTTTTAAGTGCTCTATACGTGATGCATGACTTTCCAGTGGAGGAGTCTGCTGTGGGGTTTAGTGGGACATTGAAGTCTCCTCCCATGATCAAGAGCCCCGATGTAAAGCCCTTGAGCTCCTGGATAACCTTCTGGCAGAAGGTAACCTGAGATGAGTTGGGGATGTACACATTTGCCAGTGTCACTGTCCTGTTTCTGTAAGTTCCCTTAATAAAAATGTAGCGAACTTCTGGGTCAGCCAGCCGACAGTGTATATTTTTAGCACTAATCACTGTATTGGTGTCACTGGTTCCCAAAAATGTGACAAAAGTGTCAGTTTGCTGATCGCCACCATTACTAGTAAAAAAATAAAAATTTATACAAATCCCATAAATATATCCCAGAGTTTTTGGACGCTATAACTTTTGCGCAAACCAATCAATAGATGCTCATTGGGATTTTTTTTACAAAAAATGTAGCGGAATACATTTTGGCCTGAATTGATGAAGAAATTCAATTTTTTATATATTTTATTGCAGGTGTTTTATAGCAGAAAGTAAAAAAATAATATAGATTTTTTTTCAAAATTGTTGGTCTTTTTATTTTTATATGGGAATGTGGGAAAATAAGTGCAGCGCTAAACCTGTGTACAATATCCAGAACTTAACCAAAACTTAGTGATAAACAAAAAATGAGTGATAAACAATGTCATGAACAGTGTGAATCGATTAATAATAAAGTGACCTGAAGCCAATGTAGATCAAAGACTACCTGCCCTAAAAATTAGTGCAATATTTAAATGCCAAAAAAGGTCAGTGTCTTGAACAACAAATGGTTGTGATACCATTCAAACATATTTATAGTGCAAAACAAGCAAAATATGATCACAAAATTACCGTAATTATTGGCGTATAACACGCGCCGGCGTATAACACGCACCCCAAGTTTAGGAGGGAATTTTAAGGAAAAAAACTTTTAGGAGGGAAGTTTAAGGAAAAAAAACTTACATTAAAATGCCCATCAATGCAGCCTTATCGTGTCCATCTGCAGCCTTGTCAGTGTCATTGCAGCCTTTTCAGTGTCAGTGCAGCCTTGCCCCAGTGTCCATTGCAGCCTTGTCAGTGCAGCTTTGCCCCAGTGGTCAAGTGCAGCTTTGCCCCAGTGGTCAAGTGCAGCTTTGCCCCAGTGGTCAAGTGCAGCTTTGCCCCAGTGGTCAAGTGCAGCTTTGCCCCAGTGGTCAAGTGCAGCTTTGCCCCAGTGGTCAAGTGCAGCTTTGCCCCTGTGGTCAAGTGCAGCTTTGCCCCTGTGGTCAAGTGCAGCTTTGCCCCAGTGGTCAAGTGCAGCTTTGCCCCAGTGGTCAGTGCAGCCTTGCCCCCAGTGTCCATTACATGCTTGGACAGATCGCCGCCGACATACACATAGCATGTAGTTTTAAATATGGCGCCGCGGAGTTCGGAGGGACACGGCGGAGCTGAACGAGCGCCGCCGAGATACACATAGTCGAGTGTACTCGGCTCTTTTCGGCGCCGCTTACAGTCCCGCCCAGTCCCGCCCTATGATGGACATAACACAGGTCCAGTGGCGGGACTGGGCGTGACTGTGAGCCGCACCGGAAAGAGCTGAGAACACTCGACTATGTGTATCTCGGCTTCGCCCAGTCACTGTGATCTCGGCGGCGCTCGAGTCGCCGCCGAGTCCCTCCAAACTCCGCGGCGCCATATTTAAAACTACACGCTATGTGAATGTCAGCTGCGATCGCGGTGATCGCTCCGATAGATCACAATTAGCGGGGATCGGCGTATAACATGCACCCACGATCTTCCCTTGATTTTAAGGGGAAAAAAGTGCGTGTTATACGCTGATAAATACGGTACTTAGTGAATAAAATGTCACTCAAATGTATTGAAAGTATGATAAAAGTCCATCCAACACCGAATAGCAAGGTGTGCTATTCTGACCTTGAGGACAATTATATTGCCGTGTAGTTCAACCACCAGGGATAAGTGCTTCCACCACCAAGGGCGATGAGTCAAACGAGCATATCACAATATCCCAAATCCTAGATGGCGGTCTTTAATGGAAGAAAGGTTCAGGCACACCTGCTCGGCAGAAGGATGGATGGACTGAACAGTAGACGACCACAATCTCCAAGTGTGGTGTTTATGTAAAAAGTTCTCCAACAATGGATCAGAGTATTCAGGAAAAACAAAAAGAGGGCTTCCACATGGTGTAGATCAAAACTGGCAAGCAAATTTATTGATAAATTATTGATATTGATAAAAAAAATACAGACATCATAGGGGATGTATGCAGATAAAAAATGATCATAAAAATGATACAAAATTCCATGAAAAGTTGGCGCAGTGTGTATGGCTCAGCAGACGACCCGACACGTTTCGTCCTATGGGACTTCTACTGGGGTGAAACGCTGCGTTTATATGTCTTCAAAGTTAACCAAATGAATAGACCGCCCATTACAGTCAATCTCCAAGATGCCAGGAGCGACGACATGCACACACCACGGCATAGCCACAAGCCAATAGCGAGAAGGCTACGTCAGGGTGCCATCATTACGAGGCACCACATGCATGTACTGCCTCGTTCTGGATAGTGAATCACGAGGACGTAGCGGCGAAGACACGTCATTGCGATGTCCAGCATGTACCGCCCGCCACGTGTCGGCCAGCCAATCATAAGGCAAATGGATCAAAGTCATTTGACCAATAGATCACATGACGTGCATTGTCGTCACATCCTGGAGTGATGCACCCAAGCCTCACTGTGGCTGCAATCACCACAACCACATCGAGACCCGGAAGGCAAACAGAGCCCTATTGTGGTGTTAAAGCGGAGTTCCAGGCTTTTTTTTAAATTAAAAGTCAGCAGCTACAAAAAGTTAGCTGCTGACTTTTAATAAACAGACACTTACCTGTTCCACGGTCCAGCGATGCGGCTACATGGAGCCCCACTCCTCTCCCTCTCCTCTCCTCCGCGCATCCATCGGAACTGTGGGCACCCGGCTGTGACAGCTTGCGGCTTCACGGTCGGGCACACACTGTGCATGTGCGAGTCACGCTGCGCTCTCCCAGTGGACAGGCAATCTTCTGGGACCTGTCATGTGTCCCAGAAGATTTCCGAGAGGGAGAGACCGCCAAGGGGAGAGGAGGAGTCCCCTAGGCGGCCCGTGGGTGGAAGGAGGAAGTGGGACAGGAAGTCCCTCTCTAAAGTAGTCACCCACTCCCCCCAAAAAAAATTACATGCCAAATGTGGCATGTAAGGGGGGAAGGAGTGCTTAAAGCGGAAGTTCCACTTTGGGTGGAACAACGCTTTATTAACACATCACTTATTAGGTCAAAGACATAGAAACAGGGGTTGTTCAAAAACTCCCACCATGTCAATGACCCATGAGACACGCCCACATGCAAAAAGCACAAGGACCCAAACGGTGAAAGATAATGCAAACATAATATGCAATACATCTCACCGTTTAACCATATAAACATAATAGCTATAAGAGACCACAATATCATAACCATATAGAGTAAAAAAATTGATTAGTATACAATATAAAATTAAAGTATAAAAGTTAATATACAAATCACCAAAAGATGACAGTTAAACATAAACCATCTCAGTGTATATAATATATATATATATATATATATATATATATATATATATATATATATATATATATATATATATAATTTATTCCTCGAACATAGTAAGGGCAAATGTAAATGAAAACTAAAAATATACACAAATAACACACAATGTATACACAAATAACAATTCTCCTATATAAGACAATGTGAAATATGGAAAAAAGGCAGTCAACAACACAAAGTATTATGCCTTGTTGATAAAGGAATTGATATCCTAATCAATGTTCATTCCGAATGGCAAGTAGGATTTAAGCTGATAAATCCAGAATGTTTCAAGCCGTGATACCCCCCGAACAGAAGGCTTACCCCTCCAATGGAGGACAAACTTATCAATAATCTGGAAAGTAGTACCGAGAGGGTTCTTATCATGGCAATGAAGATAATGTCTAGGTACACTGTGATTAATACGACCCAATATGCTAGCAATATGTTTAACTCTCACAGAGAATGTTCTGATGGTTCGTCCAACGTACTGCTTTTTACAAGGGCAAGTTATTAAATACACAATGTATCTGGTAGCACATGTAGTGAAGTATTTCATCTTGTATGTGTTAGAGGTAGTAGTGGATGTAAAAGATTCAGACTTTCTCCTGCCACATGCATTATGTAAACAAACATTGCATCTGCGGCAGCGATAATACCCTTTGAGGTTATGAAAAAATTAAGATTTTATCACATTTGGGGCAATCTGCCCCTCAAGGGTTGTACCCCCCTATACACCACTCCGGCGCGATCAGGCAATACCGGATCAAGTACCTGATCATTTTTCAACACTTTCCAATGACGATTGAAAATATCTTAGATTTGTTTTTGTTGTATTGAAAATCCGGTGATAAAGGACCACTTAAGTTTTGTATCATGTGTTCATTTAGGTTGTTCATTTGCCAATGTACTCCTATCTATCAAAGACACTCTGTTAATTTCTTCATCTATCCTCAAAGGATAATAACCTTTCTCCACAAATTTAGTTTTAAGTGTTAATGCTTGATAATGGAAATCGTGTAGATTTTCTACAATTTCGCCTAATGCGCAATAGTTGACTACGTGGGACAGATTTTACCCAGGAATCTTGATGACAACTGAAAATAGGAATGTATCCATTACGATCGGTGGGTTTAAAAAAAGGTCCTGGTAACTAGTTGGTGATCAACAATAGATACTTCCAGATCTAAAAAGTGTATAGATGTATAACTAACCTCGTAGCTCAATGTAATACCCCTCTCATTATCATGAAGAATTGCCATAAAGTCTTGCAATGAGTCCTCATCACCCCTCCACAGGAGGAGAGTGTCGTCTATATAACGTGCCCAAAGAGTTCAGGTCTCTTGAGTGAATAGACGACATCCTACTCCCACTGGGCCATAAACAGGTTCGCCAGACTGGGGGCAAACTTGGCCCCCATGGCTACACCCTGTTGTTGCAGGAAAAACTGTTTGTTAAACCAAAAATAATTGTTTAGTAGCATAACTAAGTAATTCCATAATATACCCCCTTTGGACAGGCAGAATGGTGTCACTCCTGGATAGATAATAATCCACTGCGGAGAGCCCAAGCTCAAGTGGTATACATGTGTATATGGCTGCCACGTCCACTGTCACTAACAGAAAATCTTCACTGTAATCAATTTGTTCTAAAAGATTAATAGTAGCCTTAGCATCCTTAAGATAGGAGGGAATGGACTTAACTAGGGGCTGCAAATGAAAACCAATATAACTGCCTACTCTAGATGTGACGGAATCAATTCCACTAGCGATAGGGCGGCAGGGGATGTGCAGCATCCTTGTGGACTTTCAGAAGATAATATAGTACAGGTATATGGGGAACTACGGGTACCAAATAATGGTTTTTCTTTTTTGTCTAAAATTCACAGTTGTACACCCTTGTCACCAAAATTTTCTTAAACTCAGAAGTGGGATCCCTCGGCAGTAGCTTTTATAGGTGTCAGAATCGTTAAGGATTCTAGACATCTCAGCATAATAATCTTTTTTATCCAAAATGACAATACCGCCCTCCTTATCAGTGGGGCGAATAATAAGATCCTTCCGTTCGCATAATTGTTTAAGTCCAACTTGGATATTGGGATCCTCATAAACTCTTTTTTTAGGTAAGGACTGCAAATCCCTCGAAACTAAATCACGAAAGACATTGATAGAGGGAGCAATGGGGCCAGGAGGATTAAACAGGGTAGGGTTGGAAAGACCCGAGTGAACAATGTCACCGGTACTGTTTGATATTGCTGGTCTCGAGGGGTTAATAACAAAGTGTCTTTGATTTAGTTTTCATATATATTTCTGAACATCTATGAAAGTGGAGAATTTGTTGAGACTCTTAGGTGGAACATATTTCAGTCCCTTATCTAAAATAAGCTTTTCAGCATCTGAAAAGTTCACTTGAAAATGCCTTTATCATCTATGTTTTTTTTTTTTTTTCTGGTTACACCGTTCCCCTCTGGAGCCTCGTTTTGTTCCTGCCCTCGCTTGTAGCCAGTAGGGATGAGCCGAACACCACTCCTGGTTCGGTTCGCACCAGAACATCCGAACATGCAAAAAAGTTTGTTTGAACACGCGAACACCGTTAAAGTCTATGGTTCACAAACGTGAAAAATGTAAAGTGCTAATTTTAAAGGCTTGTATGCAAGTTTTTGCCCTAAAAAGTGTTTGGGGACCCGGGATCTGCCCCGGGGGACATGTGTCAATGCAAAAAAAAGTTTTAAAAATGGCCGTTTTTTCGGGAGCAGTGATTTTAAGAATGCTTATGGTGAAACAATAAAAATGAAATATTCCTTTAAAGATCGTGTCTGGGGGGTGTCTATAGTATGCCTGTAAAGTGGCGCAGTTTTCCAGTGTTTAGAAAAGTACCACAGC
The DNA here is from genome assembly GCF_042186555.1 of Aquarana catesbeiana. NCBI lineage: Eukaryota > Metazoa > Chordata > Amphibia > Anura > Ranidae > Aquarana > Aquarana catesbeiana. The sequence goes on along the minus strand of NC_133332.1, from coordinate 48,406,987 downwards.
AAAATGTAATTTCTAAAGAAAAAAAAGTCATTTAAAACTGCTTGCGGCTGTAATGTATTGTCGTGTCCCGGCAATATAGATGAAAATCATTGAGAAAAACGGCATGGCTCCCCCCCCCCAGCCCATTACCAGGCTCTTTGGGTCTGGTATTGATATAAAGGGGAACCATGCATCCAAATTTTTAAAAAAATGGCGTTGGGGGGGGGGGGGGGGCAGGCACTATTTACTCTGAACAGAAGTGTGTATATATACTATACGGCCTGTCCTATAAACTTTACAGAAAATTGGGCCTTAGGTATTGGTGGTGCCAGAACACTGTAACCCCTCACAGTTACTCTTGTTGTGCGCAGGAACAGGCCCTGCTGTTAAATATTATTTCAAAAATTGTAATTACAAGTCCCTGTTAAACAGGGGCAGAAAAATTGGGCCTTAGGCAGTGGTGGTGGTGATGCCACAACACTGCAAGCCCTCACAGTTACTCTTGTTGTGCGCAGGAACGGGCCATGCTGTAAATATTTGATCAAAAATTGTAATTACATGCCCCTGTTAAACAGGGGCAGAAAAATTGGGCCTTATGCAGTGGTAATGGTGCCCTAAACCAAAAATATTGTTGGAAGCTAGCATCATCAAGATTGAGGAGGAATAGGATAGTTACTTAGCATAGGCAGTCTTCAAGGGATCCAACATCCATAAAAAAATCAATCAGTTACATCAGCATCAGGTGTTTGATAGCTACTGCTGATCCAAGACTGATTCATTTTTATAAATGTGAGCCTATCAACGGAATCTGTGAACAGGCGCACTCTATGATCCGTTACAAACCCTCCAGCAGCACTGAATGTGCGTTCAGAAATAACGCTGGATGCAGAACAGGCCAGTAGCTCAATTGCATATTGAGCAAGTTCTGCCCAGTGGTCCATCCTCAAGACCCAGTAACCCAGTGGATGGTCTGTTGGAAAGGTCTCCAAGTCTGCTCTTGCCCCAAGATATTCATGCACCATGTAATGCAGATGCTGGCGATGGTTGCTTGAACCGATCAGACCTTGGTGCTGAGGACTGAAAAATTGTCTAAAGGCCATTGGTCAGCCGGCCACCTTCTCCACCGCTCTTCCTCTGACTGAATGAAGCCTCAGTAACATGTTGTCCAGCACCAGGAAATTGCACCCTCCCAGAGTCTGGAAACGCATTGCACAAACCTTTCTTCATGGCCTCCTGAAGATGTTTCATCCTCTGCTCCCTCTGTGAAGGCAGGATGAGTTCTGCAACCTTACCCTTGTAACATTGAAACTAGAAGGGTTGCCAGCCAGTAATGATCCCTCTCCTTGATACCGCGAATCCTAGGGTCTTTTCGCAGGCTTTGCAGAATCAGGTAGGCCATGCAGCGTAAGTTTGCAGACGCATTCAATTGTGAGTCCTCTGGGTCACTGAGGATGACGTTGTCAGGAACTACCTCCTCCCAACCACGTACAACTCCTTGGGTTTCTGGGGACCAATAACCATCCCTTGAAGACTGCTGCTGAGTGTTATCCTCTACATCCATGCTGACACAATCCTCCTCCTCTTCTTCCTGTGTGTTTGGCGTGCCCACAGGAATGCTATCTGGATAAAGGGGGCCTTGAGAGGTAAGGAAGTCCTCCTCTTTCTCCCGCTGTTCTGCCTCAAGTGCCCTGTCCATGATTCCACGAAGCGTGTGCTCCAACAGGAAGACAAGAGGGACAGTATCACTGATGCTAGCATTGTCGCTGCTCACCATCCTCGTGGCCTCCTCAAATGGTGACAGGACAGTGCGTGCATCCTTGATCAGTAGCCACTGGTGTTGCGAAAAAAAGCCAAGTTCCCCTGACCCTGTCCTGGTGCCATACTCACACAGGTACTCATTGATGGCCCTCTGCTGTGAGTGCAGCTGCTGCATCAATGCCAACGTTGAGTTCCAGCTGGTGGGCATATCACAAATGAGGCGGTTGGTGGGCGGGTTGCATTCCCTTTAAATGTCAGCCAGCCGAGCACTGAACAGTGATTATAAAAAGAGTGTCAAGAGGTCTGTTTACAACAGATTTTTTACATGGCTATAGTAGTTCCTGTATTTACACACAACTCCTGGCTGTCATTTTGACAGCTGTGAATCGCTGGCAGCAAGGCAGAGGTGCAGGATGTGATACTTTGGGGTGTGTGCAGCACCCCCCACAACTAGTTATGTTATTAGTTATTTGTGCAGCGATGTTCTAAAAAGCTATAACTTCCATAACATTTAAAACGTTCTGGATTAGGAAACGTTTATATCATACCTATGTACTCTTAAGATGACCATACATTATACAAACTTTATGTTCAATTTTCTTTAGATTTACCTTCAACTATGTAGTAAGGGCCTGCCTGATTGCATACAAATTGAAAGTGTTTAGGTTTTACCTCATATTAAATGGTTTTGGTAAATCTAAAGGAAAATAGTACAAGAAAATTGTATGGTGTATGGCCAGCCTAATGCCGTGTACACTCGGGTGGACTTTTCGACCGGACTGGTCCAACGGACCGAAACCGGCAGACAATCCGACCATGTGTTGGCTCCATCGGGCCTGCAGCGGACTTTTTCGGTCGGAAATCTGACGGACTTTAGATTTGGAACATGTTTCAAATTTGTCCGACGGACTCGAGTCCGGTCGAAAAATCCACTCGTCTGTATGCTAGTCCGACGGACGAAAACCCATGCTAGGGCAGCTATTGGCTACTGGCTATCAACTTCCTTATTTTAGTCCGGTCGTACGTCATCAGGTACGAATCCGTCGGACTTTGGTGTGATCGTGTGTAGGCAAATCCGTCTGTCGGTAGTCCGTCGAAAGTCCGTCGGAAAGTCCGTCGGTCCAGTCAGTTTGAAAAGTCCGCAGCATAAGTAGCACATTTTTGAAGGTAGCAATTGCTGTTTTTTTCTGTTTGTAGCACCCTGGTCCTGAACAGGGCTGCTAATAAATCTAGTTGTGCCAGGTAGTAACTAGCCTGGCTAATTGGTAGTCTTTGATCCACTGATTTCTGAAGTCTGAGTTTAATTTGTGGTCTCTCTCTTCTGTCAATAGGTGACACTGTTGCCTTTGGCATTAGGATGATGGATTACAGTGAATTCAGGTGATGGATAAATAAGTTGTCTCAGCCTATCAGCAGGAGTTTCTTTTGGCCACTGTGCATGCTGGGATAGGCTATTTATTCGAGGAGGAGTCAGGTGATCGGGGTTCTTCCTGCCCGAGGCTGCGGCCTAGGTGGGGTACGTTAAACAGCTCCTGGTTGCTGGGCCTAAAGCTTGAGGCTTATCTAATAATTCAAGGGGCCGCAAAGGAGGAACAGCAGGGGTTAAGCCCGAAGCCTGGGGTGGAACCACATGTGTTAGAGTCTCAGCCCAAGGGCTGCCCCTGTTTGTTGCCGGAGGTAAAGGAAAAGCAGTTGCTGGAGGGATGACCAGTCCTGTTACCAGAGGCAAGTTTGGAAGGGAGGAAGCTCTGAAGGAGTACCAGAGCAGACGCTTCACTAGCCAGGGACGATGAACTAAGTGTGAAAGCTTCAGTGGAGACTCATCCAGGAATAACCCTGGGTTCACACTGTGCGATGCGGGAACCAGCGTGATTCCAGCGCTGGTTCCCGCATCGCTCCTCTCCCACAGGCAGTTCACACTGCCTTGTGCGAACCGCTGCGGGTGTTATTAACAAAGTTAATGACATTCCCAGTTTAGTTCACAGATCGCAGTGCGAACTGTGAACTCGAACAGGAATCGGATCACATAGGTAAGAACACCTATGCGATCCGATTCTAGAGCAGGGTAAAACAAGTCTTTGCACTATTTTCTGTGCGAATCCAATACGAGTTCAGCCATACAAATGTATGGCTGAACTCGCATTGCTCAGACATCGCATGTGATCTGCACCTGCGGTGCGAATCACATGCGATCTCTCAGATCGCGCTAGTGTGAACCCAGGCTAAAGGAGTATTGCAGGTAGCTGTAAGTAAAGCTTGAAGATAAGTACAGCGGTTAAGGATCTACAGTGGGATACTGTAGGTTAAGCTGGAAGATCTACAGTAGGATACTGAGAGAGAAGTTGTTGCTATAGGAGACAGCAGTTGTTACAGGATACAGATTGCTGCATTCAGCTTAAAGGCCCTTTATCTGTATTGCTGTCTGCCTAGTTCTACTTTTGGTCTACAGAGTTTTGCCTAAATGCTATTGCATTTGCCCAAGGGTGTCCTGTGCTCTAACCCTCTCTCCCACCGTTCCTGTTAAGAGAAATAAAATCTTTTTGTTCATTTTTACAAAAAGTGACTGGCGCCTAATCTTTCCACCTTGCACCAGTGTGCCTAGTAACCTGCACCCTGAGGAGGAATGTCAGATCTCCCTGGCTCTGGGGGTCACCATCAGGCCCCTGGAAGTCGGGGAGACAGCTACTTGTTAATTGTATTTATGAATTACATTTGTACCTCAAAGTTTTGGCTTTAGATGCACTAAAGTGTTATCCTGTTAAAAAACATACAAACAGTTGTATGGACAAATTCTGTCTTTTTTTTCCTCCCACAGAAAACGTACTACTGTCTGGAGATCTGGTGAAAGCGTTATTTATTACAGAGGAAAGAAGAAATACTTTGGAGCAGATGAATGTCCAGATAAAGCAAGGAAACTGGGTAAGGAGGACTGCAATCTGTAATCCTGCTGTCCAGATCAGTGTTTTAGACAGGCTCGCATTTTAGGCTTCTGCCAGTGTTCTCTTGTTGTTCTTTCACAAAAATGTTATTCAGAAAAGAGTGAACAAAAATAAAAATAAAATAATAAAGAAAACCGCATTTTTGCTTTCACATGATTGGATGATGGAAGTCAGCAGAGCTTCTGCTTATTTACTAAGCTCTGGAGCAACTGCACTTTGCAAAGTGCACAGTATATTTGCCTTTAGTAAATCAACCTCTGTTATACATGGTCCTACCTAAACTATCCAAAACTAAACTAAATTGACATCCTTTTTTTTCCCCACAAATAGAGCTTTCTTTTGGTGGTATTTGATCACACCTGCGGTTTTTATTTTTTGCGCTATAAACAAAAATAGAGTGACAATTTAAAAAAAAACGCATTATTTTTAACATTTTGCTATAATAAATATCCCCCAAAAATGTATAAAAAAAACATTTTTTTCCCTCAGTTTAGGCCGATATGTATTCTTCTACATATTTTTGGTAAAAAAAATCACAATAAGCTTGCGCAAAAGTTATAGCGTTTACAAAATAGGGGATAGTTTTATGGCATTTTTATTAATATATTTTTTTTTTATACTAGTAATGGCGGCGATCAGTGATTTTTATCGTGACTGCGACATTATGGAGGACACATCAGACAATTTTGACACATTTTTGGGACCATTGTCATTTATACAGCAATCAGTTCTATACAAATACACTGATTCCTGTGTAAATGACACTGGCAGTGAAGGGGTTAACCACTAGGTGGCAGTGTAGGGGTTAAGTGTGTCCTGGGGGAGTGTTTCTAACTGTGAGAGGGCGTGGCTGTGTGTGACACAGGGAGCAGAGATCAGTGAGACTGTCACTAGGCAGAATGGGGAGATGCTTGTTTACATTAGCATCTCCCTGTTCTTCCTCCCCGTGAGACGATCGCGGGTATTCCCGCAGGGATCGAGTCCGCGGGACCCGTGATCTGATTTACAGTGGTCCCGGCTGGCGCAAATTTAAAGGGACATACCTTTACACCCATTTGCCTGTCCGTGTCATTCTGCTGACGTACATCGGCATGCGCCGGTCGGGAAGTGGTTAAGCAAGCTGAAGTTAGAAGCTGATTGGCTACCATGCACAGCTGCACCAGATTTTGCACTCTCCAGTTTTAGTAAATCAACCCAATATACCCTGCATACTCATAGGTAGAGCCAAAGAAGATTGTACCATGTGTGTACATGTACTGTGAGTTTTACTCTTTACAGTTGGCATCTCATGATAGCACCACTGGATTATTAGGTCTAGAGAGAGGAGGCACAGCCCTTCTTCACACAATGCAATGACCTATCACCATACTTGAGCATTATTGTCTGAGCGCATGCAAACACTAACTTTCAGGACTAACAAAGTTTGGGCCTGTGTCAATGACTATGGACTTATGTCATTGGTATCAGTTTTATATCCGTTTAAGACGCATCTGAGATCAACCAGGATTCAGTAACAGGTGCATTTGACTTCCTTCTGATCTGTTTCAGGCGGGTTTTGCGTTTTCATATACTTGTATGGGAATGCAAAATCTGTTTGAGGCTAGGTTCACACTTGAGCCATGTTTTGCACAAACACAGCAGCCCAGTCAATTAAATGGGCTGTTGTGCCTCCAGAAAATGCAGGGAAAAGGTCCAGCAGGAAACCTGCAAGTGCAATGTGGTTCCCAGTGCAGGGAAACCACACAGCGTTTTTCAGTGCATGGGATGCCATTAGGATTAATGTTACCCCCATGCATTTCCTGAGTGATAATGTGTTTTTCTGTGTGGGTGGTTGCGGAAACAGGTGTGGATCTATAGCGGCAACCACCCGCACAAGTGTGAAACTGGCTTAATTGAACAAAAAGCCCATTGACACAGGCCCTTAGGTACCTTCCATCTAGCAATCTTGGCTAGCTAACTAGTACATTTTTCCTAGTTATAGATGTATTTAGAAATTTTCTTAACCTTGTCATGGCTGCACTATAGAAAGATGGCTACAGCATGGCTTAAAAAAAATAAAAGTGAAATATTTCTTTAAATGTTGTACCTGGGGGGGTCAATAGTATGCCTGTAAAGTGGCGCCTGTGGCCTCTGCTTAGAACAGTCCCTGCACAATTTTTACACAACATTTCTAAAGGAATAAAAGTCAGGCTTTAATGTAATGTCGGGTCCCAGCAAAATGGATGAAAATCAGTAAGACAAAAGGCAAGGGTACCCCCCCAGCCCATTACCAGGCCCTCCTTTGGGTCTTGTACGGATATTAAGGGGAATCCCACACCCAAATTAAAAAAAAGAAAAGGCGTTGGGCCCCCAGGCCCTATATACTCTGAACAGCAGTATACAGGCGGTGAAAACAAGACAGGGACTGTAGGTTTGTTCTTATGTAGAATCTGTTGGTAATTTGGAACAGGTACATTTTTTAAGTGTAGCTCCAGCCAAAAAATCTATTTTAAAGCTTTTTGGAAAACATAGGGAAGGATTATCACCCCTGTAACATTTGTTTTGCTGTCTGTGCCCCTGTTCAGAAGATTTCACCTCACTTTTTGTCCCAATGACAATTGGATTTTGAAAATTTGGGGTTGTTAAGGGAAACAAGGATTGGTGATAAATCAGTGGAGGAGACACTTTTTTCCCATATTAACTCTTACAGGAGAGAATTTCCCTTCCTAGGAGTAGATTTCCTCTCGCTTCCTGTTGTCTCCCTCTGTTTGTAAGTAGGAGTCGTTTGTAAGTCGGATTTTTGAAAATAGGGGACTGCCTGTATATACTATACCGCCTGCCCTATACACAGGTGTTGGTGGTACCAGATCACTGTAAGCACTCAGTTACTCTTGGTGGGCGCTGGAACGGACCCTGCTGTGAAATATTATATGAAGAATTGTAATTACATGCCCCTGTTAGACAGGGGTAGAAAAATTGGGCCTTAGGCGGTGGTGGTGGTGCCACAACACTGCAACCCCTCACAGATACTCTTGTTTAGCACAGGAACGAGCCCTGCTGCAAAATATTACACCAAAAATTGTAATTACACGCCCCTGTTAAACAGGGGCAGAAAAATTGGGCCTTAGCCACTGGTGGTGGTGCCCAGAACCAGAAATGTTCTTAGAAGCTATCAACATGAACATTGAGGAGGAATAGGATAGTCACTCAGCATAACAGGATAGTCACTCAGCATATGCAGTCTTTAAGGGATCTCACATTCATAAAAAAATGATTCGGTTACATCAGCATCAGGTGCTTGGTAGCTGGTGATCCAAGACCGATTCATTTTTATGAAGGTGAGCCGATCAACCGAATCGGTGGACAGGCGCACTCTGTTACAAAGCCTCTGAATGTGCGTTCCGAAAGAACGCTGGATGCAGGACAGGCCAGTAGCTCAATTGCATACTGTGCAAGCTCTGGCCAGTGATCCATCCTCAAGACCCAGTAACCCAGTGGATTTTCGGTTGGAAAGGTCTCCAAGTCTGATCTTGCCCCTAGGTATTCCTGCACCATGTACAACAGATGCTGGCGATGGTTGCTGAAACCGATCAGACCTTGGGGCTGCGGACTTAAAAATTGTCTGAACGCATCGGTCAGACGGCCACCTTCTCCGCTCCTTCTATGACTGACCGAAGCCTCAGCAACACGTTGTCCAGGAGGACCAGGAAATTGTAACCTCCCAGGCTCTGGAAATGCATTGCACAAACCTTTCTGCAAGGCCTCTCAAATATGTTTCATCTTCTGCTCCCTCTGCGATGGCTGGATAAGTTCCGCCACCTTACCCTTGTAACGTGGATCAAGAAGGGTTGCCAGCCAGTACTGATCCCTCTCCTTGATACCACGAATCCGAGGGTCCTTTCGCAGGCTTTGCAGGATGAGGGAGGCCATGCTGCGTAGGTTTGCTGAGGCATTCGGTCCAGAGTCCTCTGGGTCACTAAGTACGACCTGATCCGCAGCCACCTCCTGCCAGCCACGTACAAGTCCATGGGTTTCTGGGGCCTGAAAACGATCCCTTGAAGACTGCTGCTGATGCTGAGTGGCAGGCTCCACCTCCATGCTGACACAATCCTCCTCCTCTTCCTGTGTGATAGGCGGGCCTGCGGGAATACTGTCTGGATAAAGGGGGGCCTTGAGAGGTAAGGAAGTCCTCCTCTTCCTCCCTCTGTTCTGCCTCAAGTGTCCTGTCCATTATTCCACGCAGCGTGTGCTCCAACAGGTAGACAAGAGGGACAGTATCACTGATGCATGCACTGTCACTGCTCACCATCCTCGTGGCCTCCTCAAATGGTAACAGGACCGTGCATGCATCCTTGATCATGAGCCACTGGCGTGGTGAAAAAAAGCCAAGCTCCCCTGACCCTGTCCTGGTGCCAAACTCGCACAGGTATTCATTGATGGCCCTCTGCTGCATGTGCATCCACTACAGCATTGCCAACGTTGAGTTCCAACTGGTGGGCAAGTCACAGATGAGGTGGTTCTTGGGCAGATTGCATTCCTTTTGGAGGTCAGCCAGCCGAGCACTGGCATTATATGACCGGCGGAAATGCCCACAGACTTTCCTGGCCTGCCTCAGGAGATCCTGTAAGCCTGGGTACCTGCACAAGAACCGCTGCACCACCAAACGGGGAACATGGGTGAAGTGTCCCTGTTGGAGGGCGGAGAGGAGGTTGCTGCCATTGTTGCCAACCACCATTCCTGGCTGAAGCTGGCGTGGCGTCAACCACCTCTGAGCCTGCCACTGCAGAGCTGCCAGAATCTCTGCCCCAGTGTGGCTCCTGTCCCCTAAGCAGACCAAATCAAGCACCGCATGGCATCTTTTTGCCTGAGTGCTTGCGTAGCCCCTAGAATGCCTATGGAGCACCGCTGGTTCCGAGGACAAATCTTCACAGGAAGAGGCCATAGAGGAAGAAGAAGAGGAGGGGGTGGAGGAGAGAGGTGTGGCAGAATCACCACTACCAGCATTTTGGAGGCGTAATGATGGAACAAGCTCCAACAATACTGCACCCTGTCCTGCATCCTTCCCAGCTGCCAGCAGGGTTACCCAGTGCACTGTGAAAGAAAGGTAACATCCCTGTCCATGCCTGCTGGACCATGAGTCAGTGGGAATATGCACCTTACCACTGACCGCCCAGTCCAACGAGGCCAAGACATTGCCTTCCACATGTTGGTAGAGAGCCGGAATGGCCTTCCGAGAAAAAAATTGGTGTTTGGGAACCTGCCACTGAGGTACCGCACATTCCACAAATTCTCGAAAGGGGGCAGAGTCTACCAACTGAAAAGGCAGCAGTTGGAGTACTAGCAATTTAGCCAAACTAACGGTTTAGCAACTGGGGAAGGCAAATTTGCCTGCTACAATCAGATGTTGGTGTATTGCTAGCAGATTGCCCGGAAGTGCTTGGGACACCTAATTCTACACCTTCATTCCTCTCAGTGCAGGACTCTGAGAGGACTGAAGTTATAGTGGGGTTGGAGATCCCAGCTGATGAGGAGCAAGGAGAGGTCCGCCTTGTTCTTTGGTGAGGGTCTTTTAAGTACTGTTGCCAACGGACTGCATGGGAGCTCGACATATGTCTGGTCAAGCATGTGGTGCCCAAGCGGCTGCTGTTTTGGCCATGCTTGATATGCTTCGGACATATGCTGCAAACAGCAACGGTGCGATCTGCTGCACATGTGTAAAAAAAGGCCCACACCAAAAAACTTTTGGAAAAAAGCGCAGAGTCAGCAGCGCCCTACACATGCGGAGCTCTGCGGTGTGATGCAGTCGGTTGCCTGCCCTTAAGCTGGCCCCTGGAGGGCATCCTGCCTCGTTGGAGATGTGCCTCCCCCTCCTCCTCCTCCTCTCTTCTATCTGGTACCCATGTAGAGTCAGTGACCTCATCATCCCGTCCCTCCTCGCCACTGGAGCAAACCTGGCAGTATGCTGCAGCTGGGGGAACATGACTGCCAGTTTCTTGTCCTCCTTGGGAACCCCCTCTCTCTGGGCTCACGTTACTGTCTTCATCCTCAACCTGGGTACCATCATCAGAGCCTTTAAAACATTGCGCATCCTCCAGCAGCATGTACCTTACACTGTGGTCGAACAGTTCGGGGGACTCCTCAGGGCATGATGGTGGGGCTAGGGAAGGAGTGACTGATGACATTGAGTCGATGGAAGAGGCCGCTTTGGCAGCTGCATTGGCAGACAACGTACCCTGACCCGGGAACGGCTTGGTCATCCACTCTACCAACTCTTCTGCATGTTGTGGCTCAACACGGTCAGCTGCCGAAAAAAAGGACAAGCGTGCCCCACAGCCACATGCTGAGGATGCACCGTGTCCACAACCAGCACTGTTGGCTGTAGACACAGAGCCTGCTTGCCCTCTTTTAGAGGCCTGTGAGCGTCTGCCTCTCCTTGGTGGCCTTCCAGACATACTGTACAATTAGATTAGCAAAACAACGCCTGAAGTTTACTAAAAACAGTACACCAGGAATGGCCTACAGTCAGGTATAGGCTTGGCTAGACTATATATATACATGCCTGTGTGTGTGTATATGTATGTGTGTGTATATGTATGTGTGTGTGTGTGTGTGTGTGTATGTGTATGTGTATGTATGTATGTATATATATATATATATATATATATATATATATATATATATATATAAAATGAACTGCAGCTCACTGAGTCACCTGCCTGAAAGTGTCTTTGAACACGTACTCCTGGAATGGCCTACAGTCAGGTATAGGCTTGACTAGACTATATATATACAAGCCTGTATATATATATATATATATATATATATATATATATATATATATATATATATATATATATATATATATATGAAATACACTGCAGCTAACTGAATCAACTGCCTGCCTGAAGTAGATTAGAAATAGTACAGCAGGAACAGTCTGCAGTGAGATCTAGCTAACTGAATAAACTGCCTGCTCAAAGTAAATTAAATGACACACTCTCTCTCTCTCTATCTATCTCTCTATAACGCCAGCAACACACTACACAGGGCCGACGTGCAGGCGGCCTTATATAGTGTGGAGCGTGTACTTAAACCCCTGAGCCATAATTGGCCAAAGGCACCCTGTCTTTGACCAATTATGGCTCTGTTTGCTTACGGCGCTGTGATTGGCCAAAGCACGCAGGTCATAGTGTCTGCTTGGCCAATCATCAGCCAGCAAACCACTGCGATGACGCAGTTCATTATGGGCCATTGCATGCCACTCGAATTTGGCGCGAACGGCCCATAATGTTCGATCTTCGTCGAACAATCGAACAGCCGATGTTCGAGTCAAACTCATGTTCAACTCGAACAGTCAGCCCATCCCTAGGGAGGTGTACACCTGGGGGATCCGTGGAGTGGTCTTATTTCAATAAATTATTTAAATTCATGTCTCCCCAAAACACACAGACTCTGGGAACTGGAGGTTCCATATCCATATTTGGGGCCTCTATGCCTCAAACCAGCAATGACTGCAGATGTTAATGTAATCAGCTCAAACCACTGGGGCCTCCTGCTATAATGTGTTTATGCTAAGTGGATCTCTCTCATTGTTTGTATTGTTTCTGTCTGTCTGCTAGTATTGTGTCCCCTCTACCTAGGCTGGTTTAAGTGACTAGTTAATAAGCTCAAGTTAATTATATCAGTATTATGTCAGCTATTAGTTGGTAGAGGAGGAGTAACATAGTTTATGTTGGTTGTACCTTAGTTATGTTAATCATATTTCCCTTATTGTCTTTCAGGACAGCACATGAGAGAGAGAGAGTGGCTCCACCCACTAGGAAACAGAAAAAAACACAAACTCTACCACATTTTAAAAGGAGGCTTCTCCCCACAGCTCATCAGTTTTTGTGTTTCCTTCAGCAAGGAAACACCTAGTAGGTGCCATGGTCTCGTATGGTGCTGTCCTGAGAGGCCAGACTGCCTACCCCACCATAACTTTTTTCCTCCAGAGAGTCTGTTCCTCCAACACTGCGCCAGAGGGTAGCTAGTAAGTGGGCTTCTTTTTTCCTTTCCTGCTCAGAAGAGAGCAGGACTGCTCCTGGAGCCGCTCCTTAGGTGATGGCAGCCGTTCGCAGGCTTTTTTTTAAACCGCATGACGGCGTTACAAGCCGCCGCCATCTTGGTAGAGGCAGAGTAGAGACTCGGCCGGAAGTGAGGTATCCAGCAAGGGGGCGGCACTAGGAACAGGCGCATCATAATTTCCTGCGGAAATGGTGCAGGGGAAGAAGGGAGGAGCGGTCCTGGTGCCTATATTCCAGTTCCGGTCTGGCGCAGCGGTGTCTTTGGACTCTGGAACCGGTGTTTGGAAGCCACCGAACGAAAGCAGCACCACTATGGATTCTGTGGCAGCCGCAAGTGGGGCAGGCACAGGCACCAGCAAAGCCCAGGTAAGAGGGTATGGGGAGCTACCCTATTCACTATGGTGCCTCTCTCACAATGTTTTTTCCCCCTTGGTGGCTGGGGCCTGTCTGGGCACAGGGAGTTAGCTGGTGTTTTACCTGTGCACCTGTGCTGAGTCCGTTAGGAGGAAGCTTTGACTCATTATATGCTGGTGTTCTCTTTTTGTCATTTTTTATGGCAGACTAGGAGCTCTGAATCAGCTGTCAAAAAGAGATGCCCCTCATGTAAGACGAAGTTACTAAAGGGTTGGATTAAGACTTTATGCCAAGTTTGCATTGACTCCTTAGTCAAGGAAGAGGCTTCTTCTGCATGCAGCGACATAATCGCATCAGTTATGAAAGAGCTAGATGCTACCATACAAGCTTTTCGCTCTTCTCTTGTAACACCATTACTGAGTCAGGCGACTACCTCAGACCCCTCTCAGGACACACGGTTAATCCCAATGGTAGAGGCCGAGACTGGCCCTCCTACCCAAAGGGAACAGTCCCCCTCGCACTCCAGAGAGAAGGAGGAGGAGGAAGAGGAAGAGGCAGAGGATGCACCTTCAAGATACAAACTGTCCTTAGAGCAAGTAGACAGTCTGTTGAAAGCGATATATGCAACATTGGGATTAGAGGAAGAAAAAAGAGAATTATCGATGCATGATCGAATGTATGCAGGGCTTAGTGAAACAAGAAGTCGCACTTTCCCTGTACATTCAGTAATCTCGGAGACCATTAGGAAGGAGTGGGCTGATCCAGAGAAAAAACCCTTTTTCCCAAGAGCACATTTAATGAAGACCCAGAGTCACTTTGGAACAAAGTTCCGAAGTTAGATGCAGCCTTTTCCCAAGTGTCCAGATCAACGGATTTGGCATTTGAGGACATGGGTATTCTGAAGGATCCTATGGACAAGAGGATGGATCAGCAACTTAAAAAAGCCTGGCAATCCATTATGGGGAATCTTAAACCGGCTATGGCTACGACCTGTGTCTCTAAAAATATGGAGTTCTGGCTGAATCAGCTAAAGGCACACATTATAGCTGATTCACCCAAGCAGAAGATTCTCGATTCCTTCTCAACCCTAACTGCAGCTGTAGCATATATTTCTGATGCCTCTGCAGAATCTATAAGGATGTCAGCCAGATCAGGGGCCTTGACTAATTCAGCTAGGAGAGCTCTATGGCTGAAAACATGACCTGGGGACACAGCTTCCAAAAATAAATTATGTGGAGTTCCTTTTTTGGGAGATCTCTTATTCGCTCCTGAACTGCAGTCTGTTTTAGATAGAACAGCTGATAGAAAGAAACCCTTTACTATAAAAAAGAAAAAACAGAGTGTTTTTTTTCAACCTAAAAAAAAATAAGGGGCAGGGTAACGCCCCCCCAAAAAAAGAAGGAATTGGTCAGCACAAAGGGGTAGAGGCAGAGGGAATGTCCTTTTCAATCCTCCTTTTGCCTGTGGGAGGAAGGCTTCAAAAATTCCTTCCTCTTTGGGCAAACATGACAAAAAACCCTTTTATTTTGGACTTGCTGGCCCAGGGATACAAAATAGAACTTTTGGACCTTCCTCCAGAGAGATACTGTGTAACAGACCTGCCAAAGGACACAACAAAGGCCCTAGCCATGAAGAACCTGTTAGGGGATCTAATAAAACAGGGTGTTGTGATTCAGGTATCTCCAGAGGAACATTACCACGGTTTCTATTCCCATATTTTCCTGTTAAGGGAACCGTTGGGAAGCTTTCGTCTCATCCTCAATTTAAAACCGTTGAACAGATCAGTCCAATACAGGCGATTCCGCATGGACTCCATCTTTTCGGTAAGAAATCTCTTAGTCAAGGGATGCTTCATGGCATTGATCGACTTAAGGGATGTGTACCTACATGTACCTATAGCTGCTCAGTCTCAGAAATACCTCAGGCTGGCAGTAAATATGGGGAGGGAGGTGCAGCATCTTCAATTCAAGGCCCTCCCGTTTGATCTTTCTTCCGCCCCCCGAATATTTACCAAGATTATGGCGGAAGCCATAGCTCCTCTCCGGCTACAGGGAATTGCGGTCGTCCCTTATCTGGATGACCTTCTATTCTTTGCCCCTTCCAGAGAGAAGTTACAGATGGACTTGGTCAAGGCTCGCAATCATCTGGAGGCCTTGGACTGGATTGTAAACATTCAAAAATCCTCTGGTATTGAGGAAAATACAAAAGGAAAAAGTATCAGTAATCTTGGTCACTCCGTTCTGGCCCAAAAGGGCCTGGTTTTCCTCCATCCTACAAATGTCAGTGAAACCATTCTGGTAGCTTCCCCTCAGACAGGACTTACTACTTCAAGGCCCAGTATATCATCCGGATGTAGCCAGACTAAGTCTCACCGCTTGGTAACTGAGGAGCAGCTGTTAAAAAACAAAGATTTGTCAGAGCCTCTAGTGTCCACTCTACTCGCTAGTAGAAAGAAAGTGACTAGAGATATCTACGCTAAAGTTTAGAGAGTTTACAACTTTTGGTGTCGTTCGGCAAACCGAACCTTATGGGGCGTACACACGGTCGGACTTTTCAGCTACAAAAGTCCGACAGCCTGTCCGACAGACTTTCGACGGACTTTCGACGGACTTGCGGCGGACTTTCTAACGAACAGACTTGCCTACACACGATCACACAAAAGTCCGTCGAATTCTTACGTGATGACGTACACCGGACTAAAATAAGGAAGTTGATAGCCAGTAGCCAATAGCTGCCCTAGCGTGGGTTTTTGTCCGTCAGACTAGCATACAGACGAGCGGATTTTTCGACCGGACTCGAGTCCGTCGGAAAGATTTGAAGCATGTTTCAAATCTAAAGTCCGTCGGATTTGAGGCTGAAAAAGTCAGTTGAAAGTCCGGAGAAGCCCACACACGATCGGATTACCAGCCAGCTTTAGTCCGTCAGCGTCCGTTGGACTTTTGTAGACGAAAAGTCCGACCGTGTGTACGCGGCATTAGAGGACATTGTGTCAATTCTGGAATTTCTACAAAATGGGGTGGACAGAGGTCTTGCAGTTAGCACTCTTAAAGTGCAAGTGGCTACCCTGGGAGTAAACCTGGAACAACCTGTTTCCTCAGTTCCCTAGGTAACAAGATTCTTTAGGTCACTTACTAGGTCCAGACCAGTTCCTACTAGACATTTTCCAAAATGGGACCTGTCAGTAGTTTTACAAGCACTCACAAAAGATCCTTTTGAGCTGTTACAGACAATCTCATTAAGGAATTTGACTCTTAAGACAGTATTCTTAGTGGCAGTTACGACTGCGAGAAGAATTGGAGAATTAAATGCTCTTTCAGTAAAAAAGCCCTTTATATTGATTTACCCAGACAGGTTTGTGCTTAAAACAGATCCAGGGTTTTTGTCAAAGGTGGCGTCAGTACTTGTACTTGGGCAAATGCTC
Source organism: Aquarana catesbeiana (assembly GCF_042186555.1). Classification (NCBI taxonomy): domain Eukaryota; kingdom Metazoa; phylum Chordata; class Amphibia; order Anura; family Ranidae; genus Aquarana; species Aquarana catesbeiana. Next base: position 48,390,494 of record NC_133332.1, on the reverse strand, counting down.
CCGATGCTTCCGCCGATACTATGACAGTCAGCGGTGATCAGCGTGTGGGGGAGTTATAAGCTTCTCCCCCCGCGGCTTTAATGACATACAGCGGTGATCGGTGCTTGTAACTCCCCCACACCCGATCACCGCTGACTGTTACCTCATCCTCCTCCATGCCCCCTCCGTTCCTCTGTCCCCCTATGCCGTTCCCCTCTGTTGCTCTGTCCCCCTCCATTCCGGCGTTCTGCTGTCACCCTCCGTTGTTCTGTCCCCTTCCGTTACACTGTCCTCCTCCTCTGTCCCCCTCTGTTGTTCTGTCCTCCTCCGTTGTTCTGTCCCCCTCCATTACACTGTCCTCCTCCTCTGTCCCCCTCCATTGCTCTGTCCTCCTCCACTGTTCCCCTCTCCGCTGTGTGTATGGAGAGAGTCAGCTGACTCTGTCTATTCACATAACTGAAACATTGTAATCTCCTGTGATTACGATGTGTCAGTTTATGAATGGAGAGGAGCCGCTGTCTTCTCTCCATTCATTCTCAGTGCAGCTGAGGCTGCAGAGAAAGGGACTGGGGTATCTCTATCCTCTGTCTCTTTCTCTGTCTCAAAGGGGAGATATCAGAGGTCTGTTAAGACCCCTGATATCTCACCAAAGCCCCCCAACAGGGCTGATAAAAAAAAACAAAAAACACACATATTGCAATAAAGAATTAAAAAAAATGATTGTAAAAAAATAATGAATGTAAATGAAAAAAAAAACACACAGAAACCGTTCACCCCCTACCCCCCCCCCCTAAAAAAAAAACAAAATCAAAAACAAAAAAAAACACTGTCACGTGACATTAAAAAAAAGTATTGGTAATCGGTATCGGCGAGTACTTGAAAAAAAGTATTGGTACTTGTACTCGGTCCAAAAAAAGTGGTATCGGGACAACCCATATATATATATATATATGCTGTGGTTAACCATATTATGATCATGTGTTCCAGCTTGGGCTGGAGGTACTCTACTACAACTGATGAGCTGTGGGGAGAAGCCTCCTTTTAAAATGTGGTGGAGTTTGTGTTTCCTGTTTCCTAGTGGGTGGAGCCACTCTATCTCTCTCTCTCATGTGTTGTCCTGAAAGACTCCTGGAAAACAAGTTACCGGTAAGTCTAACTTGAATTTTCTGCATACAATTTCCTTTGCATATGATAATTTGATCAGGCTCACCTGACCTGTGTGCTGTATATTCTGTGTGAGTTTTTAATAATGAGTCATTCCTTTAGGATTTTACCTCACGTCTTGTCTGTGTACGATGATTGGGGTAAAAAGGGCTGGTATTAGCTCTTGGTCTGCTCAGAACGGTTTGGAAGGCAGGAAGCACGGTTTGGTGGAAGAAAGCACCTAGTCGGGACACCAAGCGGTTCCATCACATTTGGTGGCAAGCGGTGGAATGCTTCCTGCAGTCTGGGACAGCCAAATCTCCACCGGGATCCAAGGTCCGGATAGCAGAAGAGGAGAGGTACAGATACCAGCCGCCATGGAAGAGGAATTCGGAAGGAGGTTGCGAGAGATACGAATACAGCACAGGGGACCAGTGTCAGTGCAGGTCCTGCTGGGATATTATGATTCTGTCCGCTGGGAACTCTGGAAGGAAGCTCTAACCCATGAGCGCCACCAGGGAAAGATTCTCCCCTCCATCCAGGAAACATACTGGTCGCAATACGAAGTGCGAATGCTGTTACTGGGGTAACAACGGCACAAGGAGTTACAGCTGAGTTAAGCAGGCTGGTCCAGGCGGAGATGCAGTTGGACGAGAGCTAGAGGACCCTCTGCTGGTATGTAGCCTAAATATGCCCGTGTGGACAATTGGATGACAGCCCGACGGAAGGCTTTGGCTACGGCGGTCTGGAGCTGTTGTTCTGGGGGCTGTCCAAGGACTCGGATTTTAACAAGAAATCTTGGAGTACATAGACCGGATGCTGAATGTCTCAAAAGTGCTCTGGGCACAGGAAGATTTGGAGTTTCTGGCCATTCAGAAATGGGAGCTGGAGATCGCCTACAGACGGCTGCTAGACTCTGCTCAGCAGCAGGTCTGGGCTTCCTTTGCCTGGGACTATCAGGAGGTACCAGCCAACAGTTTTGAAATCCTAGCTGAAGTATCAGCAGTGGGGCAGAGTAACAGTGTACTTTGCCCGCCACCACCCGCAGCTATGGAAGCTCTTAGGGCAGATGCAGTAAGTGTTGACTGACCTTGACGAACCTGTTTCTGCATAGTACAAGCTTGGATGGAGGAATGCATCTGTCCAGCAGCCAGGTAACGGTACAGGAGATGGAGCAAACGATCCTTCTTCCCAGCTGCAGTTCAAGGGATCAGGTGAAGAGGAAGCCGTCTTTACTCCCAGCCACAGATCACCGAAAGCATGGATTTTATTGACTTTTCATCAGAGGATGTTATAGATTTTGAGTCACCTGCCAAAGTGCTGGCACTAGACTCACATGAGATTTTCTCTCACCTCATCCACAGGATATTTAGAATCTTGTCAGTTTACTTGCATTTTCAGATTACATCACTTCCTGTAGCTTGTATCAGCATTCACTTCCTGTTAGGTCATTTCCCAGTAGCCTTCACTTCCTTGTTGCATCACAGAAGAGGATTGATAGGGTGTGTTCACCTCTCTGGACCACTCCTCCCTCATTACAAAACTATCATCCACCTACTCCCTATACAATCTGAATGTACAATCGCTTTTAGATCTCCCATCAGGTATGTAGTACAAGGACCTGTCTGATTGGATACAAATGAATGGATTGTTAAGGTGTGTCCTCTATTCCATAGTTCTGCTAAATCTAAAGGAAATTGTACAGAAATTGTACAATCAGATTGCATGGTGTATGACCATCTTTATACAAGTACATAGGAGGGAGTGGACAGAAACACTCAGTTGTCAGGCCTTGTTCACATCCCCACATAGTAAAAACTCACATTCCCGCATGTGTTTGTTTTGGGTGTTTTGGAGCGTTTTCAATCGTCACACATAGGGCAGCCCATTCACTTGAAAGGGCTGCCCTATGCACAACAATTGCCCCAGAGAAGCCCCTGAACTTTTTTTTGGAGTGGAGTATGGTGCGTTACTGCAGTTTTTGGTGCATTTGGGGAGCCTTTAACATGTAATGACAACACAAACACGATGCACATTTGCAGCACTTCTGAAATGCATGGCGAAGCGCAAATTTTCTGTGCAGTTTGCCATGCGTTTGGAAACACACAGATGTGAATGAAACCTCATGGTTCTTGTGTAAACACATTCATTTCACTTTCAGAGCCCCATTCACATCTAGAGTAGTGGGAGCGAGAGATGTTTTTTGGCTTGTTTTCTGTGACACACAAAGGGCAGCCCATTGATTTCAATTGTATACCAAAAACTATATAATAGGAGGACACACACAATCAATCCAATCACTCTGTATCCAATCAGGCAGGTAGGCACTATATCAGGGGTGTCCCATGGGCTGCATGTGACCCCAGGGAGTTTAGCATGCACCCTTTGGGGTGCCGTGAAAACGTACTGGATGGGTGAAGGTGTGCTAATGAGATCAGCTGGTAATCTCCTTCCTGTGTCTTAGCGCCTAGTCTGTCCTGTCTGTTTACCAGGAAGTTTCTGAAGTAATCTGCAAAATATAGCCATGGATGAGATAGGCCTTTTTTTTTAAATCAAAGAATATTTTTGTGCAACAGAGGTACATCATTGGTATATTGGTACACAGGGGAGCTGGATTTTAGAAAAAAAACAAAAAAAAGGTGAACTTAGCCTTTAAATGAGGATCTGGTATAGATGTCAATAGGGTTCGCCCACACAGAAAAAATTACAACAGTTTGGGCTCCTCCTTCAGATCTGCATTCCAATGCTCAACCAATGCAAAAATACAAGAAAAATAAAAGCACGGGGTTCCTTTAAAAAATCCATACCAGCATGCAGCCTGGCACCTGAGAAAAGGAGGAGGACGAATGTGTGGCCCCCTTCTCCTGTATCATACCAGGCTACATACCCTCAACAAGGAACCCCCCTGACAAAACACCATGTCTTCATGTTGATGCAGACAAGTGCCTCTTTCCCACATACCTGGCATAGCGGTTGTGGTGGTCTGTGGACTGGGGGCTTATTGTAATCTTGAATCCCCTTTAAAAATAAGGGGCCCCAAATATTGACTCCCCCCCGTGTGGGACAATTATTATTAAAATAATGTCTTTTTGACCCCTTCAGGCCAATCGCCACCCGCCCCTTTAAGAGTGCTAAAAACCGGGAGGCAGAGGTGCAAATTTGGGTTATGTGACTGCTGTAATTGGCTGTCACAGCAGTCACATGATCGGAAAACTCCTGATCGCAAGTATGTATCGGGAGCTTACCGATGCCCACCAGCTACCATGCTCTCAGCATGGTAAGTTGTTTACACAGGGCCGCATATAATGCGGCTGCTCAGCGTTAAGGCCCACCCACTGACAGCCAACACATATGCGTTCAGCTGGCATGAAAAGGTTAAAGGAGGCTTCTAGACTCGGATAAATCCCCCTGTCTGCAGACCCTTAATTCCCTGTGCAACTGAGGTTTAAGTCTGCCAACTGACCATTTAGTTTGGCTGAACTTCTGAACAGCCAAAATTCAGTCTGAACTGGCAGCTCTTTCCTAGTACTCACAAAGTCAGTCAGCCTTTCCTCTGTCTGATTTTTTCTCATTCTGTCCTAATCTACTAATTTCTTATTTACAGAGACAAGGTTGCCTCAATGATGCAAAGAAAGTGGAAGACTTTAAAGATGTGGCAGATATCAAAGACGTTGTAACTGACAATTTCCTGTGTACTGGAGGAATAGACCCTGAAGTGGATCCCCAGACCTGCAAAGGTAATCTATAACTTTGCTAAGCCAATGTTTTTCATTTTTTTTCATGCTCGCATATCTACCCAAGAATCTGTCAAGACAGTACAAGGGAGCTGCCATTGCTGACTTGGTTTTAAAAGTGCAATGGTCAGAGCTTTTATCCTAATCCTTAGTCCTTACCCCTCTATGTGTTAAGTCATAGATCTAAAACAAGGATGTGTATATAAAGTGTTGGGATAACTCATATACACATGCCTGTTCCAGGGCATAGACCCACAAAGCAGTGAAGCATCCATTAGCATAACAGTCATGGACCTTGCACCTTTAAAAAAACAAGTAAAAAGTGGAAGTTGTCTTATTTCAATCCTGACTCATTACCTTTAACTGCTAACTCCAACCAAAACTAATGTTTTATTTTTAGGAAGACATGGCTGGTTTTAACCACCCCTTTTCCTTGGAGACATCAGGAAAAAAAGGGATAGAAAGTTACAAATTCCCAGCAACCTTACAATACGGAAATGTCAGTTTTGGATGGACCTGAGGTTTGATAGTGTTAAGAGCAGTGGCGGCGCCGCCCCCCACCTCCAGGCAGTCACAAAAAAAATTTTAAAAAACGGCCCTATGGGAAGCGCCAGGTCTATGCAATCACGAGATTGCAGATGAGGCGCTTCATTTGCGGGCTTTTGTCCCACCTTGCGGAGCTTCTGCGGAGAACAGAGGGGTTTGATGGGACACAGTGAGGCTGCATTTGATGGGGCAAAGTGAGGCTGCATTTGATGGGACACAGTGAGGCTGCATTTGATGGGACACAGTGAGGCTGCATTTGATGGGACACAGTGAGGCTGCATTTGATGGGACACAGTGAGGCTGCATTTGATGGGACACAGTGAGGCTGCATTTGATGGGACACAGTGAGGCTGCATTTGATGGGACACAGTGAGGCTGCATTTGATGGGACAGTGAGGCTGCATTTGATGGGACACAGTGAGGCTGCATTTGATGGGAAACAGTGAGGCTGCATTTGATGGGAAACAGTGAGGCTGCATTTGATGGGAAACAGTGAGGCTGCATTTGATGGGACACAGTGAGGCTGCATTTGATGGGACACAGTGAGGCTGCATATGATGGGGCAAAGTGAGGCTGCATTTGATGGGCACAGTGGCTGCATAAGATGGGCACAGTGGTTGAATAAGATGGGCACAGTATCTGTATTTGATGGGGCACAGTGGCAGCATTTGATGGCACAGTGGGAGCATTTGATATGGCACAGCGGCTGCGTTTGATGGGCACAGTGGCTGCATTTGATGGGCACAGTGGCTGCGTTTGATGGGCACAGTGGCTGCATTTGATGGGCACAGTGGCAGCGTTTGATGGGCACAGTGGCTGCGATTGATGGGGTTTTTTTCAGTTTGTTTGCACCCCCCCAAAAAATTGAGCACCAGTCGCCACTGGTTAAGAGGGAAACGTCTTGCTCTTTCACAGTTCCTTCTTCCTCAAAGTCATTTGACTTCTATTGGTTTAGCTTTTCTTGTCTGTCATACACAACTGGCCTTATTCGATAAAGTGTGCCAAGTACAGCAACTAATTACAATCCATCTTGTATCATAACGATTCATTCAGATTCATTGCTTTCAGCCCATTCAAAATGTATCAATACAAAAGCACATTGACTCTTGCATTCAATTTTGGATATGGCAGGCAATAGGCAATGTACCCATTTCAGGCAATATAGTAGTAATACACCCTGCTTACTTAGCAACAGTTCATCAGTTTATTAATGCTTATTTTTATCTCTTGCAGGAGATGGTGGTGGTCCTCTTATTATACAACATAAAAAGCGTTACATCCAGGTACAGTAAACCTTTTAATTATGATGGGTGGATTTCCAGCATAGTTTTGTAACATGTTTTGCTTTACCTTGCCTCACTTTCCAGCAATCATTATGCATTGCCTATATGTTTTGGTGTTTTTATTTTTTATGCCTGCAAAAGAACTTTTCTTCCCTCGTGATTTTCCCTTACTTGTTCACATTACAAAGTAGTGCAAGTTTCATACTTTACCATTCTCCTTTTCTTTTCTCTTTCATTTCCCTTTTTCTTGCCCTTCCTTTTGCTTTGGAGGAGCACTGTCAGAGATGAGATCTTTCCTTTTCTTTCCCCTTTCCTTTTCCCTCTTTCCCTTCCTAATAGCTATCGCAACTCTAACCCTTGTTCTAGCCAGCAAAGTTTACTTAAAATAAAATATCTGTGTGCAGACAAGGAACGAATTGCTGCCTCTGTAGCAGCAGGAGCCATTTATATCCTCCTGCATAATCCCTGGTAATAACAAGGTGTCAACGAGACAACCCACTCACCAGTATATACAGGGGCTCATGGCCAAGCAGGTGGACAGTATTGGCCATTGGCACTTTGCAAAATACAATTTTTACTTACAAATTTGAAGCCAGTGCCTGGAAACTAAGAAGTACTTTTAAAACTTGACATATTCATCAAAACATTTCACAATGGGAGGAGTTGTATTTATCAGAATTGCACTAGTGCTTCAGTGCCCATGGAGGGTAGCACCAAGCAATCAATATTTGCATATATTTTCCTTATGATGTTCACTCTCCTGGCCACCCTATGGCTAAATTCACCACAAAGAGTTGGGTATAGGGGTATGTGAGTCAAAAACCTACTACACTGCAGTTCAGAAAAACCCGAAATGATCACTATTTTTTGTTTGTTTCTACAATTGTGAATACAAAGCAGACAGCATTTTGCCTCCAAGAGCATCCAAGCACTCATTTTTAATAAAATAATCACATGATTCAAGAGAGCAGAGCAGAAGGATGTCCAGTTTAAGGTATTTTGCAATAACTTTTTAATCTCTTTCTCTTTTCTGCTTCTACAGGTCGGAGTAATAAGTTGGGGAACAGTGAACAGCTGTAAAGGGTATAAAAGGGAACAAGTCCCTGCAGCTTCTCGGGACTTCCATGCTGGTGTTATCCCTGGGATAGCGTGGATAGAAGAAATTATTAAAGATGAACTTATATACCTGAAGTGAATGTTCCACACCTTGTGGGCAGAAAAGAATGAATAAGACTCAATGTCGATTGTGTGACAACTTACTGATATTTCTGCGAAGACTGATATTTCAGCTTTGGATATTGGCCACCATCTTCTTAATGCTCTTGGGGACTCTGGCATTTGCTCTGTACTTAAGCTTCTCTCATGAGCTAGAATCCAAAACAGCATTAGAGGGAGGAGAAAATAAGAAGCCAATGAATAAAATTACTAGCATCCAGTCATAATTGATATAAATGTTTTGGAAGGGCTTCCCCTAAAATAGACCTATACATTCCTGAATACAGTAAAACCTTTGTTTGCGAGCATAATTCATTCCAGAAACATGCTTGTAATCCAAAGCACTTGTCTATCAAAGCATTTTTTTTACAGGGTATAAAAGAGAAGAGAGGCGCCTCTAAGTGTAGCAATAAGTTGCTAAATGTTGTACCTTCATTAAATGTAACCATATTGCTACACTTAGAGGCTCCTCTCTTCTTTTTTATACTCCAGTTGTGACATGACGCTACTCTTATATCAAGACATCACTTGTATATCAAGGCAAAATTTATTAAAACATTTTGCTTGTCTTGCAAAACGCTCTCAAACCAAGGTTTTACTGTACATCTCTCTGAGTGATGGTTAAAAAAGGTATAGCAAGCTCTGAAATACTTATGTTTCCCTAAAGTTCTTGTACTTTGACAGCCAGCTGGTCACATGATCAATGCTGCGGCACTGGTCATGGTCACCCGGTTTCTGCTTAAGGTTAATCTACCTAAAAGTTAATCTAGAGCAAGGCAGGCAGTGGCTCCATTTCGTCAACAGAAGATTACAAAACTAAGTGACCAGTTATGTGGCATGCACTGAATTGAGACTGGAGTGGTAAGTAATTCAGCCCTTATATTACTCCTTATTTATCCATCTAAACAAGACAATTAACATAGGTTTATATCTCACAATAGGTTCCGTTTAAGAGTTAAAGCTAAAAAAACAACACATTTATTTCTGGTATACAGTAATAGGGGTAGGCTGAGTGTAACAGCCTCACCAATGAGATCCAGAACACCAAGGTTCCATCTCAGATCTTCTCTCCTTCACTGGTCCAGTCATCCCCACTTCTTTAAATAACATGTCAAACTAGCAGCAGACATGATCTGTGCAGATAATCACGCTGGAAAGTATACTGTTAAAGGTGCAATTAACATCTTTCCCAAATGCATTGTTTTCTATCTCAAGCTATGATAAAGATGGCCATTTTGGACCCCTGAAATGTGTTGGATACTATTTTGATTGTCCCCCTGACCCTTATTGGAATAAAGTCGTATCTGAACCTGGTGTGGTGCTTCAATTCACATTTTTGCTACACTACACGCCAAGGAAAACTTTGACACCCTATTGGGTGTAGAAGCTTCCAGCCACGGAACACTACTCCATTGCAAAAACATGGTAAAAATGCATATGCTTGCTTGCTGTTTTTTTCCTCCTGTGAAAAAGGACACGTGATTCAAAATGCACCAAAAATGCAACCAAGGGTGCACTTGTGATACCTTATTGCAGCGTTTTCCATTTCAATGGGGAGGTGCATTTTTGGTGCATTTCTTTTTACTGCACCACACATGCATCAAAAATGCAGCATGCATTTGTGCAACTGACCCACAACTGACTGGTGTGAAGAGTTCCCGAGGATTTAATGGTCGTGCATTTTTCTTCTACTTTTGGTAAGGCTGATTAGTGTGAAAGGGCCCTAAGATAGGATAGCAATGCCTACAAGATCCAATGCTATTTTACACTTTCTTTAACCACTTCAGCCCTGGACCATTTGGCTGCCCAAAGACCAGATATTTTTTTGCGATTCGGCACTGCATAGCTTTAAATGACAATTGCGCGGTCGTGCGACATGGCTCCCAAACAAAATGGATGTCCTTTTTCCCCACAAATAGAGCTTTCTTTTGGTGGTATTTGATCACCTCTGCAGTTATTTTTTGTGCTATAAACAAAAAAAGAGCAACAATTTTGAAAAAAATGCAATATTTTTTACTTTTTTCTATAATAAATATCCCAAAAAATATATAAAAAAAATTTTTTTCCTCAATTTAGGCCGATATGTATTCTTCTACCTATTTTTGGTAAAAAAAAATCGCAATAAGCGTTTGATTGGTTTGCGCAAAAGTTATAGCGTCTACAAAATAGGAGATAGTTTTACGGCATTTTTATTAATATTTTTTTTTTTTTTTACTAGTAATGGCGCCGATCTGCAATTTTGATCGTGACTGCGACATTATGGCGGACAGATCGGACACTTTTGGAGCTATTTTGGGACCATTCACATTTCTACAGCGAGCAGTGCGATTAAAAATGCACTGATTACTGTGTAAATGTGACTGGCAGTGAAGGGGTTAACCACTAGGGGGCTCAGCAGGGGTTAAGTGTGTCCTAGGGAGTGATTCTAACTGTGGGGGGGGCTGGGCTATGTGTGGCACGACACTGATCACCGTCCCCGATCACAAGGAGCTGTGATCAGTGTCACTAGGCAGAACGGGGAAATGCTGATGTAAACAAGCATTTCCCCGTTCTTCCTCTCCGTGAGACGATCGTGGGTATCCCCGCGGGCATCGAGTCCACGGGACCCGTGATCACACTCACGGAGCTAACGGCGGGTGTGCGCGCGTGCCCACAATGCCGCGTCTTAAAGGGCAATGTACAGGTACGTTAATATGCCTGTACGTGTCCTTCTGCTGACGTATATCGGTGTGAGCCGGTCAGAAAGGGGTTAAATAACGTGTCTGCCCCAACTATTTCAGTGAGTACCTGCATCCTCTCAGTACCAGAAATGTGGGAACTCTGTGGAAAGGTGAAGAAGGGGTAAGCTTGAGGTATCTAACAATCTACAAAGTATAGCCTGCATACAGCCTGCCCTCATCACACTCCATTCAAATTGGAACTAAGTTTCTTTCTTAAAACTTGTCGACATTTTGTAAAAATGCATACTAGCTTTTTATCATTAACCACTTGTCGACCGCCGCATGTACATATACATCGGCAGAATGGCATGGCTGGGCAAATGGGCGTACAGGTACGTCCCTTTGAATTTGGCGCCGTGTGGTCACGTGTGCGCCGCCGGCGGCACGCGCGACCCTGCCGGGAGCTCCATGAGTAGGATCGCGGGTCCCGCGGACTCGATCGCAGCGGGGATACCCGCGATCGACTCACGGAGCTGAAGAACGGGGAGATGCTAATGTAAACAAGCATCTCCCTGTTCTGCCTAGTGACACTGTGACTGATCATAGCTCCCTGTGATCGGGAGCTATGATCAGTGAAGTGTCATTCGTAGCCATGCCCCCTAACAGTTAGAATCACTCCCCAGGACACACTTAACCCCTCCCTAGTCCCCTAGTGGTTAACCCCTTCACTGCCAGTGTCATTTTTACAGTAATCAGTGCAATTTTATAGCACTGATCGCTGTAAAAATGACAATGGTCCCAAAAATGTGTCAAAATTGTACGATGTGTCCACCATAATGTCGCAGTCACGATAAAGATCGCAGATCGCCGCCATTACTAGTAAAAAAAAAATTATTAATAAAAATGCCATAAAACTAACCCCTATTTTGTAGACGCTATAACTTTTGCGCAAACTAATCAATAAATGCTTATTGCAATTTTTTTTTTTACAAAAATATGTAGAAAAATATGTATCGGCCGAAACTGAGGAAAAAAAATTTTTTTTATATATTTTTGGGGGATATTTATTATAGGAAATAGAAGTAATGCTTTTTTTTCAAAATTGTCGCTCTATTTTTGTTTATAGCGCAAAAAATAAAAACCGCAGAGGTGATCAAATACCACCAAAAGAAAGCTCTATTTGTGGGAAAAAACATCAATTTTGTTTGGGAGCCACGTCGCACGACCGCGCAATTGTCAGTTAAAGCGACGCAGTGCCGAATCGCAAAAAAGTGCTCTGGTCTTTGGCCAGCAAAATGGTCCAGGGCTGAAGTGGTTAAGTAACCAAAACTGGGGAAGGGTGAAAACCTTGGTCAGGTGTTTATTGTCAATGAATAGGGTGATGATAAATTAGTTTTAATCACCCCAAAACTGTATGGGCAAACACAGGCAGCCTTATTGTTTTAAAAATGACAATCAAACAGTGACAGTTTTGAGAAAAGACACAAGGCAGGCTTACATCCACATAGCCCGCACTCACCACCTCCCAAAACAATATACAGTGCTTCCAGAAAGTATTCACATCGCTTCACTTTTTCCACATTTTGCTATGTTACAGCCTTATTTCAAAATGGATTAAATTCATTAATTTCCTCCAAAATTCTACAAACAATACCCCATAATGACAATGTGAAAGAAGTTTGTTTGAAATCTTTGCAAATGTATTAAAAAATGAAAAAAATCCCATGTACATAAGTATAAACAGCCTTTGCCATGACATTCAAAATTGAGCTCAGGTGCATCTTGTTTCCACTGATCACCCTTGAGATGTTTCTACAACTTGATTGGAGTCCACGTGTGGTAAATTCAGTTGATTGGACATGATTTGGAAAGGTACACACCTGTCTATATAAGGTCCCACAGCTAACCGTGCATGTCAGAGCACAAACCAAGCCATGAAGTCCAAGGAATTGTCTGTAGACCTCTGAGACAGGATTGTACCAAAGCACAGATCTAGGGAAGGGTACAGAAAAATGTCTGCAGCATTGAAGGTCCCAATCAGCACAGTGGCCTCAATCATCTGTAAACGGAAGAAGTTTGGAACAACCAGGACTCTTCCTGGAGCAGGCCAACTGGCCAAACTGAGCGATCGGGGGAGAAGGGCCCTAGTCAGGGGGGGGTGACCAAGAACCCAATGGTCACTCTGACAGAGCTCCAGCATTTCTCTGTGGAGAGAGGAGGATCTTCCAGAAGAGCAACTATCTCTGCAGCACTCCACCAATCAGGCCTGTATGGTAGAGTGGCCAGACGGAAGCCACTCCTCAGTAAAAGGCACATGACAGCCCACCTGGAGTTTGTCAAAAGGCCCCTGAAGGACTCTCTGTTTCATCAGAACATTTATTGTTCTGATGAAACAAAGATTGAACTCTTTGGCCTAAATGACAAGCGTTATGTCTGGAGGAAATCAGGCACTACTCATCATCTGGCCAATACCATCCCTACAGTGAAGCATGGTGGCGGCAGCATCATGCTGTGGGGATGTTTTTCCGTGGCAGGAACTCAGAGACTAGTCAGGATTGATGGAAAGATGAAAGCAGCAATGGTCAGAGACATATTTGATGAAAACCTGTGTAGCACCCTCTACCAATAGGTAGATGCTAGTAATAGATTTTTTACTAGGAACTGTCAGCACAGGAAAATTTAGGCAGGCCTATGCTGCAAGCTAGGCCTGTCTGTTTTGATCTGGGTGCTGGGAGTAGTGAAATTAGCAGTGGGTGTGACCACTTGTGCTCTGGTTCTGAGGCGCCTCCCCTGCTTCCAGGGAGAATGTTCTGGAAGAGGGGCAGGGCCTGAAACTGGAGTGGCAGGCAGCTCATGTGGGAGCCCTGACCAATCCCCAACTGGTATTGGCAGGGGGTGGGCCTCCTATATAAGCTGAGGTAACATGCCACTGTGGGGGATTGTCGGCTGAGTGAAGTGGAGGATGGAATACTAGGCAGCAGGAGGGCACCCCCATCTGGGGGGGGTGGGCCGATCGCAGGAGGAGGCCCAGGGAGAGCTGTGAAGGAACTTTGCCTCTACACAGTCATTGTCATTGTCTTTATCATCACACGGTGGCTGATAAAGAACTCCTGGATCAGAGGGGCAGGTGAAGCTGTCGGAACGTGTGGTCCGGTCAAGTTCTCCATCAAGAACTCAGGTCAGTGAAAGGTCGGTGAGTGTTACTACAGTGGAGGGCTGGATGTGCCAGGAAGTCTGTGAGGGAACTTTGCTTCTACATGGTCATTAGCAAAGTCTTCATCATTTACACAGTGAATGATGGGGAGTCCTGGAGGAGAGGAAGAGACTGTGGGGATCTGTGTTAAATCGATGTGGCCTGAGGGCACAGGATTTGCAAGCTGGGCTGGCTTGGAACAGTAGTCCACCTTCTAAACTACTAGGCCTCCGGGGAGAGGTGCTGCAGGCCTCAGGCTTAGTAGCAGAAAAGCAACCAGAGCCTGCTTAAGGACTTAGTCAGAATGGGTCCTTACTGCTCAGTAGAAGAGGATGTGACATTAATTCACTTAAGGATAAGTATTGTGCAGGAGGAGAGAAGTTTTGTGCAGGAGGAGAGAAGTTCTGGGACCATCACTCTTACACGGTAAAGAGTGGTGTCCTCATACTTTACACGGTAATGGATGGGGAATTCTCAGAAGAAATAGTCTGCAGGAGTGAAGCAGAGGAGGCGCAACAGTCTGCATAGTGATGCAGTAGGAAGTTCATATCAATCATAAATGCACATCATCTCTTCTGGCTCTAAATATGTACTAGTGTGTATAATCTCTAAAATATGATGGCAATTGAAACATCCTATGGGCATCCCATATATCCTTTTCCCCAACCAAGTTGTACCCCCCAATTAAACAAAAACAAAACCAGCAAAAGACTGTTCATCTTCTCTGCAAGTGATGTATGGTGTCTGGCAGCGGGGTGAATTGGTGGATTGTCTGTTACTAGTGGCAACTACACCGCTCCAGAGCCATCTGGACCTCAGACTGGGGCGAAGGTTTATCTTCCAACAAGACAACGACCCTAAGCACACAGCCAAGATAACAAAGGAGTGGCCACAGGACTACTCTGTGAAAGTCCTTGAGTGGCTCAGCCAGAGCCCAGACTTGAACCCGAACATCTCTGGAGAGATCTGAAAATGCCTGTACACCGACGCTCCCCATCCAACCTGATGGAGCTTGAGAGGTCCTGCAAAGAGGATTGGGAGAAACTGCCCAAAAATAGGTGTGAAAGCTTGTAGCATAATACTCAAAACGATTTGAGGCTGTAATTGGTGCCAAAGGAGCTTCAACAAAGTATTGAGCAAAGGCTGTGAATAATGTACATGGGATTTGTTTCGTTTTTTATTTTTAATAAATTTGCAAAGATTTCAAACAAATTTTTTTTACATTGTCATTATGGCGTATTGTTTGAATTTTGAAGAAAATAATGAATTTAATCCATTTTGGAATAAGACTGTAACATAACAAAATGTGGAAAAAATAAATACTTTCCGGATACACTGTAACTCCAGGAATGTATCTCCACAGCCATTAATGGGCACATCTTATGGGGTTAATAAACTGATGTTATCAACATTAAGCCAGAGCACTATTAACCAGTTGCCAAACCGCTATTGTACATTTACTGCGATGGGTCGACTCGTACAGGCACAATCACGTACCTGTATGTCACGGCTTTCTTCCGGGATTGGGGAGGGTGTGCTGTTATTAGCTGCAGCACAAGCCAATCAAGCCAATGGGTCCCGGATATTGATTTATGGCCGGAACCCTCTGACTGGCTCAGCAAATGACAGAAGAGTGCTCTGTGTTGGTAAACAACACAAAGACTCTCTTCAGACAGCAGGGATGTGCGTTTTTTTTTCTCCCTGAGTTAAAAACAAGCACATTGTTGTAAAACATTACACATTGTTCGGCACACATTTAACCCCTTCATCACCCTAGATGTTAACTCTTTCCCAGTCAAAGTCATTAGTACAGTCACAGTGTATAATTTTAGGCAGTTAGTCTCGTGCGCTCGCGGCATTAGTCTAAGCTAGTAAAGGTTTTAACCACTTCAGCCCCAGACCATTTGGCTGGCAAAAGACCAGAGCACTTTTTGCGATTCAGCACTGCGTCGCTTTAACTGACAGTTGCGCGGTCATACTACGCTGTACCCAAACAAAATTGACGTCCTTTTCTTGCCACAAATAGAGCTTTATTTTGGTGTCATTTGATCACCTCTGCGGTTTATATTTTTTGCGCTATAAACTAAAAAAGAGCGACAATTTTGAAAAAAACGTATTATTTTTTACTTTTTGCTATAATAAATATAAAAAAATATGTAAAAAAAATGTTTTTTTCCTCAGTTTAGGCCAATGCGTATTCTTCTACATATTTTTGGTAAAAAAATTTGCAATAAGCGTTTATTGATTGGTTTGCGCAAAAATTATAGCGTCTACAAAATAGGGGATAGTTTTATGGCATTTTAATTAATCATTTTTTTTTTTACTAGTAATGGCGGCGAGCAGCGATTTTTATCGTGACTGCAACATTATGGCGGACAGATCGGACACTTTTGGTGCTATTTTGGGACCATTCACATTTATACAGCGATCAGTGCGAATGCATTGATTACTGTGTAAATGTGACTGGCAGTGGAGGGGTTAACCAGGAGGGGGTGCTGTAGGGGTTAAGTGTGTCCTAGGGAGTGATTGTTACTGTGGGGGGGGAGGGGCTATGTGTGACACGACACTGATCACCGCTCCCGATTACAGGGAGCTGTAATCAGTGTCACTAGGCAGAACAGGGGAAATGCTTGTTTACATCAGCATTTCCCCGTTCTTCCTCTCCGTGAGATGATCGCGGGCATCCCTGCTGACATCGAGTCCACGGGACCTGCGATCACACTCACGGAGCTTGCGCGCCCACAAGCCGTGTCTTAAAGGGCAAGGTACAGGCATGTTAGTATGCCTGTACGTGCCCTTTTGCTGACGTATATCGACGTGAACCGGTCAGCAAGTGGTTAAAGCCTTAATTTTTTATTTATGAGCTCTGATACCTTTCGGCATTCTATGCTGACAGGTACACTTGGACATTTTTTTGAGGCCGCCGGCTGGCTCCTCTCTGGCGCATCGCTTTCCATGGGGTTAATGTGATAATAGTGCATGCAGCTTGGATTGTCAGATGTCAGACGCAGACTAAGACTAGGATGAGGTAGTGGGAGCCTTTGACCCCTCCCCTCGCCCATCATATGTAGACGGGAGACAGGAACTATGCCCAGCTGGGGGGGAGGTTACCCTTTGGTGCATATCTTGCACACAGAGGCAAAGAGGCACCTACAGCTCCCATGACAGGGACATGACCCTCTGATGTGTGAGGGCAGTGGTGTTTTCCCTCTCACGAAGGATCCTAAATAGTGGGGGTCTATGGGCACACTACAGTCCTGGATGTCTGAAAGGGGGCAATATTTGTTGATGTTGCCAAGTTTGTGAATAGGCTTATGTCACGTGGGGAGGCCCAGGATACTATGTACGGTGATGGCTGCACTGCATTTTACTTACCTGTGTATAATTGTAGGTCTTTTTTTTTTCCATGTATGCTAGTAATGTTGGAGATTAAAAGATTCTCTACATAGTTCTTTCCTTTAGGTTTTTTCTTTTAGGGTATCTTGGTTTGGTTTACCGTATATACTTGAGTATAAGTCGAAATTTTCAGCCATTTTTTTGGGCTAAATGTGCCCCCCTCGACTTATACTCGAGTCACCGCCGTCTGCCTACATGATCAGTGTGTCATGCAGGCAGACGGCGGCCAGCGTGTGCTATTACCATTCGGCGGCCATTCAGTGTTCAAAAACCGTGCCTCCTCCTCGTCTGTGATAGGCAGAAAACTCCATTTCCCAGCAGCCTATCACGGACATTCTCTCATCCTCGTCCATGGTATGAGGATGAGAGAATGTCCGTGATAGGCTGACCGCTGACTGTTGGGAAATGGAGTTTTCTGCCCATCATGGACGAGGAGGAGGTGTGGCTTTTGAACAGTGAATGGCCGCCGAATAGTAATAGCACACGCTGATCGGTGGATGCAGAGCGGCACACGGAGGCATGCACAGGACACAGATAGGATGCACACATACACAGGACACATACACACATACACAGGACACATGCACACATACACAGGACACATGCACACATACACAGGGACAAATGCACAGGACACAGGTACAGGACACAGGACACATGCACATATACACAGGACACATGCACATATACACAGGACACATAACACATGCACATATACACATGACACATGCACATTTACACAGGACACATGCACATATACACAGGACACATGCACAGGACATATGCACATATATACACAGGACACATGACACATGCACATATACACAGAACACATGACACATGCACATATACACAAGACACATGACACATGCACATATACACAAGACACATGACACATGCACATATACACAGGACACATGCACAGGACACAGGGAGGTATACAGCTGCAGATGGGCATTGTTGACCCACTTTTTCCACTTTTTTTTAACAAACAGGTGTGCTTTATTGTATCACAAGGAAGAAGGTTACATAATACCTCTTGACATAATTCAGAACATTACATGACAGATAAGCATGAGCAATCGCATAGCAGTGTCATACATGTGCAGGAGGTGAAACATCAGTACATGTCAACGTTCTAGACAAAATGATCACAGAGAAAAGTACCTCATGTATCCGGGGATTACCCCTCCCTCCCCCCCACATAATACATGAATCCACCGTGGCCCTCTAAGATGAGAGCCAAGGTGTCCACACTTTCTCAAATTTCCATGGACAACCTCGATTGATATATGTGATTCTGTACATAGGTATAACTGCCTCAATCTGTGCCTCCCAGGCCGACACGGTCGGGGGTGAGGGGTCTGTCCACTTCATCAGTATCTCCTTCTTGGCATAATAAAGTAGAAAGGAAATAAGCAATTTTAAATGATAGGCTCTTTGTTCATTGTCATGAATCCCGAGAAGGGCCAACTCCGGAGTGATTGGTATGGATATTTGCAACCTGGAATTTATCTCTGCAAATATTGCACACCAATATGTTGCTATCAATGGGCATTCCCAGAACATGTGGAAAAAAGTTCCAATTTGACACTTACATTTGTTACACATAGGGTCTCTGTCAGGGAATATGCGATGGAGTCTCTGTGGGGTGTAATAAGTCCTATGTATAAATTTGACCTGGATTAACCTATCCCTGGATGCAATCACCAGTTTAGGGCCATTATCTAGACATTCCTCCCAATCCTCTCTGTCTAATGATGGAATGTCGGTGTGCCAACTGTCCCATAATTTTGCTATTTTAGGAGAGTCCTTACCCAGGAGTACAGCATACAAGGTGGAAAGGGGCTTAGAAACATCTCCAGACGCCAATAGCTCCTCAATGGGATCTGCCTGAAGCAAAGGTGTCTGAGGAAACTGAGCCCGTGCCGCATGTCTTAGTTGAAAACATCTAAACCTCATCCCTCTGGGCAGCTGGAATTTATTCATTATTTCCGTGATAGAGAGCAATTCCCCTCTGGGCATAATTTGTTCTATAGTTGTAATGCCGAACCTGGCCCAAAGCTGTGGGTCAGGCACAGTCCGGAAGTGTTTAAGAGCTGGATTTCCCCATAGCGGGTTCGCTGGCGATAACTGACCCGGAGAGAGGAATCTACGTCTTGCAGCCACCCACACCCTCCACGTTGCCCGAGTGGGTTCAGGAAAGTTACGTAGATCAGTAAGGGAGCCCAAATAGTTTGCCTCAAGGCAGACTGCCGCATTCATTTTAGAGCCCTGAAACCACCAGTAAACCGACACCAACATAGCCGCCCAGTAGTAGACCTGAAAATTGGGGAGGGCTAATCCTCCAAAACAGGTAGGCAGCCACAAAGTGGAGCGCGCCAATCTGGGGTTCCCACCCCTCCAAATAAAGGTTCCCACCAGACCACCAACCTCCCTAAAAAATGAAGCAGGGACCCACACCGGGGAATTTCTAAAAACATAATTGAATTTAGGAAGCATCATCATCTTAATGAGGCCGATGCGTCCCAATAGATTTAAGGGCAAGTCAGCCCAGGCCAAACACTTCGCACGCAACATACTCACGATGGGGCTCAAATTTTTAATTATAAAGTCTGATGGGTTTTTCGTGATCACTATCCCTAAATATTTAAACTCCGTCACCCACTGTA
The DNA here is from genome assembly GCF_042186555.1 of Aquarana catesbeiana. Classification (NCBI taxonomy): domain Eukaryota; kingdom Metazoa; phylum Chordata; class Amphibia; order Anura; family Ranidae; genus Aquarana; species Aquarana catesbeiana. Next base: position 48,370,673 of record NC_133332.1, on the reverse strand, counting down.
GTGGGGAGGATGATGGCCCAGAGGCAGCTGCGTCGTCCAGAGGGAACAATACTGATTTGGTCCGGTTAATCTTTATACCAGATAACCCCCCAAAGTTGTCAAAGATTTTCAATGCCGCAAGGAGAGACGGGCCCGCATCATTCAGGTATAGAAGCGCGTCGTCCGCGTACAGAGACAGCCGCTCTTCCAGCAGACCCACCCGCAAGCCCAGGACATCCGGAGCACTCCTGACTGAGATTGCCAGTGGCTCCAACGCCAGAGCGAACAGGCTGGGGGAGAGCGGGCAGCCCTGCCTCGTGCCGCGGAATAGATCAAAGGGCTCCGAGACCCAATTATTTGTATGGACCCTAGCTCTGGGGGCCTGATACAATAATCGAATGCCATGTATAAACTTAGGGCCAAACCCAAATCTCTGTAATACCATCCACAAATAGTTCCACTCCACAGAGTCAAACGCCTTTTCGGCGTCGAGAGAGGCTACAACTCTGGTCCCTACATTGTCATGTGGAATGGTAAGATTAAGGAAGAGACGCCTCAGATTGATATCGGTTCCCTTGCCAGGCATAAATCCGGTCTGATCTATACTGATCAGGTCTTCTATGACGTGAGATAAGCGGATAGCCAGAACTTTCGCAAAGATCTTGGCGTCTACATTAAGTAGCGATATTGGCCTGTACGAGGCACACTCTAGCGGATCCTTACCCGGCTTGGGAATCAACACAATTACTGCCTCGTTCATGGACTCTGGTAAAGATTCTAGGGCCATAAAATTAGATAATAGTGAGGTTAATTTAGGAGCTAGAATTTCGCTGAAGTTGGAATAGACTTCAGATGGTAGGCCATCTGCCCCAGGAGCCTTCCCCCCTTTGAGATGTCCCATAGCGACCTGAATCTCCTCTAGCGAGATATCCTTCTCCAATTCTTCCCTGGCTTCCGCTGTTAAGTTAGGGATGGACAATGAATCTAGAAACCTGGCCAGGTCTGAGTCAGACGCCTCAGACCTGGAGGAGTAAACCTCTCGGAAATATTCCCGAAAACGAGTGTTAATATCCTGGGGGGATGTGAGTAACTGGCCGGAACTGTCCCTGATTGAACCAATAGGGGTAGCTGGGATATTACCCTTAGCCAACCATGCAAAGAGTTTCCCATTTTTCCCCCCATGTTCAAACACTCTTTGGGCCGAAAAGAGTAGCGCTTTATTCGTTTGTGCCATCCTAGCTGTGGAGAGTCTGCATAAAGCCCGTCTCCACTCCCTATATCAGTCGTCTCCCGGGTTAGTGACAAAGTCAGCCTCCAGAACAGCCGCCCGTCTCTCAAGTTCCTCCAATTCATGAGCGGAGTCACGTTTAAGGCGAGCAATACTGGTCATAAACTCCCCTCTAGCCCAAGCCTTAAAGGTGTCCCACAGCACGATCGGTGGGGCAGAATCCACATTATCCGTCCAAAAATTGCAAATGGCTGCTGTTAGGGGTTCCTGTAGTCGCTCGTCATCAGCCCAGAACTTGGACAGCCTCCAAAGCCGGGGGCCCGGGGGGGCAGTCAAAGTCAACGTCAGGCAGAGGGGCGTGTGGTCAGAGATTCCCCTGGGAAGCACAGAAATGTCTTTAACAAATTGTAAGGCAGGGCATGAGGCATACATCAGATCGATTCGAGATAGAGTTTTATGAGAAGCAGAGTGGCAAGTAAATACCTTTGAGGTCGGGTATATGTGTCTCCAGACATCAGTGAGGGCATAAAGATCAGCCCACTGTCTGAGGTCCGGAGTATCACGAGCCGACCGGTGCAACCTATCTTGTTCCACCGAGGGGGCCATGTTAAAATCTCCCAGTAAATAAACAAAAGTTGTATCATATTGTACCACAGTTTGCACGATTTCATGAAGAACATTACCGTTAGCTGGAGGGGGAATATACAATCCGACTAATACCACAGTTTTGTCATATATGTTAGCATATAAAATTACGTATCTACCCTCCTTGTCTGTCTTGACTTCCAGAAGCCTAAACGGCACTGTCTTGTGTACTAAGATGCTGACCCCACGGGCATACGTGGAAAATGTGGAGTGGTAATGTAGGCCGACCCAAGTCTTATTAAGACAAATGGTTTTGGTACCCTGCAGATGTGTCTCCTGGAGGATACAGATCTGCGGTTGGTGCTTTTGTAGGAACTTAAACACTAGGGATCTTTTCACTGCAGTGTTAAGGCCTCGCACGTTCCATGAGATTACCTTAAGTTCAGCCATTAGGTGGTAGAATTGATAGGGGTACACGGATCACCAGCCCGAGGGATCAGCATCCGCACACTCAATTACATAAATTGTCATGCACACTCCAATATCTAGAAACCTTCCCTGTGTCGACACTCCAAAGCACATAGAAAAGAAAACAGAAAAAAACCAAAAAGAAAATCTAAAGCACCTGAAACAACAAAATAGTGTTAACAAAAACAAACCTAGCATTAGACCCCACCCCCCACCCCGCATCCCCCACCCCAACCTAGGAATGCCTTGTTCCCCAAACATCAACAAAGAAAAATAAAACCCCAAGTTCAGGGAGCGTGAACCAGTGGGTGTAGACCCTTAGTGGAGAGGATTGTCCACGTAAGGTGACGAGAGACTCCGCCGCCATTAAGAGTAAGGAGAAAATTAGCGTTCCAACCAACAAAGGTTATTTCGAACCTTCTCATTTCGGACCATTGTGGGTGAGTAGATGTGTGGATTAAACTAGCAGTACATGCAGAACAGACATAATATATATAGAAAAAAATTTATAAAAAATAAAATAGAATATGTTCTCTGTTCAGGATAAATGAGGAAGACCATTCTGTAGCCCATGAAGACAGGGTATGTCAAACTCCAGGCAGTCAATCTGGCAAGGTGCTGTCTCCTGCGGTTAGCAGCTGATTGTCTCCCAGAGTGGAATTCCAGCCTTGGCATTCAAAATAAAGGGTGCATATCTCTTGCAGGTGAAAAAAGAGGAAAAAGTGAACCTGCAATACGTATAATGGACACTAGAGTCCGCCAGTGACCCTCCTTCAGGGATTAAGGTCATCACTGGAATCTGAGCCTCCAAGAAAGCCAAACAGGACATTGCTGCAGTAAATCAGTATATCACAGTTAATCTTCATCTCTAAAAACCCCCCAACATCTCAGGAACATCTTGTAAAGAACAGAAAAGGTTATCCCACAGTAGATTCAAACAGTGGCAAGCTTGAGAGTAGGTATCACCTGGCATAGCCAGGGGCGCAACACTTATATTGTACACCGACAGGGAATACAAAAGGCACAACGGGTGCAAGGTTAAGTCCCCTGTTGATATTTAAACAATCAGCGGCCAATATTCAGAGCGGAAGTGCAGAAAAGCATTTTGCAGCGTTTAACGATTAGGGGGCAATGATTCCAGCCATGTGTTAGCATCCCTGGGGGAAGTAAAAAATCTGGTGGTTTCCCCGTCTTGAACCCTCAATCGTGCTGGGAACAGAACACTGTATCGAATGCCCTTAAGACGCATGGCAGCCTTCACCTGGTCAAAGGAGCGTCTGAGCCTTTGAGTTTCAACAGAGTAGTCAGGGAAGATAAGTAGCTTGTTATTTTGATGGCGTATTTCTCCTTGCACTCTAGCAGCCCGTAGCACCTCATCCCTGTCACGAAAGTTCAGAAACTTTAGGATAAATGTGCGTGGTGGTGCTCCAGGAGGGCCCGGCTTGGGAGGGATCCGGTGAGCCCGTTCCACCGCATAGAAAGGTGAAAATTGAGCCCCTGGTAGGAGGGAACGCAGCAGGCCTTCAATAAACTCCGTCGGACATTTCCCCTCAGCTCCTTCCGCCAGACCTACAATACGGAGGTTGTTCCTCCTATTACGATTTTCCGCATCTTCGGATTTATATTCCAGTGCTCTAATTTTGGTTTGCAGGGCCCTTAAGTCTGTTCCATGAGACTCTACAGTGTCCTCCACTTGCCCCAGGCGCTGTTCCGCAACAGAAAGTCTGCCCCTAATTTTATCCATGTCTAGCCTTATTAGACCAACATCTAATTGCACAGCATCTACCTTGGAGGTAAGGGTAGTAAGGGAGGCTTGGCAGTTTCCTATAGCAGCCAGGACATCAGCCAGGCCCGGCTGCGTGGAAGGGGACTGCTCTGGCTGTTCTGTCTGGGACGCCATGTCGCTACTGGTGCGCCTCCCGGACCCCACGCGACCCACACAGGCCGCCTCTGTCTCCACCAGATCGGGGGGAAATCTCAACTGCTTACCCCTTCCTCTGGCTGGCCGTGATGATCGGCGGTGCATGTGAAGAATCCGTCAGCGTAAAGACCTGCTGCTGATGCTGCCCAAGGAATCCCCCACAAGTGAGTGCCAGGGGTGGATGTGGTCCCAGGTGCAGCAAAATGGCCGCTGCCCCAGAGACCAGGACGGGGCCTCAGGCCCTCCAACCAGCAGCTACAGGGTACAAAAATGCTGTGGCAGTGCCCACAGGTAGTCCGGTGGCCAGGGCAGGTAACCAGGGGCCTCCAGGGAGCAAGCTGTGGCAGGGAAATGAATATAAGCTGCCGCCGGGTGTAGCAAGATGGCCGCCGCTCCAGGCAGCAGGCCGGGGCCTCAGTCCCTCCAGCAAGCTGCTACAGGGTTTAAAGTTGCTATGGCAGTGTCTACAGGTGGTCCGGTGGCCAGGTCAGTCAAACAGGGGTCTCTGGGGAGCAGGATGTGGCCAGAAACTGTGTCAGGGCCGCCGCCGGGTGCAGCAAGATGGCCGCCGCTCCACGGACTAGGCCGAAGCCGCGGCCTGTCCTACAAGCAGTCCCCGGGCGGGGATATCCGGTGATCGCGGCCGCGGTTGGCACTCCAAAAGGCCAGATTACCTCGATGGCCAGTCAGGGAACAGGATAGGCTTGCTGATCACCGCAGTTAGGTTAGGATCGCCCGGATTTCAGGAGGATTGTGTTCTGAAAGCGGAGCTCCTTCTAAACACGTCCTACCCCATCACTCTCCAGGCCACGCCCCCACTTTTTCCACTTACAGTAGCTGCTGCATTTCTCACCCTCGTCTTATACTCAGGTCAATAAGTTTTTCCTATTTTTTTGTAGAAAATTAGTGCCTCGACTTATACTTGGATCGACTTATACTCGAGCATATACGGTATTTTTTCAAGCAGGGGTGGCTGGGAGGGGTTGGGAGTGCTCCTCTCGGTTTAGTCTACCCACTGCCCCCAATAGGTTGAAGCACCATCCTCAGTAATAGTTGAGGTGTGCTTTTTTGCAAGACCTTCTTGCAATACTTAGCTAACAGGATGGTAGTATACTGTCCTTTTACTGCTCTACTCCTTTTTTCCCTTTTTTTTATTTTCACTTCTCTCAATTTTTTCTTCTCGCTATCCTCCCGTCTTCTTCCCCTTCACCCTTTACCTCCCTTCTTCTCCCCCCCCCCTTTTTGTCTCTGTAGACCCGGGAGCGATGGATTCTATTATTACTTTTTCGCTAAACGCAAAAGGTCTGAACATACCCAAAAAACTTCTGCCTCTGAATGACCTTAAAAGATCACACGCTGATGTGGCGTTTATACAGGAAACTCACTTCAGAACAGACAACCCTCCATCCCTTAGCAATAGATTCTACCCGGTGTCCTACCATGTTTCTAATTTGTTGGCTAAATCCAAAGGTGTCTCCATACTCATTTCGGACAGAGTATCCTGGACATGTCATGATTCTTTACTAGACGCGGAGGGCCATTACGTGTTTATTAAGGGATCTGTTGGTAACACGCGGATGACTTTGGCCACAATATATGCTCCCAACGATCGTCGGGATATCTTTCTAAAACGGGTACTGGACATGCTCTTGGAATTTGCGGAGGGTCAGCTGATCGTTGGTGGTGATTTCAACATACCCCTGTCCCCCTCTGAGGACACCTCATTGGGTCTTTCCTCTGTCCATCCTGGCATCCATAAACGCATTACTCAAGACTTACACAAAGCCCAACTGATAGATGTTTGGAGACTGCATCATTTTGGAGAAAGTGACTATACCTTTTATTCCTTTCCTCATAGGGTGTACTCAAGAATAGATTACTTCATGATCCCCCATAGTCAATTTGAAACAGTGAGGGACTCTGGCATAGGTAACATCACGTGGTCGGACCACGCTCCTGTCACTATGAGATATACCCTCTCCACAGTGTCAACCACCAGAACCCGGTTTTGGAGGTTGAACGAAAGTTTACGACAGACCCCTACAGTACTGAATGTTGCGAACGAGTTGAAGCACTACTTCCAAACTAATGACAGACCGGAGTGTGACCCGGGCATTCTATGGGAAGCCCATAAGACAGTCATTAGAGGGGTTCTAATTAAGCACGGTGCGTTTATCAAACGAGAAAGAGAACAATTGCGTTTGCTCCCTAAAAAGATACATGAGGTTGAATCCCGGCATAAACAGACACCGATAGCCTCCTTGGAAAAGGAATTACTATCCCTCCGACGGCAAACAGTAGACTTACTTCATTACAGGGCTAAAGCGGCACTTCAATTCTGCCGGAAACTCTCTTATGAGTCAGGCAATAAGTGTGGGAAACTATTAGCAAAGTCAGTAAGAGATCATAGACTTACAACATATATACCCAAAATTATAGCTCCCTCGGGCCAAAGAAAGGTCCTCCCCACCCAGATTGCGCAGGAAATTAGGGAATACTGCTCGTTCCTTTACAACCTTCAAGTAGGATCGCCAAATGAGGAGGCAGTGGAGAATTACATAGCTTCCTCAACTTACTGCAAAGGCTGGTGAGGAACTGGAAGCCCCCATCACCCTGGAGGAGCTGCAAGGAGCAATAGGTGGGATGACACCTGGAAAGGCTCTGGGCCCTGATGGGTTCACATTACAATACTACCAAACCCTCCTGCCACTACTCGGCCCCTATATGGTGAAGTTATTCAACGCCCTTACTTTAGGAGTAAACTTCCTTAGCGATACTCTTAAAGCCCACATATCCATTATACCTAAGGAAGGTAAGATCCATCCTTCTGCAGCAGCTATAGACCCATTTCCATTCTAAATGTAGATCTTAAACTTTTTACAAAGATCTTGGCCACTCGCTTGGCTCAACACTTACAGGAGATAGTTCACCTAGATCAGGTGGGTTTTATCCCCTCCAGCGAAGCTAGGGACAATACCACCAAACTTACCAACCTGGTGCATATCGCCTCTGTGACTAAGACACCTTGCGTCTTTCTCAGCACGGACGCCGAGAAAGCATTCGACAGGGTTAATTGGGTGTTTATGACCTCAGTACTTAAACATATTGGTCTGGGAGGCAAGTTCTTCAGTGGATATCGCAAATTTACTCCATGCCAACGGCTCAAGTTAAAGCTAATGGTATCCTCTCAGATCCCCTCCCCAACTCAAATGGTACTAGACAGGGATGTCCGCTATCCCCACTTCTTTTTGCCCTATCGTTAGAATCCTTCCTCTGCACAGTACACACGAATCCAGATTTCGGCCTACGCTGATGACCTCCTTTTCTCCCTAACTAACCCAATGGTGTCCCTCCGGAACCTTGGCGCACTCTCTAAACTAAAAATCAATTTTCATAAAACAGCATCAATGGGAGTTAATGTGGCCCAGACTACCCTAAGCGCTTTGCAAACACAGTTTAAATTTAAACGGTCGGATTACGCTCTCCAATATTTAGGGACCTTCATCCCCAGGGACCTGACCCGCACCTTTGAACTTAATTTCCTACCCCTTCCGACCAGGACCTGAATACTGCTGGTAGGCTGGAATAAAGGATTCCACTCTTGGTTCGAAAGGTGTAATCTTCTAAAAATGTGTATATTACCAAAGTTTCTATTTTGTTTCAGGCCTTACTGATAAAGATCCCATTCCACTACTTTTCACCTCGTCTCTGGAGAGACCTCACCTTGTCAAAACACTATAGAGGCTTAGCTCTCCCAGACTTGCAAAACAACTACTTGGCCGTGCACCTTGGGAGAGTCATTGATTGGAACCGACACTATAAGACTAAACTTTGGGCACAACTAGAACAGGCCCAAACTAGGGTCAAGTTGAAAGGGGCTCTATGGTGCTACGACCGACTACCTTCGAAACTGAAATCACACTCCATATTAGGCACGACTCTCCAAGTGGGATCCCTGACTGTATTTAAAGCTTCTCTCACTACTAGAGAATCCCCTCTTTTCCCTGTATTGGGCAACCCGGCATTCCTTCTAGGATTTGGACAGTTCGAATATGAATATGATTCTCTTGGTGAGCAGAGACCGTGCTTCTCATTTTCTAGACAGCAATCGATGGCCCTCAATCCAGTCATTGACCAGTGAAACAGGTCACTTTTAACTTCCATTTTAGAAAGCAGTGCACATACACCATTTCCTACACTCTCTGGCTAATCCAGCCTAATTCAATCACACTCTGACAACCTTTGAGAACTATTGTCTGCATGAGGGGATTTTACCACAAGTATTCAAAACTTACGCTCTGCTTAACACCCCGTCGGAACAACCACACTTGTTTTTCTTACAGAAGTGGGAGACGGACCTACAACGCTACAACCCAAAAACAAAACATAATTAGGTTTTCTTTAAAATACTCAATCTGTACGAAAACACAAGAATCTAACCATTAGATTGTGACCAGATGGTACTAGACACCCCAGTTGCTACACAAATATTATCCAAATACCACGGACAGCTTCTGGAGATGCCAGGCAGACAGAGGAACGCTTATCCATATATTTGGGTCCTGCCCTCTGCTGAAACAATTTTGGACGACCATTCGGACGGTTACTGAAAAACTTACAGACCACAAGATTCCTGACAATCCGGCTTTCTTTTTACTCCACGATACCACAATCCCGGTGAAATGTTACCAAAAATCAATTATACGACACTTACTGAATGCAGCCAAATCTTGCATTCCACTACTGTGGAAAAAAATACCAAAAAAAAACAATACCCCACCTTCCATTGTGACCTGGCTGCGTATAGTGGAAGAAATCAAGAAATTAGAAGACCTGGTTCTTACGGCTCAAAATAAACAAGAAAAACATTAAAACATTATAAGACATGGAGACTATGAAATCTGTTCATTCTGTCTGATAAAGGTGTGTCTCTACTTGGACCATGAACAGACAGTCAATACCGGCTTTATTGCTCCATGTAGTAGGAGCAAATTCATTGCCTCCGAGTTTGAGACTCCCCTCCTTTTTCTTTCCTTTTCTTCACTCCTCTCTCTCTTCACTAATCTTCAGTCTTCCATCCCTGGTACTCACCTACTGCTTTTCTCTCCACTTATCTTCTAGGGAACCGTGGTGTTCCTCTTTTTTCTTCTTCCTTGTTTCTCCAATTTTATAAGGTTCAGGGACTGGGCAGCTCAAAGGTATTTCTTATTATGGAATAAATGCAGGATATATTACACAATGACCAATGAGACTGACGTTATGTATCGGAACATGCATTTTATGATAATGGTATAAGCATCATGGACACTGCAGACATCTGCACCAATTGTTGGAACCACTGTATGATGTTGTTGTGATAAGCTCACATGATGGTCTTATGTCACTGTTGTATTTGACCTGTACCTTCCCCAGAATTTCAAAATAAAAATTTTATATTTGAAAAAAAAAAAAAAAGAAATTGGATTTTTTTTTTTTTTTTTTTTTTTAGAATTGTCATTTTCTTTCTTGTTTATATCGCGAAAAACCCAGTGGTGATCAAATGCAACAAAAATAAAGCTCTATTCGTGTGAAAAAAATTATAAAGAATTGCATGACCGCAATTACCAGTTAAAGTAGCACAGTGCTGAATAGTAAAAAATGGCCTGGTCATGAAGGGGGTAAAATCTTTCAGAGCTGAAGTAATGTATTTCCTAATCAGCTCAAGTAGAATAAACACTTGCTGCCTCATAGAACATTCACTGACTGTTGTACACAGATGGCTTTTCTAATGCCTCGTACACACTACAAGTTTTTGAACGAGAGCTCAGGTCGGAGCTGCTGTACTAACAATCCAATCTGGGGCGAATCTGCGACGAGGCAAACAAGGCGTTCGCCGTGGGTGGCATTTTTTTATTGGGGTGGTGCTGCCCCCCCCCCAGGGACCGCGCTATAGCTGAATGTTGGCTACAACTCAACCATCCAGTTCTGGGAGGGCGTCTATTGACACTCTCCCAGAAACATGCCCCCCCCCCCCGCGCAAAATGATGTCATACATCCCAGGAATCTTTAGGGGGCAGGAGGATTTTTTTTAGCTGAGCAACCTCTCCTGCCTGCATGCTGCCTGAGCTGAGGGCAGGTGGATTCCAGGAAGTAAATGCTACATGAATCACCTACTCTTACTCAAGATGGCCGCAGCTAGAATTGCTAGGGGGTGGTGACATGGATACCTTTATACATACCTCACTTATATACTTAATGATACATAAGTGATTAAAACCTTTTATCTATATATGAATCAATCCATGAAATTAAGGACGAATGATACCTGTTCGAAAAGGGTAACAATCTAATTTATTTAACCTTACTATTGTACAGAAAAGAAACTTGTGGTAATATGAGATTAGCAACTATAACATAAATGATACAACCTTAAAAACAACGTTACCGATGATAATAAATATTGCTATAATGGTCATACCCATTCTATCAAGAGATTAATAATATATTAAGGCCAAATCCTACAGTAGAAAAAGTTACAGGAAAGAAAAGAGACATAGAGATACATTGTATGGAGAAGTCTTACGTAACCATCCTTCATCTAAACCGTCAGCCGAAGAGCCCTAGCCTCTCTCGTTTTTTTGGTTTTATGTTGTTAGAACCCACTCCCACCAATCAGAACTCAGGGTCACCTCATTGGTTCAGAAGTGGCATTGAATCCTGATTGGCTACCCCTGAAGCCTAAAGTTTATTGGTTAAGTTGACTTAACTTCTGCTTTAAACATTAGACTTTCTGGTGCCTCTGAGTCTGCCTTAAACCAGTTAGCTCTGTTTGAACTCAACATAACCAATTCCAAAATTAGCATGTCAAAAGACCCCCCATCCAGTTGGTGAATTATCACCCGCCTAAAACATTTAACAGCTTTTGAGAACCAGGAAAAATCTAAGCTGGACTCAACCTGATATCACAAAATATAGTCCTTTTATTAGAGAGTTCCCCTGAAGATATAAATATGGATTGCAAAATCTCCACCACAGTGGTTTTTAAAGTAATTTCTCAACAAAATAGACCATGGAGACCATGGAGACATGGGTGATTGAGCGAGTTTGTTTTGAATATTAAAAATGAATTAAACAGCTTAGTTTTCACTTTGTGGTACTCAGATAGAGTTTCGCTATTCACCCTCTCATTTTTTCATATTTATTAGGCTGGAACCCAGAGCAGAGATCTCCTGTTTCTAGGGGAGTAAGACCAAGGCTGAGGTCTTTGACATCCTTGGGAAATCCAGGTGCAGTTGCACGAATCTTTATGGGGCTCCAGCTACTGTTTGGCTAAGGAACTCTGCTCTATTCTCCTAAAGAACTTGCAGAAAGTTCTCTAATGCCCTGTACACACGGTCGGATTTTCCGACGGAAAATGTGTGATAGGACCTTGTTGTCGGAAATTCTGACCATGTGTGGGCTCCATCACACATTTTCCATCGGGATTTCCGTCACACAAAGTTTGAGAGCTTGCTATAAAATTTTCCGACAACAAAATCCGTTGTCGGAAATTCCGATCGTGTGTACACAAATCCGACACACAAAGTGCCACGCATGCTCAGAATAAATTAAGAGATGAAAGCTATTGGCTACTGCCCCGTTTATAGTCCCGACGTACGTGTTTTACGTCACCGCGTTTAGAACGATTGGATTTTCCGACAACTTTGTGTGACCGTGTGTATGCAAGACAAGTTTGAGCCAACATCCGTCAGAAAAAAATCCATGGAATTTGTTGTCGGAATGTCCGATCAATGTCCGACCGTGTGTACAGGGCATAAGGGCTCATTTACACTTGCTTCGGCTTCAACACACATTAACCACTTCAGCCCCGGAAGATTTGGCTGCTCAATGACCAGGCCATTTTTTGCGATATGGCACTGCATCGCTTTAACTGACAGGTCATGCGATGCTGTACCCGAAACAAAATTGATGTCCTTTTTTTCCCACAAATAGAGCTTTCTTTTGGTGGTATTTGATCACCTCTGTGATTTTTTTTCTGTTTTTATTTTTTGCGCTATAAACAAAAGAAGAGCGACAATTTTGAAAAAAACACAATATCTTTTACTTTTTGCTATAATAAATATCCCACATTTTTTTTCCAAAAAACATATTTTTTCCTCAGTTTAGGCCGATATGTATTCTTCTACATATTTTTGGTAAACAAATCGCAATAAGTGTATATTGATTGGTTTGTGCAAAAGTTATAGTGTCTACAAAATAGGGGATAGTTTTATGGCATTTTTATTATTATTTTTTTTTTTTACTAGTAATGGCGGCGATCTGCGATTTTTTATCAGGACTGCGATATTTCGACCGCAAATTGGACACTTTTGACACATTTTTGGAACCATTGGCAATTAATGTCACTGGCAGGGAAGGGGTTAACACTAGGGGTTAACTGTGTTCCCTCACTGTGTTCTAACTGTAGGGGGGCTGGGACTGTCTAGGAGTAGAGAGAGAGATTGGTGTTCATACTTAGTATGAACACACGATCTGTCTCCACTCCCCCAAAAGAACCAGGATTTGCGTGTTTACACACACAGATCCCGGTTCTCGCTCTGTCACGAGTGATTGCGGGTGCCCAGCGGTCATCGCACCCAGCGGGCACTCGCATCGGCTCCGGGCGTAAGGTAACGTCGATTTGCCCAGCCGAGCCAACCTGCCGCAGTGAGACTGCGGTGGCTGGTCCGGAAGTGGTTAAAGTGCCTACCACTTCAACATGCTTTTTTGATGTGTTTTTTATGCTTCAGTGGTGCTTTAAGCAAGCTTTGTCATACACTTCTATGGAGTCTTTGAAGATGCTTCGAAGCACCACTAAAGTGATATGGGGTATAATTTTTGTAGCAAAGCCAAAGCAAAGCAAAAGCAAGGTGTAAACAGAACTGAAAGCTAACCATTTTAATTAGTCACAAGGGCTTTGACTGGCGTTCAGAGAGCTTTAACAAAGCGTGTCCAAAGTCATGTTTTGAAGGAAGTGTAAACTAGCCATAAGGATCCAGGCTATAGGCAGGTGGAGTACAGAAACTGACTGATACTGCATTGGGCTACACAGTAATCAGGACACAGGGAGTACCAACCTTCTGGCCTTTGAGACTTTCTTTGGCCTCTTTTGGAAGAGCTATTTTTCAACTTGTTGAGAAGTCCCTGTCTAGTACCGCTTTGTCTTCACTACAAAGGAATGGCTTCATCCTGAAATAATAGTTCAGTATTAGTGTCCTCTACTACCAGTTTGAAGTTCATTGGAGTATCCCTAGGCTCACTCTCACCCTATCCCAATTCATACCCAAAAAAAAAAAAAAAGAACTCCAGCCTCCCCTACAAATACTGTAGCTGCCGACATTTAATATAAGGACACTTACCTGTCCAGGGATCCAGCGCTGTCCTCACCTGAGTCAATTCTATAATGGACTTCGGGGCTAGGCGCCGGCATCTTAACTAAAGGAAATCATCAATGAAGCCTTGTGGCTTCACAGCAGTATTCATTTCATAGATGAAAATGTTTTCGTCATAATTTTCGTCGGCTGCATTTTTCCAATTACTTGGAATTTTCGTCAATTGGCAAAAACTATGACGAAAACCAGTTCCAATTTTCGTCAACGTACAAAAATAGAACAAAAATGCGAAGGAAGGACGTTTTACTTATAAAGACTTTATATAATGGCTAAATTTGTGTGTGTGTAGTTTTTACAAACCTTGATACCATAAATAATAACAATAGATTTTTTTTACTCCACGAGTATACAGTATAACGAGTTTGGAAATTCTAGAGAAATGCTTAAATAATGCATTACAATTGAAATAAACCCATTCAATTTTAGTCGACTAAAATGTACTAGAGATTTTAGTCGACTAAAATACCACTAAATCTAAAACAATTCAGACTACTAAAATACGACTAAAACTAAAATGGCATTTTACTCAAAAGACTATGACTAAAACAAATTTGACATCAAAATTAACACTGCTTCACAGCTGGCTTCCCACTGCCCATGTGTGAGCCATGCTGCGCTTTGTGAATGGGTCAGCAGTCTTCTGGGACCTGTGAAGTGTCCCAGAAGGCTGCGGGGGAAGGAGATGGGGCCAACATCTGCTCAGATCGCCAGAGTGCTAGAATAACAGGGTGTACTGTTGTTAGAATGGTTTTGAAAATTTGTGATGATTTGACAATACTGAACCTTAGATTTGCTGTATAATCATGCATGTTGTAACCTCTATGGAACAGACATCTGTTTGTATTTTGCTTTATGTTCCCAATAAACTTAGTTTTTTTAGATATTTTTTTTTTATCTAAGCTACTTACAGCTAACCTATAACCACACTTTGTACACCAGGGGGTGCTAAAAGTACTTTCATTCTTGATCCCTTTTTGCTTTCCTGCTGTATTATTGTCTCTTTTCTTTTGTAATAGTTTTTTTTTCCTGTAAATATTTTATTTGCACCTTCTTACATTTTTTTTTCTTATTAAATGATATTTGATAATTCTAAAAAATATTTTGAATGCACTAAGTCAAAACGTAAAGAATTGCTGTCTCTTTGGAAAACTGATACTATTTTGTAAATCTCTGAAATATTCCTGTCTGTCATGACAGCGTGTATTAAAAGCCATAATCGGTATTGCAGATATTGGAAAGGTTGATGTTTCCGATACGTGTCAATCACTCTTATTCTGAAGGCACCTACACGTAGTAGATTTGTGGACATTTTTTGTGCAAGGTGAGAGCTGAGAGGGTCACGTATTGGTGGCAGCATTGTAAGATCTGATCAATTGTTCTTACATATTGGTGGCAGCACGGTGGGATCTGACACTGCGTTTGTCATAGGGAGAAACTTGCATTATGGAAATCTATGGCCTGGTCATGATGTATGGCAAGGAAAGAGTTAAAGTGATTGTAAAGGATTGTTTTTTATTTTTTAAAAATAACAAACATATCATACTTACCTCCACTTTGAAGCTCGTTTTGCACAGAGTGGCGGTGGACATCCTCTTCTGGGCTCACCTGGCAGCTCTTGCGGCTCCTCCCTGCATCAGATAACCCCCTAGGAGAAGCGCGCTCCCGAGTCTAGCATTTGGGTCCACAGACCCGAATGCTGGACTCGGCCCCGCCCCCTGGTGTCTGCATCATTGCATTTGATTGACAGCAGCAGGAGCCAATGGCTGCGCTGATATCAATCTATTCAATCAAGAGCCGAGAACCCAGTGAAGAGAGGGACAGCGTGCCCCTGCCGAGAAGATGAAGGGGCTCAGGTACAGGGCCGGACTGGCCTACCGGGATACCGGGAGATTTCCCGGTAGGCCGCCTGAGTTGCGGCTGCAGTGCTCCCCTCCTGCTCCTGTGTGTCACGGAGCTGGCTGGATATGTGTTCGGCGGCCGCGCTGTAACACGGTCCCGCCCCCCTAGACCGGCTTGTGTGATAGTGGATAGAATCAGTGTTCCGCCTATCACACGAGCCGGTCTAGGGGGGTGGGACCATGTTACAGCGCGGCCGCCGAACACATATCCAGCCAGCTCCGTGACACACAGGAGCAGGAGAGAGGGATCCAGTAGATGGCCGCCCGTACAGTCCGCCCTGTGTGCCTGTATAGGAGGATCGGCGGGGGGGCGCATATAGAGGAAATTAGCTTTCTATATTCCTCCATGCAGCCGCTGAATACTTGCAGGAGGGAGAGGAGGAGAATCAAGCATTCAGCGGCTGCATGGAGGAATATAGAAAGCTAATTTCCTCTATATGCGCCCCCCCGCCGATCCTCCTATCCAACTTCTTTTACTGCCCCCCCCCCCCAGTTCTCCTTGTGCTCCCTGGCTCCCCCCCATGCTCTCCTCCCCTCACCACACTCTCCAGCCCCCCCCCTCACAGTTGTCTCCACCCGTGTTTTTTCTGCACCCCCTGCTCTCCAGCTCTCCCCATTCTACTCTAGCCACCATCCCAGTGCTCTTCACTCCCCCAGTGCTCTCCACCCATGTTCTTTCTCCCCCCCCAGTGCTCTTCAGCTCTCCCCATCACTCTCCAGCCCCCACCCCAGTGCTCTCCGCCCCCCACAGTGCTCTCCAGCCCCCCATTCTCCACACCTCTGTTTTTGGTCCCCCCTGGTGCTCTCAAGCTCCACCCATCGCTCTCCAGCCCCCCCCCCCGTGCTCTTTGCCCCCGTGCTCTCCACCCCTGTTTTTTTTTGGCTCCCCCTCCAGTGCTCTCAAGCTTCCCCCCCAGCACTCTCCTCTCCCCACCCCTGTACTCTCCACTCCCCCCTGCATTTTGCCCCCACCCATGTGCTCTCCAACCCCCGCCAGTGCTCTCCAGTCTCCCGTGCTTTCCACCCCTGTTCTTTCTGGCCTCCACTGGTGCTTTCAAGCTCCCCCCATTGCTCTCCACTCCCCCCTGCTCTTTGTACCCCCCAGTGCTCTCCACCCCTGTTTTTCTGCCCCTCCCCCACTGGTGCTTTCAAGCTCCCCCCATTGCTCTCCACTCCCCCCTGCTCTTTGTATCCCCCAGTGCTCTCCACCCCTGTTTTTCTGCCCCTCCCCCAGTGCTCTTCGCCACCCCACACTCTTAGCCCCCACAGTGCTCTCCACCTCTGTTCTTTTTGGACCCCCAGTGCTCTCAAGTCCCCCCCCCAGCGCTCTCCGCTCCCCATCCCTGTGATCTCCACTCCCCCCTGCTCTTTGCCCCCACCCATGTGCTCTCCAACCCCGCCAGTACTCTCTGCTCCCCCTTCTTTCCAGCTCCCACCCAGTGCTCTCCACTTCCCCAGGACCAGAGGACAGGCTGACTGGGGCCGGAAAATGAGGATGGCTGAAGGTGCAGGTGGCCAGGGACCACTCCATCTCACAGCAAACAGATCCTCTGGAAGGAGCACTGTCCCCATCCAAAACGAGAACAGACCCTGCCTGCTGTTGGCAATCATGGATATCCTGCTGGCATGCAAGGTACCGTACCGAGCATCAACAACACACCTTCCCACAGACAGGGACTGCTGACTGGGCCATGGGGCACAGGAGGGGCTGCAATGATGGGCACAGTGAAGCTGCATTCCTGGGCACAGTGAGACTGCATTTGATGGGCACAGTGAGACTGCATTTGATGGGCACAGTGAGGCTGCATTGATGGGCACAGTGAGGCTGCATTGATGGGCACAGTGAGGCTGCATTGATGGGCACAGTGAGGCTGCATTGATGGGCACAGTGAGGCTGCATTTGATTGGTACTGATGAGGCTGCATTTGATGGGCTCTGGTGAGGCTGCATTTGATGGGCACTGGTGAGGCTGCATTGAGCTCCTGTATCATGTCTGCAGTCTCTGACCATCTCCTGTATCATGTCTGCAGTCTCTGAGGGAGTCTGCAGAGGAGTCAAGAGTGGGAGCACCACCGGGACGGTGCACCTGAGAGGAGGTCAGTGACAGCACCGCTAGGCCAGTCTGAAGGGGGGGTCACTGATGTAAGGGGGGAGTGAATACGATAATGTAAGGGGGCACCGATATAAAGCACAGCCTTATATCAGTAACCCACCCCCCCTTACCTTAGTGTATTCTTTCTGCGGAAGGTGGTTCCCCCCCCCTCCCACGTTCTGAGTTCCTGGGGTCCCCCTTGATGATTGATCACTTACCACTTTTACCTGGAATTTGCTTATATATATATATATATATATATATATATATATATATATATATATATATAAAGCCCTATGTGATTTCATATCTGTCTTATCTATATATAATACACTCTTCAAATGTGCATTTTATGGATTTCCCTTTCATGAACAAGAAATCAATGACGTTATGCTGTTGCGGTGGTATAATAATGCTGTGGGGCTGGTATGAAATTTTTTCCAGGGCTGGATGTTATTCCCAGTCCGGCCCTGCTCAGGTAAGTAAAACAGGGGGCTGGGGGGCCGGTGATTGCCAGGTGTTTTTTCACTTTAATGCATAAGATGCATTAAGGTGAAAAAACACGAGGGTTTACAACCTTTTTAAGTGAGAGCATGCATGAGGTCTGCACTAGGTGCTCGGTGGGACCCCATTCTGTTACTGGGAGTCAGGTAACAGAGGTACGGTGGACTGGTGGAGTGGGTGCAGGCTCAGCACGTCCCTTCATTACCCCCACTACCTTAATGTTAATTTTTTCACATGACCGCAGTCCACGCCTGGTCCTGGGCATTGATGAAAGGTACACCAACGTGCATGGGCGCAGATAACTCCGCCCCTCCAATAAATGCAACACACCACCATACCTCCCAATATTTTGAAATGGGAATGAGGGACACCTACTAGCAAATGTATGTAGGTATAGGACACGCCCCCTGCCACACCCCCTTAAAGGAGAGAAAAAAGGTTAAGTAAATCCACAAGGGGCTATTTTTTTACCACTACTATTCCTTTTTATCGGCTTTTAAAATGTAAAAATGCAGCAATTTAGAGATTAGATGAAAGGTTTAGCACTGAGAAACACTTTTTGAAAGATAAAAAGTGCATTTTATACACAACTATATAGATCAGACCAAAATGAGGGACAAATGAAGGGGAAAGAGGGACAGAGGGACATTGCTTCATATCAGGGACAGTCCCTCCAAATCAGGGACAGTTGGGAGCTATGCACACCACTGTGAACTGCTTCTATTCACATACCTTATTTTTCACAGGTCCTAGCATTGGCATGTGTTGAATGGACCATTAGGGCTCATTTACATTCATAACAGCCCTAGCTGCCCCTCTGACAAGTGATTCGCAGTGGATTACTTTTTAGAGGGTGGCTGGGAGACAACATGTTGCCTCGTCAGTGCCTGTTTTAACCCTGAAAAGCCTGCATTACCCTGGTGCAACCACGCGTAAAGCAGTCAGACACTACTCACTTTAATGGGTTGCATTCAGTGGTGGTACTGCCCACCATGCGTGATAGGGGATATGATTTTGTTGATTGACACTACTGGTATTCCTGTTAAAAGATGGTGAAAAATTCCTCCTGTCAGTGTCTGTGTCGTTTCTGGGAAAAATGGAGGACCATTTACAACCATCCAGTTTGCCAGTGGGGAAGGTTGAGGTGTCTTAACTACTGTAGAAAGCTGAGCGATTACCATTGAATGACATTCTGAATAATTATATCTCAGTCTGTCTATAATTGCGTAATCTCATCTCCTGCCAGTAAACAGTTCCTGGGAAAGCAGCCTATTTCCTCATCGTGTACCTTTTCCCCCGCAGTTCATGTGCTCATGACCCCCTTATATAAGCACGCAGGAGCTGGAGAGGATTACAAAAGGACATTACGGCAGAGGGACAGACACCATGCAGCAAAGGTCCTGTGCAGCTTGCAGGATGATCCTTCTTCTTCTAGTCAGCCATATAGCAAGTAAGTCATGGAGAGGTGTGCATGCAATGACTGTATAGCTTGTGATATCACAAACCTTTAACAAAACAAGTCCCCATCCAGGCCTGCTGCCATTTTACTAGTCAACTGACTATACAACAGTTTTCATTTTTGGAACGTTTGTTTAATTTTCTAATAGTGGAGTCAAATCTGCGTTCACTTTCAACCGTAGTGATGAGACATTCAAAGGGGCAGGGATGGAAAATCTTACCGAAACAAACAAGAGAAATTCTAACTGTGAATGTACTTTTCTTTTGGGAAAAATAGCACATATTGTAATAAAAACTATTGAACGTGTCTGGGATTCCATTCAAATAGCAGGTCTAGATGAAATTTTAAGGGCTTTCAAATGAAATTAGATGACTCAATATCAACTAGGATGTTCTGTTGAATAATTTTTCTGTGAAAGTTTGAACGAAATCTAACCACCTATGGCCAGCTTTAGGAACACGCTTAAAAGATCAGGCTTCCTTGCTGGGAACAGAGAGGCTGAAAAAGACAGTTTGCCCGCTCTATGTCAGACAAACTGCCACCATAACCTCCTAGGAGTGCCATTCGATGAGTGTAGACCAGTGCCAGATTAAAGTCTGGAGATCGGGCTCAGGTAAGTATGGAGAAGATGAGGGGAGAGCTGCACACTAAAGGTTTTTTTACCTTTATGCATAGACTGCATGAAGTTGAAACACCTTCAGCCTTTAGAACCACTTGAAGTATTATCACAAGTCACTGAGGAATTTTCTTTGGAAGAACTATGTATAGATCGATCCATCGTTTAAGGATTGAATCTTTTTTATGTGTAAAATTTGATCACATTGATTTATTGCACTCGTATATTTATAGCACCATCCATCCTTGAATTTTCTTTGGAAGCACTATATATAGATCAATCGTTTAAGGATTGAATCTTTTTATGTGTAAAATTTGTTTACAATGATTTATTGGACTGGAATATATATGGCACAATCCAGCCTTGAATTTTCTTTGGAAGCACTATATATAGATCAATCGATCGATCATTTTAAGGATTGCATTTTTTTATGTGTAAAATTTGTTCACATTGATTTATTGCACTGGAATATTTATAGCACATATCTAAATATTCTATATTTTTATATATTCTTTTGTATTTTCACCATATGAATTGGAATTGTTTTATATTCATTGTGTTATATTGCAGCAGATTAATTTACGTAGTGGGACACAACGTGTATTTATTTTTGCACTTTATGGACTGATAGCAGGTTTGAATATTTAGTTTGCAGTATTATGTAGAGATATTTACACCACGCAGCACAATATTTATATCTAATTGTTTGATTTAAACACAACATATGGGAGTGTGACTGGTGTCAGCAGCTGAAAGGCATTATTACATTTCTTTGCATTAACAGGATGCTTCTTTCAAGGCTTTCAGCCTAATATATTATTGGTAGCTCGCAAGATTTTTATTTATCACTTGAAGTTGTTATTGGGTACAATACATTATTACAGTATTTTCTCTTTAGAATTTTCAATGTCAAATTTAAAAAAGTGCAGCCAAAGTTCGTTCTGCACTCTTGTGACCCGTTTTCAGGCAACAGCGAGCTGAGGCCCCGCTGTCGGCTGATGTCACAGAGCCAATCTTGGCTAGGGAAAGATTGCGACCATATGATCAGGATTCACCCAGAATCCATCACCTGTACCTGACTCAGGCTCTCAGCAAACTGCTGAGAGCCTGAGCCAGCTGCTCCCGCCCCCTTCACAGCCCAGCGCTCCAGTGAGCACGGGGAGAGGGGGTGGAGCACTGAAAACGGAGTGATCAGCGGTCTTTGATTGCTGAGTTCTAAATCTTAGAGCAGGCGGGGGACAGATGCAGCAACAGATGAATGCTACATCCACCTAGGTAAGTATGATTCTTAAAATAAAAAAAGAAATTCCAAACTTCTCTTTTACATTGAGTTGATAAATTTGTTCTATCTTTTGTAAACAATTTATGAAAGCTTTAATGTCATTTTCTTTCAAGAACAAATCAATCTTCTTTTGATCTGTTGTCGCGGGGCCCTTAAATGGTGCGGGGCCCATAAACTAAACTGTATCTGAGCATCACAAACTGAAAACGCCATTTAATCCTTTTTTTTAATATTCAAATCAAACTCACCCATCCATCCATGTCTCCATGATTTATTTTGTTGAGAAATCCCTTTGAAAAACACGCCCCTAGCTTTTCTGGCCATGGTCATCTTGAGTAAGGGCAGATGATTCATGTAGAATTTACTTCCTGGAATTCATCTGTCCTTAGCTCAGGTATGCATGCAGGAGGGAGTGCTTGGCTGAGAAAGCTCCTCCTCCTCTACGCCTGATGAAGGAAAAAAAAATAGAGATGCACCGAAATTTTGGCAGTCGAAATATATTGTCCGAAAATTGTGTTTTCGCCATTTTGTTGACAGAGGAAAAAGGTGCCCATAATGGCACCAAAAACACGCATGAGTTTGCTGCATTTTTACATCAATTTCAATGAGATTTTACCACAATTTTACTGTGCTTATGGTGCGTTTTTCATAGGTCATGTGACATAAAAAATGTAACATGGGTGAGTTATTGATGCGTTCTTGCTTCATTTTCAATGCATTTCAACGGGGAGGTGCGTTTTTCTTAACTGATCAAAACTGCAGCAAGCATGATTTTTAATACCACAACGGAAGCGCAAGGGAGCAGTGTGAGGACATGCATAGAATTTAAAGCGATGCATTTTTCTTGAGTTTTTCTTGTGCTAAAGGTGCCAATAATGACAATACATTCATATTCATTTAAATTTATGATATTAATTAAAAGTTGAATATAATACAATTATATATAAAAATATATATTTTTTTAAAAAACTGTAATTTTCAATTTCGATCAAGTGCATCCTAATTTTTCGGTTTCGGCACCAAAATTTCTATTCTGTGCACCTCTAGAAGAAAAAAAATGCCCATGAGGATTCACAAGGTGATCCTGGAAGTTTTAAGGCCTCATGCACATGGACGTTTTAAAAAACATGCTGTAAAGCTAGGTCCGACGCCTGGTAAAATCAGCGTTAAAAAATGCGATTTTTACCGCATTTTGCATTAGCGTTTTTGAGCATTTTTTAGCGTTAGCGTTAAGTAGCGTTTTTAAAGAAAAACACATCTCTCAGCTATATGCACTCCCTTCGGAGCAAAAAACACTGGAGCTCAAAAACACCACATCAGCGTTTTTGTGCGTTTTTGCTCGTTTCGCGTTTTTACAGCTCTAGCTCCATGTCACGGAACGCACTGGTCCTGGGTTTTTTTTTACAGCTTAAAAACTCCTATGCCATTTGCAGCTCAAAAACGCCTAGGTGGGCATGAAGCCATAGACTAACATAGACTAACATAGACAGGCGTTTTTTTCCCTGCCACATCAGTGCTCATCAGTTCTACATCAGTGCTCATCCATGCCTCATCCGTGCCCACCCATGCCTCACTCATGAACATCCAGGCCACATCAGTGCTCACCTGTGCCACATCAGTGCTTATCCATGCCTCATCAATGCCACATCAGTACACATCCATGCCACATTAGTGCTCATCTATGCCATATCAGTACTCATCCGTGCCACATCCATGCCACATCAGTACTCATCCGTGCCACATCAGTACTCATCCGTGCCACATCCACGCCACATCAGTGCTCATCCGTGCCATATCCCTGCCACATCAGTGCTCATCCGTGCCACATCAGTGCTCTTCCATGCCTCATCCGTGCCCACCCATGCCTCATTCATGAGCATCCATGCCACATCAGTGCTCATCCGTGCCACATCAGTGCTCATCCGTGTCACATCAGTGCTCATCTTTGCCTCATCAATGCCACATCAGTGCACATCCATGCCACATCAGTACTCATCCGTGCCACATAAGTGCTCATTCATGCCACATCCATGCCACATCAGTGCTCATCTATGCCACATCAGTGCTCATCAATGCCACATCCATGCCACATCAGTGCTCATCCATGCCATATCCCTACCACATCAGTGCTCATCCGTGCCACATCAGTGCTCATCCATGCAACATCAGTTGTCAAACTGCGCCATCTTCTCCAACCCACAACCAGGCACACATGGCAGCACTTCCTTATCCTCCTCTGCAGAGCGGGGGCTCCTCTCCCTGCCAATGGATTGGTGCATATACTTTCTGGAAACTTCAGCGCCCACCCTTTTGCTTCTGCAGCATGCCAAATCTGTAATGGAGTCTGTTTTAACCCTAGCAGCACTGGTGGGAAGTGTCGAAAGACCAGGCTGGTACTCTCCCATGAGACTTGTTGGTTCTTCCCCACATTGTTAGAATGCATGATAACACAGTCTATAAGAAGTAAAGATGTTACTTGCCACTTTCCCACGGAGCCAGACGAAATCCCGATGAAGCTGTAGCCCGTTGCTATGAGCAACTGCTGCAAAGATAACGCCTTTGCCCCACGTTGGGCGCCAAATGTAGTGAGGTCCCAGGGCCCCTTGGGCCTGATGGTGACCTCCAGAGTTAGGGACATCTGACATCCTTCTATGTAGAGTGGGTTACAAGGCATGGTGGGTGTAGTGCAAGGTAGATGGGCGCTAGCTTGGCACTCACAGATACTCCTTAAGGGTTACCCCACTGGCCTGCTCAGTCCCTGGCTTGACACACAAGGCTGCTCTGCAAGCGTCACCTCCACTGGCTGGGTCCCTGGCTTGACACCTGCTGAAGTTTCCTAATTCTTCACTGTCTTCGGTTGGTGAGAATAATGCTCTGGTACTTGCTTCAGCTACTCACTGTGGTCCCTAGTAATAAGGTGGATGGTCCATTAGTGGAGACAGCTTCCCCTCTACCTCTGACCATGACAGGTTCTCCGGCTGGCAGAACCATCACAGAACCCAGCGCATTGATGTCAGTGCATAGTCCTCAGCATTGGTGTCACTGGTTGCAATAATAGCCCTCAGCATTGGTGTCAGCGACAGCAGCCATAGCCACCGCATTTGTGTCAGTGGCGGCAATAATAGCTCCCAGCATCAGTGTCAGTGTCTGCTGTAGCAGCCCCCAACATTGGTGTCAGTGGCGGAAATAATAGCCCCCAGCATTGGTGTCAGTGACAACAGTCATAGCCCCCACATTTGTGTCAGTGCCTGCAATAATAGCCCTCTGCATTGGTGTCAGTGGTGGCAACTATAGTCCCCCAGCATTGATGTCAGTGTCTGTAATAATAGCCCCCAGCATTGGTGTCAGTGTATGCAGATACAGCCATTGGTGTCAGTGATAGCTCCGGGATAGCTCCGCTCGGGGCTACGAGTGAAACCGAAAGTAAACGAGAGCCGCCGGAAAGAGCCGAGGACCGGCTCTGTGTATTTCGGCGCCGGCGGCGCCATTTTCAAATCGCAGTCGGCGATTTTGAAGCCCAGCAAGCAGGGACAGGGGATCGAAGGCTGCACTGGGGCAAGGCTGCACTGGGGAAGGCTGCACTGGGGCAAGGCTGCACTGGGGCAAGGCTGCACTGGGGCAGGCTGCACTGGGGCAAGGCTGCACTGGGGAAGGCTGCACTGAGAAGGCTGCACTGAGATGGCTGCACTGACAAGGCTGCACTGGGGAAGGCTGCACTGACATGGCTGCACTGGGGCAAGGCTGCACTGAGAAGGCTGCAATGATGGGCATTTAAATGTAAGTTTTTTTCCCTTCAACTTCCCTCCTAAAGGTTTTTTTTTCCTTAAAATTCCCTCCTAAATTGGGGTGCGTGTTATACGCCGGTGCGTGTTATACGCCGATAAATACGGTATGTACAAAAATAAATATGTACAATTTTTGTCACGCATATCCACTGTACATTTCTAATATACAACCCTAACTACAGGTCCCTGCAGCTAGACATTTGAAACTCTGACTCACAAGTTTCTTTCCTCTGGAGCGATGGAGATGGACAGCCATCCCATCTCTGAAGGTCCTAAAAGAAGTCATAATGCATTACATCTTATACTTATATACTAACTGTACACTATACATTACTACTGGAAGAGGGTTATGATTCCTCCACCACATATATTTACCGCTTGCTATTATTCTGTCAGAAGGGAACTACTTAACCCTGAAACAGAACAATAACAAACATATATGAACAATTTGTAACCAGTCCTTCTTTTGCTCCTGATTGGAGGGGCCCCTCCTCGGACAACAGGATGCAAAGAGGTGGGCAGGGACAGTACACCCAAAGCGTCCATGTTCAACAGTCCTTCCATCAGGCACACTAGGTGGCAGGCAAAGGCTGTCCCTGCAAAAAGAAATGTCAAACAGGAAAACTACTCACAACCTTGCGACTTCCTGCAGTCCTTGTGGCTGCTTCTATGGTGGCTGCACGGCACAGCAGTCCTCCTCACATATAGAAGCGGGGGAACCGGCAACCTCCTCCTGCTATCCCCCTCCTCTCTGACAGAGACCGAGTGACTCCTGGTAGGCCGACCCGCCCCCTAAAAACCAGGACTCGATCTTGATAGATGGTACTGCCCAGCTTCCATTCCACCCGAATGTCCATGAACCGGGCCCAGACATCACTTTCTGGCACCCGCAAGGGCTTTGGGATCTGATGTCCACCAACGGGTGTCTCCTGGCAGTCTGGAACTGTCAGGGGAGCTGTCTCCTGCTGATGGTACTATTTGATCCTTGGGCCACAGTACTGGCGTCCAGCAGCGGGTGGTTCCTGGCAGTGTGGAGCCAACATCATCTCCTGAGCCTGATTGCAGAAGATGTGTATAAATACCCAGCCACACACACATAGTTGCCTTGGTATCTTCCTTGCGCCCTGACCTGAACCTGAGAGCTCTGTACTTGATCCTGTCTCTGAACCTAAACCCTGTACCCTGTACTTGAACCTGTCTCTCCTGTGTTCCTGTTACCCTTACCCTAGCCCTGCAGCCTTATCCATCCTCTCCTTGTCCTGTTTGTTCCCTGTCCCCATCTGCTGACCTTCCGTTGATGACCCTGGCCTGGCTACATTTCTGATTTCGGTATTCCCCATTATATATATATCTGTCTGATTATTCTTATTATTTGTGGGTCTCTGTTTGTGATTTGGTTGGTTGTGCACTGTATTATATTCGAGGTGGTTGTGTTTATATTGTTCAGTTATCTTTAATAAATCACTATATTCTCACTTATAAACGTTTGGTTTCCTCTGTTGCTGTCCACGCAGTTCTATCCCCTCTCTTTCTTCTATTTCTACCATATTCTGATTTATCTGCCTCTGTTAATAGACTATAATACCCTATTATCATTCTACATCTTTGGAATTTTAGAAATCACACCTTCCAGTATCTCCCGTGTACGCCATGGGGGGACTGCCTTCGGGGGGCCTCTTGCGTGCTGCTTTGTGTTCTGCTGGTTTCCATTGGTAAGCGGTGCTTGAGTCCATGGACTCCCAAAATCATGGACTGACACTGTATACAATCATGTTTTATTTGGTTCCTGAATTTTTCCAGTATGTCATGCTCTCAAATGTCATTGACGGTTTCATATCTTCCCGGTTGAACGATCTTCACCGCTAGCTTCTGTTGAAAGGTGGGATGGGAGGCCAACACCACCTTTCCATAGGACCTCTGTCCAAGTTCTTCATGGATGGTAAAATCTTCCATTGAAAATACACATGGCTTCTCCTCCATGCTAGATAGGACCGGTGGAAATGTCGCATAGACTGTGCGCTCAATTTCATTGGCGGTTGGGTCGTTTTTTGCTTCTGGGGAGAAAAAATAAAGCAATTATTTTTATTCCTGCTATTTACACATCATTTATTGATGCTACATAGAACCGGTGGACATATAAAATGGTTGTAAAGCTCAGACACGAAATATGTATAAAGTACATCCTTCTATACTTTCTATCCAAAGCACTGAGTGTGATTTCTTTCTGCTGCCTGGTCCCTCTGTTATCTACAGGACTCACTTCTGACAGCTTTTCCTGATACCAAGAGAAATATGATGGCTAGAGAGGAGAGCTCCAGCACACCACCTGTGATTGACAACAACAGCTGTGCTTGTTCTCCTTGTAGTGTGAGGAGGAGGGGGGGGGTTGTCCCTTCCCTCCAATCAGGGATCAGCGTTCTTCTCTCTGAACCATGCAGTGTGTACATTTAGATCCCCGACCCCGGCTTTGTGCTGCTGAGAGATACCAACAGATTTTGTGTACATTCTGAGGTATACAAGCCAGTAGAGCACAAATGACCGCAGATAAACAGGTACAATTTATGTAGAAGAATTTGTTTCATCTCTGTGGATCACCTGAGGCCAGTCACTTGGGTGTATGGAGGGTGTACAATTACTTTAATTGGGTTTCCTTTTACACATGTAATTGAATGTGATTGGTGTTGTGGAAATGATCTGGTGTCACTCGTCTCTCTTTATGGGAATTCTATACATGGACAATGAGGGAGTTCTAGGCCCCGGGAGTCCATTTTCAGTGCTCGGCTTTCTGTGCCAGGATTAGTGTAAGTGCTTCTAATTCACCCCGAATAACCATATTTATACTTGGTGGCCAGATGAAGGCTCGTTAGCCGAAACATGTTGAGTGGACCCCTTACGATCACCGCGACTGATATATTTTGAGCTGTTTACGATCTCCTATCATGTGAGTGTCCCTTTTTATTATTTTAATGAATGAATGTTTTTTTAAAAGATATCATGCCATGTGAGCTTTATTTCTCTCGTGGTATCTAAAAACATCCGGTTGGCCTGTTGAAACGTCTGGACGGTCGAAGCTGTGACGAGATCCTTCCCCCCCCCCCCCCATTTGAAGCTGAGGATACCTGATGATCCATCTCGCCAGCCCTGGCGGGTAAATAAGCTTTCTGAGACTTGTAAGACGTATGTCTTCTCAAGTCACCTGTTTCCGGTAAGCCTCCTCTGATGCTCCGGTGATGGTCTTGTCACATATTTAGACGTTTCATTCATTTGGTGTTCTACTTTTTCATCTACCAGAAGCTTTCCATTGTTGTTTTCATCAGTTAACCCTCAGAGACTTTTGGTGGTGGTTTTTGATTTTTACTAGGAACACAATTTCCAACATCTATGGACTTTTTTGGTTGATTTTTTACCTATTTACAATTTGGTTCTGTTTACTATATTGTTTTTCACTGGTTTATCACAATCACTACATTTTACATGTTATTGTGTAACACTTAGTGCACTTTTGATTGTATTTAGTTACTCATATGGAATTTGAATTATTTTAGCCCATTTGCTGGCCATTCAGAGATAGCTCGAGCCTAGTTCACTGTTTTTTCACTTCTTAATATTTACACACACAGCGCTACACTATATATTTTCTATCAAATACTTTGTGGCCACCAAGAGATAGAAATCCTAATGTGATCTCTGACTGCGCTGAGATCTTGGTGATAAAAAACACCGATCTGCTACATTACATATGCAGGCTGTGCTTCCTCCTTAGTATGTTTGTGATTTACTCTTCCTCCCTCTCATTGCAATCCCATCATTTTGTTTAACCTAATAATCATTCCAATATTCTATATTGGTTTTATCTCAGCTGTTGTACAACAAGGGTGCCACCTGAACTCTAATGATGCTCTATAGACAGAAATATATATAGTGCACTCATCAAAACTTTGTAATTGAACAATACAGAGTGGGGGGTCCGCAGGAGAAGGGGGATGAGTCCTGTGGGCAGTTATGTTCTGCACACTATATGATGAAATAGAAGGAATCTTCTCCTGAAGCCCCCATACAGAGCCCAGAACACGACTGGCCACATGACTACTCCCAGTGACAATGATGGGGATGGCAGTGATGGGGGCAGCAGCTTTGTCAGCCTGCCATGTGCAATCCTTTAGGCCCCTTTCACATGATCGGCCTACCCAGATCCGCTTGTCCGTTTTTCAGGCGGATCCGAGCGGGGACACCTATTGACTTCCATGGGCAGGCGCATGTCATCTGATTCGATAAGATCCGCTCAAAACAGATGGATGGCGATACGTTCGCCGTCCATCCAGCGGATTGGATGAAAACTATTTTCATCCGATCTCCCCATAGAGAACAGCGGGGCTCTGCCAGGTCCGTCACTACACAGTGGGTGAAGACGGACCTGTCTTCCGCCTGCTCAGTGGGGATCAACGGAGCGATCCCCCGCTGAGCTAGCAGAGTCCATCCAGCGTATCCGCCCCATGTGAAAGGGGCCCAAGGCTCCATCACATCTATGCATGCTGCTTTTGAGCATTTCTGCTGTGCTTTTTGCTGTGCTTTCTGCATTTTTTACCGTGATTTTACTGCGATTTGCATTTTATTTTATTTTTGGGGGGGGGGGGTTTGTTGTTGGGCAGATTTAAAAATGCAAAACACAAATCGTGGCAAAATTGCGGTAAAGACGCTCTACGTGCTTTTCTGCTGCTTTTCCATTGAAATCTATTGAAGCAAAAAAAAAAAGCAACAAAGCACAGTTTTGCGTTTAAAAAAGTCCCTGACCCAAAAACACAAAGGCACAAAAATTAATTGATTAAAAAAAACAAAACAATTAGGTTAGCCCAATTTTTTTATATAATGTAAAAGATGATGTTACGCCAAGTAAATAATGATAGTTTTTTTTTTTTTATTTTCACTTTTCGATGCACATGCAATTTTATTATTTGGGGCTTATCTTAATATTTTTATGTAAAATCAGATGAATATCTGCGTTTGATCTGAGTACTTTATCACTATTTCACCTAATATCGCATATTGTCGCATATTACTGCATTTTTTTATATTATGAATAATTATTCATGCATATTTGTTTATTTTTGCTGCATAGCTTCTTGAATTAGTGCACTTTATAATTGTTTCACAACATTATAGCACATTGTTGCTTATTACTGCATTATTGTCTTTTTTTTTCTGCATAGCTCCTTGAATTAGCGCACCAATTTTATCATCATTATTTGTTTTAGGGCTGGTTCACACCACAAGAACACACTCTAGATCTGCTCCGGATGTGTTTCTGCACGCATGTTTTTAATGCGTTTTTGATGTGTTTCCAGATGTATTCTAGGTGCTTTTTTTTTTTTTTTTTTTTTTTCCTTTTTTTACACTATACTAGGGTCCAGTGCGTTTTTGATGCGTTCCGGTGCGTTTTTGGTGCTTTTTTGACGCATTTCTGGATGTATTCTAGATGCTTTTTTAGTTCTTTTTTCCTTTATTTTTACACTATACTATATATACTATACACTGGTCCAGTGCGTTTTTGATGCATTCTGGGGCATTTTTGGTGCATTTTTGATGCATTTCCGGATGTATTCTAGGTGATTTTTTTATTCTTTTTTTCTTTTTTTACTCTATACTATGGTGCAGTGCATTTTTGATGCGTATCAGTGCATTCTAGTATTTTTTGATGCGTTTTACAGAGTTCCAGTACAGTCCAGTGCAGGAAAAATGCAACATGTTCTACTTTTTTTTTCTGGAACTGAAAAGCCCTAGAACTGACTTCACTGGCGAGCTATGCCATTGGAAGCCATATAACCTGCTTTCCATGCGTTTTTGATGCAGAACAGAAACGCACTGGACTGCATGGGGTGTGAACTGGCCCTTAGAGTGTTGATGTCACTTGCTAATGGTTGCAGCTTTTTCATGTGTATTTCATATTTAATTTTCACGCTGAGTAAATAGATACCTAACATGTCAAGCTTTGAAATTGCGCACACTTGTGAAATGGCGACAAACTACAGTACTTAAAAATCTCCATAGGCGTTGCTTTAAAAATTTCTACAGGTTACTAGTTTAGATTTACAGAGGAAGTCCTGTGCTAGAATTATTGCTCTAACGATCGCGGCGATACTTCACATGTGTGATTTGAACACCCGTTTACATTTGCGGGCACGACTTACGTGTGCGTTCTCCTCTACGGGCGAGCACGGAGGGACGGGTAGCTTTAAAAAAAAAATTCTTATTTATTTATTTTACACTGTCTCTTCCAAAAAAAAAAAAAATTCTGATCATTTTTATTGCTGTCACAAGTAATGTAAACATCCCTTGTGACGGTAATAGTCAGTGTTAGGTACCCTTTATTGTGGGGAGCTGGGGTCTATAAGATCTCAAATCCCTCATTTGCACTTAAAAGTATTCAAAACGCCAAAATTTGCGTTTTGGAATACTAGGGATCTTTTTAAGTTGGCGCCATTGGCAGCCGAGTAAACTGGAAGTGATGCCATGACATCGCTTCTGGGTTAATAGATCAGAGACCCCATCGAAGCCGGTTCCGGCTTCATTCGGGTCTTCGGCCAGCCGGCGGACGCGTCGGCTGGTCGCCCGGGCCTCCCGGTGGGACAGGAGCCCGGGGGAGCCCCGGAAGGTGGTGACGGGGGGAACGTCCCCTCCAGCTACTTAGGATAACAGCCAAGCAGCTTTTAGCCACACCGATGACTAGGAAGCCAACCGCTGGCTCTAAAAAATGGTAGCTGCAGGCATCACTCCGGTATAACCCCTTTAAGCCAAGAACACCTATTTGCGTATGGTCGGTGTGAAGGGGTTAAGTTTCACAAACACATATCAGTTATTTAGGGGGAGGGAGTCCTATTTCTGGTCATATAGTAAATGTCCAGTACCAGCCTGTAATCCTTCTCCATTACCAAACCATTCCTCACCATACAGGGCTCTGATAGTTGGATTGACAATCACTCCACCATACAATGAATGTTATATCATTGTAGACAGACAGATGGGGCTTTCTTATGTAGCACTAACTCTCGGTGGAGCTGCTGGTTTAAAGTGGGCTTGTTACCTTCACTCTCGATACCTCTGTTTCACCGGCACCGGATCTAAGGTTCCGTTGAGTTTACCTCTGGACGATATAAGCAACAAACACTTGAGTAGATTCTCCAATGCTTTAATGAACAAATAAAGGAAGTAGCAGGAAAGAGGCAGAAGGAAAGCTGCAGGGAAGCTCAAATACCCTTCCTTAGTATTCTTCAGAACATTCTTAGTAATTGAACACGTTTAGTTGAATGCGCTCCCCTTGTGGGATTCAATCTTTGCCCGCCTGGATAGACCTCTCTCACTTGTCTAGCAGCCAGTACGCATTATGAACAAAAGTCTCTGCCACAGACTTGTTTGAAATAAAACCCGTACGATCCTCTGCCACAGGATGTATTGGTTTGCGATGAATGTCAGACAAAGTACTTGAACCTTTAAGCCAACCCGGCAGTACTATGCAGTAAGACT
Source organism: Aquarana catesbeiana (assembly GCF_042186555.1). Lineage (NCBI taxonomy): Eukaryota > Metazoa > Chordata > Amphibia > Anura > Ranidae > Aquarana > Aquarana catesbeiana. The sequence continues at coordinate 48,337,928 of NC_133332.1, read as the reverse complement.
ACTTCAGGATACGTCCTCCAACCGAGTCACCAGGCCCCTCTCCAGACCAGCACTCTGCATGATCCTTCCATGATGGGTCCTCCCCTGGGATCTTCTCGGTTGTCCAGCTTCTTCACTCAGGATAGACAGCTCAGGACCATTCCTCTGCTGCAGTGGTAGGCCCCAGACAGGCTTCTGGGCCCACCTACATGCCGCAGCGACGTGGACCTCCGGAATGGAGGACCACGAGGTGGTACTCTTAACGCATACCTGTCGGTCAGGAGGGCCAGCAGGTGGCTGAAAACTAACCCCTAAACATGCCGTCTGTCCCATAAATACCCTCTCCCAGAATGCAACCAGGAGGACCACCTCCACCGAGTTGTCCCCGGGACAGAGGAGCACCCATACGCTTTAGCACGTTGCTTTTCCAACACCAGCCCATGGCGACAACGACACCCACCGACACTGTGGAACTACACGCAACGTCAGCCAAGCTGGAACAGAGGCAAATATAACTTCCTATAATAAGTGACCCACTAGATTTACCTATCAGTGGTAGATTACAAAATCTATCAGCGCTACATACCCCCCCCCCACTACAATAGATGTTGTCCTCAACGTCTGTCACAAAAATAACTCCCAAGCCTGAGAGCAGGTATTTGAGCTTAAAACTTGGATTTAGGCAAAGAAGAAGGAAAGACAGTAGAAAGACATTATAAGATTAACATTTGTAAAACAATATGTTCACATCCGTAAACAAAACCATCCTATGACTGTACATTTCCTCGCTATCTATCTTAGCTGAAAAGCCTAACAGCTTGATAGGAGATCAAATGGTTCCTGAAAAGGAAAACATATTAAACACACATGCAACCTATACAGTTTCAGGAGCAAAGTTTCATTTAAACTCTCTTCCCATCATCTACATCAGAATAATCTTTAGGAGTCGTTCCCTATATATACATTTTTTTCTTAAATGAAAGAAATCTGGCTAGCAAAAAGAAGTCCTTGGATTTGAAACACCGAGATGAGTACTCAGATCTTGACCACGAAGATCTCTATATACTGACACTAACTAACTAACTATCCCAAAGTTCTTTTGTCCATAATTACCAATAAAACCGGGGATCTGGCAATATCAGTGTCTTTCCCAGTTTATCTACTGTAGTGATAAAATACACAACATCATCTTTTCCGGGTCTGCGAATGACCACTTTGTCAGCATGAATGTGCCGACCATAGTTCCAGTGCATAAAACATCCACTGAAGCGTTCATCCATAGCAACAGAACATCCAGTTTTCCGGAAAGGCTTAGGCACAGACAAATGGTCCCAAACAGCTTCACTGTACCAAAGCTCCCGGTTAGCTTCAATCACTTGCATTATGTCCTGAGGGACATAAGGGAACTCCAAACCATATTCTGTAGCTACATGCTTGTTCAACATTCTCTGCAAACGTGCAAGTTTCGGTAAGGATCTATTTTTTCTCATACCAGGAGGCACACATGAATCCATTGACTTGCTCACCATAGACCCAGCCGGTGTCCGAAGTGAACTAGCAACTTTTGACAATGTCTCATTTACAGTGCTGTGTGGCTCCACACAAGGTGACGTCTTCCCAGAACTCAGGGCTGTCCATTCAGGGAAAGTCATAGCAGAGGCGACATCCTCGCCTTGGGCCCATAACAGTTCCTGTGACATAGTCTCAAACAGGTCATCATCACCGGAGAGATCCGACATGGATTCTATCTCCAAATCTCCCAGCTCTTCTGCTGGCAGATATTTATTTACAGTCCCAGATACATTCCCCATTAATTGCTCACCCGTTTCTGTCGTGGACTTTGTTGGATCCGGTTCGGGTAGTCTCTGGGGTAGGCCTCGGCCACAGCCTCGGGAAGCCTTCACATATCCCACCTTCTTCTGGACAGGTATAACAGGGATAGGCGTAGTGGATGCGGAAATCAAAGCAATGTCCGCTGATGAATCGGTAACAACAGTGTCTCTCTCTGGAACATTCTTGGCAACAACAGGCAAAGTCACAGCCTGTCGTTCTCTTTCCGCAGCAGTAGCAGCTTCTACTGTGGCGACACCTGTAGCCCAGTCCATACGATAAGCACGGGGCGACATGGTAGGTTGCTCCACCACAAACAAGTATTCTCCACATTGCAGGCAGCGACCAAATGGACGGAGATGTACGGCCAGTCCTTCACATTTGTGGCAAATCATGCCCAGCCCTTCGATATCTCCGACGGTATAGAGAACAAGCCTCCCCTGCGGCTTCAGACGAATACCGGTATCTGTAAGCAGGGTTCCAGTCAGCACAGTACTCGACACAGTGCTCGTAGGCAACATTCTTGGTCCCATAATTTGCTGCATCGCTGGAAAAGACATGGCCACACTCTGATCTTCTCAGCACAATCACAAGGCCTCTCTTCTTCTCTGGCGCCAAAGACATACACGCGTCCCACGCGGTATCAAGTAGGGTAGGCTCCTCCCACTTGTTCTTCTGATCACATAGCTCCCGGGCTTTTACTGGCGCCCGCTGCCTACGCACTCAGAAATAAAGTCCTTCAACTTTTAAACTCTTCTTTTCCTGAGAAAATTACAAAGTCCAGCTCTCACCGTAAACTCCTGGTGAAACACTTCTCCAGGTTGCGAGAACTGACGGCTAACAAATCCCAGACGACGCCCCCACATGTAGCACTAACTCTCGATGGAGCTGCTGGTTTAAAGTGGGCTTGTTACCTTCACTCTCGATACCTCTGTTTCACCGGCACCGGGTCTAGGGTTCCATTGAGTTTACCTCTGGATGATATAAGCACCAAACACTTGAGTAGATTCTCCAATGCTTTAATGAACAAATAAAGGAAGTAGCAGGAAAGAGGCAGAAGGAAAGCTGCAGGGAAGCTCAAATACCCTTCCTTAGTATTCCTCAGAACATTCTTAGTAATTGAACACTTGTAGTTGAATGCGCTCCCGTTGTGGGATTCAATCTTTTCCCGCCTGGATAGACCTCTCTCACTTGTCTAGGAGCCAGTACGTAGCACGAACAAAAATCTCTGCCACAGACTTGTTTGAAATAAAACCCGTACGATCCTCTGCCACAGGATGTATTGGTTTGCGATGAATGTCAGACACAGTGCTTGAACCTTTAAGCCAACTCGGCAGTACTATGCAGTAATACTACTTTAGGATACGTCCTCCAACCGAGTCACCAGGCCCCTCTCCAGACCAGCACTCTGCATGATCCTTCCATGACGGGTCCTCCCCTGGGATCTTCTCGGTTGTCCAGCTTCTTCACTCAGTATAGACAGCTCAGGACCGTTCCTCTGCTGCAGTGGTAGGCCCCAGACAGGCTTATGGGCCCACCCACACGCCGCAGCGACGTGGGCCTCCGGAACGGAGGACCACGAGGTGGTACTCTTAACGCATACCTGTCGGCCAGGAGGGCCAGCAGGTGGCTGAAAATGAACCCCTAAACATGGCGTCTGTCCCATTAATACCCTCTGCCAGAATGCAACCCGGAGGACCACCTCCACCAAGTTGTCCCCGGGACAGAGGAGCACCCATACGCTTCAACAAGTTGCTTTTCCAACACCAGCCCATGGCGACAACGACACCCACCGACACAGTGTGGAACTACACGCAACGCCAACCAAGCTGGAACAGAGGCAAATATAACTTCCTATAATAAGTGACCCACTAGATTTACCTATCAGCGGTAGATTACAAAATCTACCAGTGCTACACTTATATTGGGGTGTCATAGGCACTGATAGCTTTTTACATTTCTTTTGTAAAATAAATATATTTCCATATTCCATATTGTAATCTGTCACTTTGTGCAATGTTGTAGAGACAACTGCTTCAAACCACTCGCCCTCCGGAATTTACCCCCCTTCCTGACCAGGCCACTTTTTGCTATACGGCACCGCATTACTTTAACTGATGATTGCATGGTCATGTGGCGCTGTACCCAAACAAAATGTATGTCATTTTTTTCCCCACAAATAGAGCTTTGGGAAAAAGTGAAAGAACCTGGAGGTTCAAGTGACCAGCCAGCACCACCACCGGCTGTCCGGAGACCCCAACGAAGCCGGAATCTGCTTCGATCAGATCTAGTAGCGATGCATGACATCATTTCCGCTTTACAGAAGACTTATAGGCACCAATCTTAAAAAAAATTACAGCATTTAGAACAGCCAAACTTGGTGGTTTAAATGCTTTTAAGTGGATTTGGGGTCTTAAAGACCCGATATATGCACAGAGCTTGAGCTTGTGAAAAGTGGAAGAAGTTTGTTTGAAATCTTTGCAAATTTATTAAAAATAAAAAACGGAAAAAAAATCCCATGTACATAAGTATTCACAGCCTTTGCTCAATACTTTGGTGAAGCACCTTTGGCACCAATTACAGCCTCAAGTCTTTTTGAGTATGATGCTACAAGCTTGGCACACCTATTTTTGAGCCGTTTCTCCCAATCCTCTTTGCAGGACCTCTCAAGCTCCATCAGGTTGGATGGGGATCATTTTCAGATCTCTCCAGAGATGTTCAATTGGGTTCAAGTCTGGGCTCTGGCTGGGCCACTCAAGGATATTCACAGAGTTGTCCTGTAGCCACTCCTTTGTTATCTTGGCTGTGTGCTTAGGGTCATTGTCCTGTTGAAAAATGACCCTGAGGTCCAGAGCGCTCTACAGCAGGTTTTCATTAACCACTTGTCGACCGCCACGTGAACATTTACGTCGACAGAATGGCACAGACAGGTAAATGGGTGTACAGGTACGTTCCTTTAAATTTGCCGGCGGCACGCGCGCGACCCTGCCGCAACCTCCGTGAGTGTGATCGCGGGTCCCGCGGACTCGATGTCCGCGGGGATAACTGCGATCATCTCACAGAGAGGAAGAACGGGGAAATGCAGATGTAAACAAGCATTTCCCCATTCTTCCTAGTGACAGGACACTGATCACAGCTCCCTGTGATCGGGAGTGGTGATCAGTGTCATGTCACACGTAGCCCATCCCCCCTACAGTTAGAACACATCCCTAGGACACACTTAACCCCTTCAGCTCCCCCTACTGGTTAACCCCTTCACTGCCAGTCACATTTACACAGTAATCAATGCATTTCACACTGATCGCTGTATAAATGTGAATGGTCCCAAAATAGCACCAAAAGTGTCCGATCTGTCCGCCATAATGTCGCAGTCATGATAAAAATCGCTGATCGCCGCCATTACTATTAAAAAAAATATATTAATAAAAATGCCATAAAACTATCCTCTATTTTGAAGACGCTATAACTTTTGCTCAAACCAATCAATAAACGCTTATTGCTATTTTTTTTACCAAAAATATGTAGAAGAATATGTATCGGCCTAAACTGAGGAAAAAATATGTTTTTTTATATATTTTTTGGGGATATTTATTTTAGTAAAAAGTAAAAAATAATGCGTTTTTTTCAAAATTGTCGCTCTTTTTTTGTTTATAGCGCAAAAAATAAAAACCGCAGAGGTGATCAAATACCACCAAAAGAAAGCTCTATTTGTGGAGGATAAGGGAAGTCAATTTTGTTTGGGAGCCATGTCGCACGACCGCGCAATTGTCAGTTAAAGCAACGCAGTACCGAATCGCAAAAGGTGCTCTGGTATTGGCCAGTCAAATGGTCCAGGGCTTAAGTGGTTAAGAATGTCTCTGTACATTGCTGCATTCATCTTTCCCTAGATCCTGACTAGTCCCTCAGTTCCTGTTTAACAGGGGCATGTAATTACAATTTTTGAGTTCCTGCGCCCAACAAGAGTAACTGTGAGGGGTTACAGTGTTCTGCCACCACCAACACCTAAGGCCCAATTTTTCAGCAGAGTATATAGTGCAGTTCATATAGTATATATACTGCAGTTCAGAGTATATAGTGCAGTCAGTGTAGTATAGATAATACAGTGTAGGGTATATAGTGCAGTGTAGAATATATAATATAACATATTGAAGTGGTTAAGGGGAGCCCTATGACAGGATTAAGAAAAAAATGGCATGGATTCCCCCGTCCATACCAGGCCCTTTGGGTCTGGTATGGATTCTGGGAGGGACCCCCCCACCATTTAAAAAAAAAAAATAGGCTTAGAGTTCCCCTTAATATCCATACCAGACCTGAAGGGCCTGGTATGGACTGGGGGTGGTGGGGAGGCACGCTGTTTTTTTCAATGATTTTTGATGTATATTGCTGGAATCTGGCACTACATTACAGCCATGAGCAATTTTAAATTGCCATTTTTTTTTCTTTAGAAATGTCATTTTGCTGCAGTACTGTTCTAAACATGGGAAAAATGTGATACTTTGCAGGCAGACTAAGGGGACCCCCCCCAGGCACAATATTTAAAGGAATATTTCATTTTTATTGTTTCACTTTAAGCATTCTTAAAATCACTGCTCCTGAAAAAAACGGCCGTTTTAAAAACTTCTTTTTGCATTGATATATGTCCCCTGGGGCAGGACCCGGGCCCCCAAACACTTTTTACTGCAATAACTTGCATAAAAGCCTTTAAATACATTTTTTAATTTCTTAATTTTCAAAAAAATTGTGACAAAAAAACTTCAAAAAACTTGCCATGCCTCTTACTAAATACCTTAGACTGGTAAATTTCTGAAAAGGGGTCATATGGGGGATATTTGTACTGTCCTGGCATTTTGGGTTATTTTCACCAAAGGAATGTAGCAAAATACAGTTTGGCCTAAATTTATGAAGAAAGATTATTAATTTGCAAAAATTGTTAACAGAAACTAAGAAAAACACGTTTTTTTTTTTTTCAAAACGTTCATTCCTTTTTGGTTTAGCAAAAAATAGAAACCCCAGTGGTGATTAAATATCATCAAAAGAAAGCTCCATTTGAGTGAAAATTATCATTCAAAGTGTGACAGCGCTGACTGGGCAGGAAGAGGATGAAAGTGCCTGTATTGAAGTGGTTAAAAAAATTAAAACCACATTCTGGGATTGTTAAACCACACTTCCTTATTTTTCTGCACTGTGCAATCACGTGAAAATCAGAAAAAGGTTACATTTTAATTTACATTTTAATTTACAGAGCAACAAGCTTTAGATATTGTCTCTCTCGTTCCAGTGTCCGTTGCTGCTCCCGCAGTTCAGTGTGACCTTAGTAAAGTGGCTATTACTGGTGGCAACTACACAGTAAGTGAAGATGGCAATAAAGTGGAGTACAGATGCCCAAAAGGAAAGTATCCATTCCCAGCTGCTACACGGGAGTGCCAGTTGAATGGGCAATGGACAAATCAAAAGCAAAAAGCTGTATGTAAAGGTAATAATCACCCGCTGACCAATTTGCTTCTGTGCTTTGTTACTGCCTGTCCCCGCCAATGCTTTGTTACTGGCTGCCCCCCGCCAATGCTTTTTCACTGCCTGTCCTCTACTATGCTTTGTTACTACCTGTCTCCTCCTATGCGTTGTTACTGCCTGCCCCACCTATGCTTTGTTATTGCCTGTCCCAGTAGTGTATTTCAGTTTTGTGCTTCCCTAGACCTGACTAAACTCGTGCACCCCCTAATTTAAATATGACCCATCCCTTCCTGTCAAGGCCACACCCCTTGCTATTTAAGACCCGCCCTGAAATTTTCAAGTGGGGACACTAATTCTGAGGGCCTGGGGGGGCAATGGATTCCCTTAATTTGCATAGATTTCCTCTCACTTCCTGTTTGGCTATGGGACAGGAAGTGAAGGGAAATCTCTGCAATGGCACAGGGATGGTAAAAAATAAACTGACAGGCTATAACCCTCCCTTATTCTATCCAAAGTGAAAAAAAAAAGGTGTTGCCTATAGTTCTACTTTAAGCACAAATTTCTGCTAAATGGAGGGGACTAAGAAGATATAACCATGCCAATGGTGCAGCAGAAAACATAGCACAGTGAGGAAGGTTTGTGGTCCAGGATGATAGGACAGTCAAAATTAGAAGCGGCGCCCCCCCCACAGTTGCGGAATGCCAGCCGCCCGCATACTTGAAGCAGTGCGGTCGCTTTATGGGGGCTCTAGACTAATCCGCCTCTCAGCCCAGTCCACCCCATAAGACTGGCGCTACACTACACAGTGTAGCACAAGCCGGCGGGGACTCTGCCCATGTTGCCCCCCTGCAAAGTGCTGACCTAGGCCTGGGCCATACCTCCCAACTTTTTGAGATGGGAATGAGGGACACCTATCACCAAAAGTATGCAAGCATAGGACACACCCCTTGCCACACCCCCTTAAAGAAGAATTGTACAAAAAAACAAGATTGGTTAAACCCACAAGTGCTTTTTTTTACCACTACTATTCCTTTATACTGGCTTTTGGAATTTACAAATGCAGCAATTTAGAAATCAGATGAAAGGTTTAGCGCTGGGAAACACTTTTTGATAGATAAAAAGTGCATTTTATATACATCTATATGGATCAGACCAAAATGAGGGACAAATGAGAAGGAATGAGGGACAGAGGGACATTGCTTCAAATCAGGGACAGTCCCTCAAAATCAGGGACAGTTGGGAGCTATGCCTGGGCCTTGTCGGCCTAGGCCAGGATACAGCGTTGGCCTCTCCACTCCTATGCCATATTACCGCCTGTACCCTTCTGTGCCTTGTTACTGCCTGCCCCTGCCTATGCTTTGTTTGCTGCTTGCTACCTTCCTGTGCTGTGTCACTGCCTGTCCCCTCCTATGCTTTGTTACTGTCTGCCCCCGCCTATTCTTTGTTACTGTGTGTCTCCTCCTATGCTTTGTTACTGCCTGTCTCCTCCTATGCTTTGTTACTGCCTGTCCCCTCCTATGCTTTGTTACTGCCTGTCTCCTCCTATGCTTTGTTACTGCCTGTCCCCTCCTATACTTTGTTACTGCCTGTCCCCTCCTATGCTTTGTTACTGCCTGTCCCCTCCTATGCTTTGTTACTGCCTGTCCCCTCCTATGCTTTTTTACTGCCTGTCTCCTCCTATGCTTTGTTACTGTGTGTCTTCTCTAATGCTTTGTTACTGCCTGTCCCCTCCTATGCTTTGTTACTGCCTGTCTCCTCCTATGCTTTGTTACTGCCTGTCCCCTCCTATACTTTGTTACTGCCTGTCCCCTCCTATGCTTTGTTACTGCCTGTCCCCTCCTATGCTTTGTTACTGCCTGTCCCCTCCTATGCTTTGTTACTGCCTGTCCCCTCCTATGCTTTGTTACTGTGTGTCTCCTCCTATGCTTTGTTACTGCCTGTCTCCTCCTATGCTTTGTTACTGTGTGTCTTCTCTGATTTTTTTTTTCTGCCTGGAGTGGGGCTTTAAGAAACTGCATAGAGGCTTAGCTCTCCATCATTTAACAAAAACTAAAAAAATCAGTTTTTTGTGTGCTGATCCCTATGTTAATAGAAAAATAAACTTATTTATCACAACATACTGTAACATATGGAGGTCTTTTTTTATAACTTCACTGTGAATATATGAAGCTATTGCACAGCCATCATGAATTATTCCCATATGGTGTCTAATATATGTATTTCCTTTGATCGTCAGCTTTTTTTTAGAAATACCGCAATAAGAAAAATACCTCATTATGGCCAATAGATGAAGCCGATTATCATAGGAAATACACATACTAGACAAAATACAGTTATTTTTTTTGTAACAGTGAGAATTCTTGAGGAATTCGCACAGCAAATATTTTATCAATAGACTCCAAAACTTTGCACTACTGCTTTTTCTGGCCCTTGACACACTGTCAAATACAAATATATATATATTTATTTTGTTTCTTCCTAATCTCAATAGATGTTGAGTGCCCTAAGCCAAGGATACAAAATGGAGAGTACATTCCCCAAGAAAATAAATACTTTGTGGGCGATGTCCTGAATTTCCAGTGTTGGGGAGGATTTACATTGATGGGCTCTGAAAACCGCACATGTCTGGAGAATGGGAAGTGGAGTGGGAAAACATCGATATGTGATGACCAAGGTAAAAATTGCAATCCAAAAGACGGTGGTAGAGAAACAACACTCTGACCCCATAGCAAATGTACTGTAACAAATACAGTAGATAAGAAGTGAACATGAACATGGACAGTAAAGTATTAACATATCCTTAAAGTAGAATTCCAGGCTATACCTAACTAATCTTAAAAATGCTCTCTCAACCCTCCTAACACCTATGCTGACTAACCTGTGTGAGAAAGATGTATTGTATATACTGATACATTTTCAGGCTGCTCCAGTCTGGTCACGTGATCCATCTCCCCTGTGTCAGCCAGTTGCATTTTTGCAGGGGAGAGGAGGGAGTGCCAACAATGGATGGTCCATAGGAGCCTATGGGTGACGTCATAGCTCCCGGGCATCACCAGCTGTTGTCGAGCGCCATCACCAGCTGTTGTCGAGCGCCATCACCAGCTGTTGTCGAGTGTGCTCTCTTCTCTCCTGCAGCCGGTGCTGACTAACTCAGGGGAGATCATGTAAACGGACCAGAGTGGCCTAAATAGAGGTAAGTATATACAGTACATCTTACACAGTTTAGTTAGCATAGGTGTTAGGAGGGGAGGGGGATTTTTAAGATTAGTTTGATACACACGGAAATTCCACTTTCATAAGCAGTTACAGTATCTCAAAAAAGTGAGTACTACACCCCTCACATTTTTGCAAATATTTTATTTATAGCTTTTCATGTGACAACACTGAAGAAATGACTCTTTGCTACAATGTAAAGTAGTGTGTGTACAGCTTGTATAACAGTGTAAATTTGCTGTCCCCTCAAATTAACTCAACACACAGCCATTAATGTCTAAACTGCTGGCAATAAAAGTGAGTACACCCCAAAGTGAAAATGTCCAAATTGGGTCCAAAGTGTCAATATTTTGTATGGCCACCATTATTTTCCAGCACTGCCTTAACCCTCTTGGGCATGGAGTTCACCAGAACTTTACAGGTTGCCACTGGAGTCCTCTTATACTCCTCCAAGATGACATCACAGAGCTGGTGGATGTTAGAGACTTTGCGCTCCTCCACCTTCCATTTGAGGATGCCCCACAGATGCTCAATAGGGTTTAGGTCTGGAGACATGCTTGGCCAGTCCATCACCTTTACCCTCAACTTCTTTAGCAAGGCAGTGGTTGTCTTGGAGGTGTGTTTGGGGTTGTTATGTTGGAATACTGCCCTGCGGCCCAGTCTCCGAAGGGAGGAGATCATGCTCGGCTTCAGTATGTTACAGTACATGTTGACATTCATGGTTCCCTCAATGAACTGTAGCTCTCCAGTGCCGGCAGCACTCATGCAGCCCCAGACCATGACACTCCCACCACCATACTTGACTGTAAGAAAGACACACTTGTCTTTGTACTCCTCACCTGGTTGCCGCCACACATGCTTGACACCATCTGAACCAAATAAGTTTATCTTGGTCTCATCAGACCACAGGACATGGTTCCAGTAATCCATGTCCTTAGTCTGCTTGTCTTCAGCAAACTGTTTTGCGGGCTTTCTTGTGCATAATCTTTAGAAGAGGATTTCTTCTGGGTCGACAGCCATGCAGACCGATTTGATGCAGTGTGCCGCGTATGGTCTGAGCACTGACAGGCTGACCCCCCACCCCTTCAACCTCTGCAGCAATGCTGGCAGCACTCATACGCAGTGGTGGCTGGTGCTCAAAATTTTTGGGGGGCCGCAAACAAACTGAAAAAAAAACCATCAATTGCAGCCACTGTGCCCATCAATTGTCACCACTGTGCCCATCAAGCGCAGCCACTGTGCCCATCAAATGCAGCCACTGTGCCCACCAAGTGCAGCCACTGTGCCCATCAAGTGCAGCCACTGCGCCCATCAAGTGCAGATACTGTGCCCATCAATTGCCACTACTGTGCCCCATCAAATGCTGCCAGTGTGCCCATCAATTGCCGCTATTGTGCCCCATCGAATGCTGCCAGTGTGCATCGCCTGGCACTTACCTATCTCGCAGTGGGTCAGCGGCGATGTCCCGCACGCTCCTCGATGTCTTCTACCGTCCTCTCTATCAGGCGTCCAATCACAGCGACTGACGTTTCAGCCAATCAGATGACAGGTAACAGACCCGAGCACCTGATTGGCTGAGAGGCGGTTCAGTGTTAGCAAAGCTAACCTTTCCTATGTAACTTTGTATGTAACAATTAAAAAAAATATATATATATATTATTTTACTTTCTGCTATAATACATATCCAAAAAAAAAAAAAAAATATATATATATATATATATATATATATATATATATAAATAGACACAGAAGGTGCTCATCCAAGATTTTACAATACATGGCCCCATCCATTGGCCCTTCAATGCTGCAAAGTCGGTCTGTACATTTAACAGAGAAACAGCCCCAAAGCAAAATGTTTCCACCTCCGTGCTTGACTTTAGGTATGGTGTTCTTATGGTCATAGTCAGTATTTTTCTTCCTCCAAACATGGCGAGCCCCCCTCCTCAAGAAGGCACATGTATAGTTATGCCAATAGACATCTAAATGATTCAGAGAAGAATTAGGAGAAAGTGCTGCGGTCAGATAAGTGGGCAAACTTACAAAATCTGCAGGGGATCAAATAATTATTTTACTAACTGTATAGAGTTCATCCGGAAGTTACCCCATTTCGGGATTACCTCCTGGAATTACATTATAAGATGCCAGATTGTTATCTTTAGGGGCGTCTCCCCATTCTCCCTTTATCGGTTCCAGTTTACATTATGGCTGATAATTGTCAGGACCTCTGCATTTTGATGGTCAGCATTGGTCCTCTTTTTTTACTTTTATGACACTAATCCATTGTATTTGTAACTTATTGTTATTGGATCCTTTGTATACTTCCTATTCTATTTGGAAGCTGCTTTTCTTATTTCAAAAAATGTATTTTTTATTTTTTATTTTTTTTTATTTGTGTGCAAAATCACAAAAAAGGTTCTGGCAGCGAGAGGTATAATCATATAATTTTGGGATGTGGTACCAGTAATAAAGGCTTACACTATGTTGAATTTTTATTTGGTTCAGATACAGTTTAACCATTTCCTTACTGTGCTTTACATGAAAGATAGCCACAGCGCAGCTCTGCTGTTTCGGAAAGGCGTCCATGGATATCTTCCAAGAAACCACGCCCTCCCCGCAGAGGCGTAACTAGAATCTTCAGGGCCCCGGTGCAAGAAACCATGAAGGGCCCCCACCAGGGGCGTTGCTAGGTCTACAAAAGATCTCGGGCTAGAGCCCATAGCAGCTAAGTAAGGAAAATCATACACTTTGGCGGGCATACACATGTATATAATATATATGTGTGTGTGTATGTATATATATATGTATATGTATATATATATATATATATATATATATATATATATATATATATATCGTTACATATCTGAATGCGGATCTCCACTTACATCAGGGTCCCCAGGGATCCACCACCTACATCAGGGTCCCCAGAGAGCCCCCCCTTACATCAAGGTCCTTATAGAGCCCCCCACTATATTAGGGTCCCCAGAGAGCCTCCCTCCTTACATCAGGGTCCCCAGGGATCCCCTCTTTACATCAGGGTACCCAGAGAGCCCCACTTACATCAGGGTTCCCAGGGAGCCCCTCCTTACACCAGGGTCCCCAGAGAGCCTCCCCCTATATTATGGTCCCCAGAGATCCTCCCCTTACATCAGGGTCCCCAGAGAGCCTCCCCTTACATCAGGGTCCCCAGAGAACCCCCCTTACATCAGGGTCCCCAGAGAACCCCCCTTACATCAGGGTCCCCAGGGAGCCCTCCTTACATCAGGGTCCCCAGAGAGCCCCCCCCTACATTAGGGTCCCTAGAGAGCATCGCCTTACATCAGGGTCCTTAGTGAGCCTCCCCATATATTAGGGTCCCCAGAGAGCCTCCCTGCTTACATCAGGGTCCCCAGGGATCCCCCCCGTACATCAGGGTACCCAGAGAGCCCCACTTACATCAGGGTTCCCAGAGAGCCCCCCTACATTAGGGTCCCCAGAGAGCCTCCCTTCCATCAGGGTCCCCAGAGAGTCCCCTCCTTACGTCAGGGTCCCCAGAGACCCCTTTCCTTACATCAGGGTCCCCAGAGAGCCCCCCTAACATCAGGGTCCCCAGAGAGCCCCTCCTTACATCAGGGTCCTCAGAGAGCCCCCCCTACATTAGGGTCCCTAGATAGCCCCCCTTACATCAGGGTCCCCAGAGAGACCCTCCTCACATCAGGGTCCCCAGAGAGCCCCTCCTACATTAGGGTCCCCAGAGAGCCTTCCCCATACATCAGGGACCCCAGAGGGCCCCTTCCTTACATAATTGTCCCCATCAAGGTCCCCATCAGGGTCCCCAGACAGCTGACCCCCCCCTCCTTCAAGAGGTTCCCCATGTACCTGGCTGGTGGAGGTTAGAGGCGGCGATTGGCAGCTCTATGGTGTCCACAGGTAGGGAATCTCCATGAGGCTTGTAGTTCTTCTCCCGAGTGTATACAGTGGAGAGGGGAGGGGCCTCTGACCCGGGCATGTATCAGCAGCAATGTACAAGCAGAGTGACTCACTGAAAGTGAAACTGATACCTGCCCGGGTCAGGGGCCCCTCCCCTCTTCTCTCCACTGTATACACTGACACTCGGGAAGAGAGAACTACAAGCTCCAGGGAGATCCCATGCCCAGAGGCAAAATAGAGCTGCCGATCGCTGCCTCCCACCTCCCCCCACTGCATTCTAAACGGCAAGCCAGAGGTGCAGGGGGAGATGCCGGGTCTTGGCCACCCCCCCCCCCACAGCGGCAGAATGGCAGGGCCCAGTCGCAAGTGCGACTGCAGCGACTCCTATAGTTCCGCCACTTCCTCCCCACGCCCCCTGAGGCACACATCCGGCATGCTCTGTGATCGCTGTGTCCTCCAGACACAGCCAATCACAGACAAGGGTATAGGGCTAATCACAGCAGCCCTCTACCATGTGATCAGCTGTATCCAATCCAGTGTTACAGGGGACATTTCCACAGATAATCAGGGCACTGATTATCAGTGCCCTGATTATCAGTGCAGCCTCACAATTGCCCATCAGTGTTGCCTATCAGAGCCCATCAATTCTGCTGCTGCCCACCAGCAACCCCTCATCAGTGCCATCTATCAGTGTCAATTAGTGCCACCTATCAGCGCCCATTAGTTCTGCCTATCAGTGCCCACCAGTGCCGCATATCAGTGCAGCCTCATCACTGCCGCCTTATCAGTGCCCATTAGTGCAGCCTATCAATGCAGCCTCATCACTGCCGCCTTATCAGTGCCCATCAGTGCAGCCTATCAGTGCAGCCTCATCGGCGCACATCAGTGAAAGGGAAAAATTACTTATTTGCTGAATTTTATAACAGGAACTAAAAAAAAAAGTTTTTTGTTTTTTCAAAATTTTTGGTCTTTTTTTGTTTGTTTAGCAAAGGATAAAAAACCCAGTGGTGATTAAATACCACCACAAGAAAGCTCTACTGTATTTGTGTGAAAAAAAAAATATATAAATGTAATATGGGTGCAGTGTTGCATGACCGCTCAATTGTCATTCAAAGTGTGACAGCCCTGAAAGCTGAAAATTGGGCAGGAAGGGGATTAAAGTGCCTGGTAGGCAAGTAGTTAAAGAAACCTTGTAATGGGAAAAATATCGCTAATCCCTCCTTTGTGCACACGAGGTTCAGTTCAAAAAGCTTTAATACAAAGGTAACAATCTTTATTTGAGCCACGTGACCGTCATTTTCAAATCTCATTAAATTGAAATGACTGTTATTGTGTATCCTTATCTTGGATTGTTAGCCCTGTGAATTGAGATAATAATGGCAAGGATCTTGGCACACTTTATTACACAGTCCTACATGCAGCCTTTTTGTATTAGAGCAGTGCATACCCTCCAACATCTCAAAGACAAAAAGGTACACCTTATACAGAAACGTTTTCTTTTTAATTTTATTTTTTAACCTTACACTTAAAAAGAAACAAACTATATAAAAAGCACTATTAATTTAAACCTCAAAATCCCATTGTTCTCTTTAAACAGAAGGCTACTGCCCAGACCCAGGAATCCCCAGTGGGGCCACTAAAGTAGGTTCAATCTATAGGATCGATGACAGAGTGATCTATGAGTGCATGAGCGGACTGAAGATGTTTGGTTCTAAGGAGAGGATATGTCAGGAGAACAAGAAGTGGTCAGGAACAGAACCATCCTGCAGACGTAAGATATCTGATGCACAATGCAAAAATAAAGAAAACATGGAAAATTGTACTATTCTTGCCTAATGCTAATATGTCACTAAAAAACCTTTAAGTGGTTGTAAACCCTTATACATACCCAGTGAAGTGACTGGCCTCAGGTGATACACATAAAACAAAGCCTCCTACATAAGTTGTTCCTGTTTACTGCAGTCTTTTCTTCTCCACAGCTGTTCAAAGTGCAGCATTTATACAGCTTGTCTGAGCTTTCAGAAAGCAAGGGGCGGGAGCTGAAGTTACACTCTGCAGAGCTCAGTGAGAGCTGATTGGAGGGAAGGGACACACCCTTCTTTGCACAGCACACAAGAACAGAGTGTCAGAAACCATGAAATCAGGCCTAGACAGAAGTACAGTTAAATCCCACTTGTTTAATAATAAAAGTAAAAAGAACAAACGTAGTCAAAACATAGCCAAAGTTACAAAGTTACATAGTAGGTGAGGTTGAAAAAAGACACAAGTCCATCAAGTCCAACCTATGTGTGTGATTATGTGTCAGTATTACATTACATATCCCTGTATATTGCGGTCATTCAGGTGATTATCTAATAGTTTCTTGAAGCTATCAATGCTCCCCGCTGAGACCACCGCCTGTGGAAGGGAATTCCACATCCTTGCCGCTCTTACAGTAAAGAACCCTCTACGTAGTTTAAGGTTAAACCTCTTTTCTTCTAATTGTAATGAGTGGCCACGAGTCTTATTAAACTCTCTTCTGCGAAAAAGTTTTATCCCTATTGTGGGGTCACCAGTACAGTATTTGTAAATTGAAATCATATCCCCTCTCAAGCGTCTCTTCTCCAGAGAGAATAAGTTCAGTGCTCACAATCTTTCCTCATAACTAAGATCCTCCAGACCCTTTATTAGCTTTGTTGCCCTTCTTTGTACTCGCTCCATTTCCAGTACATCCCTCCTGAGGACTGGTGCCCAGAACTGGACAGCATACTCCAGGTGCGGGCGGACCAGAGTCTTGTAGAGCAGGAGAATTATCGTTTTATCTCTGCAGTTGATCCCCTTTTAATGCATGCCAATATTCTGTTTGCTTTATTAGCAGCAGCTTGGCATTGCATGCCATTGCTGAGCCTATCATCCACTAGGACCCCCAGGTCCTTTTCCATCCTAGATTCCCCCAGAGGTTCTCCCCCCAGTGTATAGATTGCATTCATATTTTTGCCACCCAAATGCATTATTTTACATTTTTCTACATTGAACCTCATTTGCCATGTAGTCACCCACCCCATTAATTTGTTCAGGTCTTTTTGCAAGATTTCCACATCCTGCGGAGAAGTTATTGTCCTGCTTAGCTTAGTATCGTCTGCAAATACAGAGATTGAACTGTTTATCCCATCCTCCAGGTCGTTTATGAACAAATTAAATAGGATTGGTCCCAGCACAGAACCCTGGGGAACCCCACTACCCACCCCTGACCATTCTGAGTACTCCCCATTTATCACCACCCTCTGAACACGCCCTTGTAGCCAGTTTTCAATCCATGTACTCACCCTATGGTCCATGCCAACGCACCTTATTTTGTACAGTAAACGTTTATGGGGAACTGTGTCAAATGCTTTTGCAAAATCCAGATACACCACGTCTACGGGCCTTCCTTTATCTAGATGGCAACTCACCTCCTCATAGAAGGTTAATAGATTGGTTTGGCAAGAACGATTCTTCATGAATCCATGCTGATTACTGCTAATGATATCATTCTTATTACTAAAATCTTGTATATAGTCCCTTATCATCCCCTCCAAGAGTTTACATACTATTGATGTTAGGCTAACTGGTCTGTAATTCCCAGGGATGTTTTTTGGGCCCTTTTTAAATATTGGTGCTACATTGGCTTTTCTCCAATCAGCTGGTACCATTCCAGTCAATAGACTGTCTGTAAAAATTAGGAACAACGGTCTGGCAATCACCTGACTGAGTTCCCTAAGTACCCTCGGATGCAAGCCATCTGGTCCCGGTGATTTATTAATGTTAAGTTAATAAATCACCGGGACCAAAGTTCGGTAACCGGAGTGGATAGTCAGCCAAGCCAGAAGTCAGGGATCAATGTAGTGGAACAGCAAGCAGGATCTGGAGCCAGAAGGGATGTCAGCAAAGCAAGTCTTTATATTAGAAACTGGTTTTCCTCTGATGGGACTTTATAAGGCAAGAGTCTTCAAAATTATCAAAAACATGTATAGTTTATTTGGTATCAAAAAAATTAAAAATATATAACAAAGCAACATATATAAATACTGAAGAAAAAATGAAGGATGCTACAAAAAAAGTGTGGACAATAACAATATGCTTGTAGAGGTACACTGTGAACATAAAACCACATCAACTATACAAACTGGAGTCTAAACCACATGTTTTTGATAATTTTGAAGATTCTTGCCTTATAAAGTCCCATCAGAGGAAAAACTGTTTTTAATATATAGTCTCATAGGGATGTGGGCAAGTTGTCTTCCTCCACAAGGTCATCGTCACCATCCTCATTTGCAAAGCAAGTCTTGAACACGATCGCAGGAGATAGTTTCTGTGATGTTGACCAAGGTGAAGGCAGAGCTCCTCTGGACTGGAAGGCTTAAGTAGGCAGGACTGATGAGCAGGATATCATCAACAGCTGAATAACTGTGGAGAGAGAGGAGCTGGCAATTAGCCGACAGCTGAGCGGCCAGCATAGAGAAGGAAGGGCTGAGCCCAGCCCTGACACAGAGCTGAAGCTGTCAATCACAGGTTGTGTGCATGGAGCTATTCTGTCACCTTTTTTCTCTTGGTGTGAGGAAAACTTATCAGAAGTGACTCATGCAGATGGAGGAATGAGGCAGCAAACAGAAATGACACTTAGTGCTCTGGATTAAGACAAGTGCACACTACAGAAGGATATGCTTTGTTCATATTTTATGTCTGAGGTTTACAACCACTTTAAGAAGAAGAATGGGAGTACACCTGTTCAATAGTCCAGATACAATGTTAATCCAGTAAGGGTGAAAGATGCATACTAGCACATTATGACATTGCCTTGCAGAGGGAAAGCTTTTCTTTTTTTTTTCCCTTTACCCTTTTACTATCGCTTTAGGGACTCTTGCGCACGGGCGCCTAAAAAAGCCACATTTGTAGGCATTTTTTTTTTTTACCAATCTACAGGCAAATGCAGCCCATTGTTTTTATTGGGCCTGTACACACAGGCACATAAACTTGTGCTGCATATAGATCAATTAAAAAAAGTCAATATTTTATGCGCAAATACATGCAAATACACACAAATACATGCAAATACACATGTATGCCACATTCCCTAGATTAAAAAAGCTAGAAGACTTTTTTGGTGTGTTTACACACATGTGCTATACGGACCACCCTTGCATTTTTACACAGGAACTTTGTGCCAGGAATATCTGATGTTCTTACATCAGTACCACGTGAAACACCTTTAGGTTAAATACACTGAGCTCCTACAGACAGAATGTGTCCACCTAGAGAGCAAAGAGCCAAGAAATATGTAATTGTATAAGGGGCCTCATCAATGTGGATTGACTACCTTGTTTCAGATATAGTCTCCCATGGAATACAGGAATGTCATCAACAAGAAAATCTTCAGTCTAATGTTTCCAAACCTTAGTCCTCAAGCACCCCCAACAGGCAATGTTTTTGGGAATTTCCCTCTGGATAAAATGACCTTTATAAATATCAAAGCCAATGACTTTGCACCTGTGCAAGCTGAAGGAAATTCTGAAAAACATGACCTGTTAATGGTACTTGAGGACTGAGGTTGAGAACCACTGAGATAGCCCAACGGCACTCTTTTGCTAAACTGTATGTAAAAAATCCTCTGCAATAGTAAAAGTATAATGAAACAAGGAAAATTAGAGGATGGCGTGTCTTTTCACAAGAGATATCTTATAAGTGTAGCTATTTACTGTAAATGCACAAGTATCTGCTTGCATCATGTCATAGAATCAAGAAAGAGTTATGTCACTAATGAATGTTACTACAAACCCATTATCCACAGAATGGTACACCTATGATACCCCACAGGAAGTAGCAAAGGAGTTTGGCTCATCAATTTCAGAAACGATTGAATCGTCAGACCCAGACAGAGTTGACGGTAAGATAAAGATATAATGAATATGCTATTCCAGTGTCTTCCTCTACTTGTTAAGTGTTTGGAGATTGGTAAAGAAAGTGGCAGACACATATGTCAGGTCCAGAAGCTGATTTTAAATAAAAGTTGAGTTAAAAAAAAATCAGCTTTTTAGCAGGTCCTCCTTCATCAGGATCTAAATTCAGGAAGAAAAACAAGAGCTGGATTTTATGAATACGGAATGATCCCAAGCAGGGATCAAACAATGCTGCCAAACATCTGCTTCAGATGCCAGATTAACAGTCCCTAACAGATTCTTCTGACAACAATGTTTGATACCTATAGTGTACTTGTTTGTGTTGTCACAGGAACAGGAGGTGAGGGAGAATCTCCCAATGGGCAAACCTTAATTGGTGAATGTACAGTATATCAGCACAAAAACAAAACAAAACCGGGGTCTAATTCATTCCCTACTCTTTTAAAATAATATATATATATATATATATATATATATATATATATATATATATATAAAAAATGTTTGGGCTACACCAGTGGCGGCTGGTGCTCAATAATTAAAGGGGGGGGGGGCAAACCAACAACACCCCCCGGGAGACAGACATGAATGCGGGGAACACCAGAAACACGCCCCCTCTCCGCACGGGAGACGGACGACCTCCTTACCTTAGGAGGCAGATGTCCCTTCTCCCCTCCTCCTCCCTCCCCTGTCCAAGCTGGGGAGTGCTGAATGCTGGATGGCTGAGCCATTGCGCGTGAGCCATCCCTGGAATCACAGCAGCTGGTGGGTCAGTCGGTCGGTCTTCCCGTGTGTCTCCTCCGGCCGTGCGTTTCCTTCCTCCTCCTCCTCCTTGGCCAAAAGGATTGTTTCTTCTTTTGGCCAAAATGGGTCTCGCGACGCACTTCCCGATTGGCTGAGAGGAGAATCAGTGAATCAGTATTCATTCGCAATTGTCACACAACTGGGTGGGCTCAGGGTGCAGTGCTCCCTTATTTTGAAGCCTTTTAGAGCCTCTGGCTCTAATCTCGTGCTTAAAAAAAAAACAATTCCCCCATTGGAATCCATGCGTTTGGCACCCTGGATGTAGAGCAGCAGACCAGATGCAAGGATGGGGGGGTGGCGTCCGTGCGCGCCTAATGGAGGGGCCACCACTGGGCTATACATACATTTTAACACCCCTCACCCCCCGTTCGTAGTTTCCTCTACTTCTCTGCCTCCCCATTCAGTAATTGGGGCATACATAGGAAGCAGAAAACAAGCAAATTATGGCACAAATTAGAGTGGAGGGGTTGGGGGAATGGATTTGTTTATTGGGAGAAAAAAATTAAAAAGCAACAACAATGTGTTGGGAGACAGTATTATAAAAAGACTACGATTCAAACTACAGCTGTCCTAAGAGAGGATTGTAAACCTTAGGATCTGTGTATACAAGGAGGAGTGGGAAGCACCGCCATCTAAGTGCAATTAGTCTAAAAACAATTGAAGCCAGAGATAAATAAAAGGTGGCACTCGCATTTGGTGAAATTGTAAAACATGTTTCCTGGGGGAAACTATGCAGAGCTTGGCAGGGTCGTGGCTGGGTCTCTACGATCAGTCTGTAGGAGCCGCTGGGAAAGGACATCCGTTTGGCTGGGAAGTTGCTGTGGATGGCGGCCGCAAGATGGAGACAGCAGGAGACATTGCAGATCAGCTGAGAGGATGTACCGAGGGGATGGAGGTCTGGTCGGCAGGCTGTGGTGACTCCACTGATGGAGACTCTGAGAATGGCAATTGATCAGCCATGTGGGAGTGGCAGCAATCAACTAGCTGGGTGCAGCGCAGGGATGGTAGCCTGTCAGCAGGCTGGGATGGTAGAGCTGAGTTCTGTCAAACCATGGTTTGCCAAAGGGGCAGTCCTTGTAGGCCGAAAATGCGTAGTCATGCCTCCACGCCACCCACATCCTCGTCTTGAAACTTGCAAGTCTTGGAACACTGCCACCTTGCTGCTCTGGCTCTAGCCCTGGTTTACTCCCAGACTCACCGACATTCTAGCTGCCCCAAAATTTGTAACAGACAAAGGAGTATCAACAATATGTATTGTGCTGACTGGGTAAAGCAGTAGTGACAATAGGGGTGGAAACAAAGGCAGACTCAAAGGAGGACACAGAAAATGCAGGAGTCATGGCAGAAGTAGAGAGACCAGCAGAAGAAAGAGCATTAGCTAGAGCTGACAGTTATACCACAATATTAGGAATGGCATTTTGCAGAGAAGATTTATCAGGAGCAGCATGGGAAGGTGCCTCAGCTTAAGCACTAGGGCCAGGCGGCACAATGCTGAAGAGTCCACAATATTCCAGGAATTCCCATTGAACCAGTTTGGACCAGTTTAAATATCATAATTTACATAGCATAAGAAAGATACATATACAGAGAGATAAGATTGCTGCACACCCCGAATAATATAATATGGGAAGATTCCCCCAAAAGGGTTTTTTTAGCAGCAAAGTATGTAAATATCCAAGGATTCAAAGAAGGTATTGGATTTAATAAAATTGTATTTATTAGCGTATAGTATAGCATGAAAGTTAAGATATGAGCTCGGCACGGGGGTATATTCATGAGGTGCAAATATTAAAACATGAAATATACATAGCATTACATAGCAAACATGTCAATTAAGACAAAAACTGACGCGTTTCGACCCAATTCATTAGGGTCTTCTTCAGAGGATAAGTTTGCTGTAAACGAGACTACATTTAGTATGTCAAGTGGAAAAAACACATG
The DNA here is from genome assembly GCF_042186555.1 of Aquarana catesbeiana. Taxonomy (NCBI): domain Eukaryota; kingdom Metazoa; phylum Chordata; class Amphibia; order Anura; family Ranidae; genus Aquarana; species Aquarana catesbeiana. The sequence continues at coordinate 48,314,886 of NC_133332.1, read as the reverse complement.
AAAGATCACATAGGCGCAAATATCTGTGACATATACTGTACCTATATGTGTACGGAGGGGACCTCCCAACCGAGATTCCCAAAAAGGACTATCAGACAGTTCTGCGCGCCGGCAGATCAGAGGGCACCCCAAGGTGGAAACGGCCCCCACTCCATGCGACTTACAGGGAGTGACAAGCTAAGGCCTGCGGGGCCTGCCATGCAGAGAGGGGCCGGCACTTGCGGCAGACTTTCAGAGCATCAATACAAGAAGTATGTATACGGATTATATTAAGTAGCATTATTATTAAATGTATATATAATTAATTTATACGTGTATATTAATTTATATGGCTTGGTTGGATAGATATGCCAAAGAAAGAGTTAATTAATTAAATACATTTTTTCATTTAATAGAATTTTTTTAGAATAAAGAGAGAGAAATATAAATATATTAAGCATATTGTGGGACATATGGACTAGTTGAAAAAATGAGTGCAAGTGCAGTTTGACATAAGTGACCAAAAGTGTGATTAACTGCAGGATGTGGGCTGGTCTGTCAGGTGACCACCCCACATCCTGCTTTTGGACAGTCGGACATATGTCATTCTTCTTCTGAGACAGTAAGTATATCACTACGTCCCAGTTTTGTTTTAGTCTTATCAGTATTGAACCATCCTTGTAACACTCCTAATTTTTATAATCCTATCACTAGATTCACCAATCATTCATTATTCCTCAAGAGGTTTCTTTACAGTATTTTCACCTCTGGGGTACCCGATGCATTTCTTCAGTATAAGGTACCCTTATTCATTAATCA